>NC_092722.1:102728106-103043246 GCF_047496885.1 Scyliorhinus torazame
TTGTTACGTAATGGGGTTGTGGTAGGCTATATTAGGGGTATCGCGGTACATAGGTGGGATGTACCTTATACTGTAGTATGAGTGGTGGAACGTGCCTGCTGGTTCTGCCCACCAGGCGGAGCATAAGAGTCTGTGTTTCACCCACAGCAGTCATTCTGTACCGGAGCTGCTGGGGTAACTACTTGTTCATTAAAGCCTTCAATTGGACTACAATCTCGCTTCAGTAGTGATTGATCATGCATCAGGGGTGTACCGCGAGGGAGCAGCGCCTTACCGTATCGGGGTGGATGAAGCTCTCTGTGCTCCTGAGTCGAGAAGGCAAGGTGTCTTGTGGCCATCGACTTTCACCGTCATTGTCGCGGTTGAGAGGTTGTGTGGCTGGGACTGGTCGAGCGTGATGGAGGCGAGCTGCGGCTGGTGTTGGTGGGCCCCAGGCTGGTAGGTGGCGGTTGCGGGCGATGAGTGGCCCGATGAGGTGCCCAACGAGCAGGGGTCCTGAGGCGCCGTCCAAAATGGAGCCGAAGATGGCGGCGCCCATGGGGCGCATGTGGTGGGTGGCGTTAAAGATGGCGGCGCCCACGGGCTGCACGTGGGTTGCGGGGGTGAGAATGGCGGTGCCCATGGGATGCATGTGAGGGGTGCAGGAACAATGGGGCTGGTTACTGCGGCGATCGACTGGGCCTGCACTGCAGTGAAATGTCCTTTCTTCCCGCAGGCCTTGCAGAGTGCGCTCCGTGCCGGTCAGCGCTGCCGGGGGTGCTTTGTCTGCCCGCAGAAATAGCACTTGGGCCCCCCTGGGGTTGATTGGCTGCCGTGCGGCGCAGGCTAGGGGTTGGCTGGGTGCAGTCGCTGGTGGGGTCCACGATGTCCAGGAGGGGGTTGCCGTGTGGTCGGGGGCGTACACTTGTACATTACGGGAGGCTACCATAAGCGAGGTCGCGAGTTTCTTGATCATCGCGAGGTCGAGCGAACCCCCTTCTAAGAGGCGCTGGCGGATGTACGCCGACCGTATGCCCGTAATGAAAGCGTCCCTGATTAGGAGTTCGGAATGTTCGATGGCCAAAACTGCTTGATAATCGCAGTTTTTTGCCAGGGCGTGCAGGGCACGCCAGAAATCTTCCAATGACTCACCGGGGAGTTGTTGCCGCGTGGACAGGAGGTGCCTGGCGTAGAGTTTGTTGATCTGCCACGTGTAGTTCTCTTTCAGAAGCGCCAAGGCCTCAGTGTAGTTGGGCACGTCCTGGATAAGGGGAAAGATATCGGAGCTCAACTGTGTGTACAGGATCTGGAGTTTCTGTGCCTCTGAGGATTGTTCTGTCGCTGTACCGATGTAGGCTTCAAAGCAAGCTAGCCAGTGGTCGAAGGCTGACGTGGCGTTGTCTGCTTGAGGGTGCAGCTGCAGACAATCTGGCTTGATGCGTAGGTCCATTGCTGTAAAATCTCTGCTCAATAAATTGATGCACTATCAATTACAATGAGACGAGAGTAGAGAGTAATCGCGGCTTTATTAAGCACAGATGTGTTGCCCCCGACAGCTGCTGCCGAAATGGCTGCAGCTCAGTGAGCACACACATTTATACTCCGCCTACTGGGTGGAGCCAGCAGGCAGGGATCTACCCCCGTACCTGTAGTACAGGAGCCTTACCGTAGTACTTCTCATATGTGCAATATATACAAACAGTGGTGACTACCACAGTGCTGCACTGTGAGAGGGACAGTACTGAGGGAGTGCTGCACTGTGAGAGGGACAGGACTGAGCTCGCTTAATAAATTGTAGCGCACAATGACTTCCGAGAGAGACGAGAAGTGATGAAGTTGATCCAGGCTTTATTAAGCGAGACTTGTCCCCAGCAGTTCAGCAACAGAATGAAGCGGCGGGGAGAAGCTTGGGTTCTTATACTCTGCCTTCAGGGCGGAGCCAGGAGTCAGCAGCCAACCAGGACCCGGGATCTGTCAGCCAATAGCATCACGGCTTCACAGTCCCACATGACCCCTAATACATACCACCACAGGGAGTGCTGCACTGTGAGAGGGACAGGACTGAGGGAGTGCTGCACTGTGAGAGGGACAGGACTGAGGGAGTGCTGCACTGTGAGGGGGACAGGACTGAGGGAAGCTGCAATTTGAGAGGGTCAGGACTGAGGGATCAGCAGCAATGGCTGAAATATCGCATTTAAATCCATCATCTAATCAATCTTGTTTTAAATAATGAAATCTATTTGAATGGAAACTTTACAAACTGCCACTCGTGCATGAATACAGATGGGTTTCTTTTTGTGATTTAAAAAAATAGGTTTGGGAAATGAGATGGATTTCAAATGACAATTAATCCAGGAATAGGTTCAGATCATGCTTTGAAAATGCCCAGTTTGAATAACTTCACGGAGCTTTAAACTGTCAACAGTCATTTGAGTAAGTAATATGCCATCAATAACGACAAGTGATGAACGTAACTGAGGCTTTATTAAGCGTGTCTGTTCCCCCGCAGCTCGATAGTAGAATGGCCTGCGGGGGAGGACTCCGGCTTATTATACTCCACCTTCAGGGCGGAGCTAGAGGTCAATGGCCAACCAGGACCCGGGATCTGTCAGCCAATGACATTAGGGCTTCCAGTCCCACATGACCCCTAATGCATACTACCACAGGGCGTTCCTGCTATTTTCCAACACTGATTTTAAAATAGTCCTCTAATGAATTATAAAAAGAGGAGAGTGTCTGAAATACTGGGCCTGGCTCAATAGTGGCACATTGGCCAATGAGTGAGTCGGCGACACCGTTAAATTTACCCTGCAACTAATAAGTGAGGATGTAGGCCTCAGGGGTCACTAATAAAGGTGACGGTCACAAAAAAAATGTTTCCTTCCAAAGGATTGAAAATGTGAAGGCAAATATTAAATCTCTGAAACAGAAGATTTCACCATACCGGTTCACAACATCGGAATGCGACTTAGGACCTTACAACATTATCAGTACATTGAAAGTGTAGTCAGTCCTGTCCCTCTCACAGTGCAGCTTCCCTCAGTCCTGTCCCTCTCACAGTGCAGCTTCCCTCAGTCCTGTCCCCCTCACAGTGCAGCACCCCCTCAGTCCTGTCCCTCTCACAGTGCAGCTTCACTCAGTCCTGTCCCTCTCACAGTGCAGCTTCCCTCAGTCCTGTCCCTCTCACAGTGCAGCACTTCCTCAGTCCTGTCCCTCTCACAGTGCAGCTTCTCTCAGTCCTGTCCCTCTCACAGTGCAGCTTCTCTCAGTCCTGTCCCTCTCACAGTGCAGCTTCTCTCAGTCCTGTCCCTCTCACAGTGCAGCTTCCCTCAGTCCTGTCCCCCTCACAGTGCAGCATCCCCTCAGTCCTGTCCCTCTCACAGTGCAGCTTACCTCAGTCATGTCCCTCTCATAGTGCAGCTTTCCTCAGTCCTGTCCCCCTCACAGTGCAGCTTCCCTCAGTCCTGTCCCCCTCACAGTGCAGCACCCCCTCAGTCCTGTCCCTCTCACAGCGCAGCTTCCCTCAGTCCTGTCCCACTCACAGTGCAGCTTCCCTCAGTCCTGTCCCTCTCACAGTGCAGCTTCCCTCAGTCCTGTCCCTCTCACAGTGCAGCTTCTCTCAGTCCTGTCCCTCTCACAGTGCAGCTTCCCTCAGTCCTGTCCCCCTCACAGTGCAGCATCCCCTCAGTCCTGTCCCTCTCACAGTGCAGCTTACCTCAGTCATGTCCCTCTCATAGTGCAGCTTCCCTCAGTCCTGTCCCCCTCACAGTGCAGCACTCCCTCAGTCCTGTCCCTCTCACAGCGCAGCTTCCCTCAGTCCTGTCCCACTCACAGTGCAGCTTCCCTCAGTCCTGTCCCTCTCACAGTGCAGCTTCCCTCAGTCCTGTCCCTCTCACAGTGCAGCTTCCCTCAGTCCTGTCCCTCTCACAGTGCAGCTTCTCTCAGTCCTGTCCCTCTCACAGTGCAGCTTCCCTCAGTTCTGCCCCCCTCACAATGCAGCTTCCCTCAGTCCTGTCCCTCTCACAGTGCAGCTTCACTCAGTCCTGTCCCTCTCACAGTGCAGCTTCCCTCAGTCCTGTCCCTCTCACAGTGCAGCTTCCCTCAGTCCTGTCCCTCTCACAGTGCAGCTTCCCTCAGTCCTGTCCCTCTCACAGTGCAGCTTCCCTCAGTCCTGTCCCCCTCACAGTGCCGCTTCCCTCAGTCCTGTCCCCCTCACAGTGCAGCACCCCCTCAGTCCTGTCCCCCTCACAGTGCAGCACCCCCTCAGTCCTGTCCCCCTCACAGTGCAGCACCCCCTCAGTCCTGTCCCTCTCACAGTGCAGCTTCCCTCAGTCCTGACCCTCTCACAGTGCAGCACTTACTCAGTCCTGTGCCTCTCACAGTGCAGCTTCCCTCAGTCCTGTCCCTCTCACAGTGCAGCTTCTCTCAGTCCTGTTCCTCTCACAGTGCAGCACCCCCTCAGTCCTGTCCCTCTCACAGTGCAGCTTCTAAGTCCTGTACTCTCACAGTGCAGCTTCCCTCAGTCCTGTCCCTCTCACAATGCAGCTTCCCTCAGTCCTGTCCCTCTCACAGTGCAGCACTTCGTCAGACCTGTCCCTCTCACAGTGCAGCTTCTCTCAGTCCTGTCCCTCTCACAGTGCAGCTTCCCTCAGTCCTGTCCCTCTCACAATGCAGCTTCCCTCAGTACTGACCCCCTCACATTGCAGCACTTCCTCAGTCCTGTCCCTCTCACAGGGCAGCACAACCTCAGTCCTGTGCCTCTCACAGTGCAGCTTCTCTCAGTCCTGTCCCTCTCACAGTGCAGCGTCCCTCAGTCCTGTCCCTCTCACAGTGCAGCTTCCCTCAGTCCTATCCCCCTCACAGTGCAGCTTCCCTCAGACCTGTCCCCCTCACAGTGCAGCACCCCCTCAGTCCTGTCCCTCTCACAGTGCAGCTTCCCTCAGTCCTGTCCCTCTCACAGGGCAGCACAACCTCAGTCCTGTCCCTCTCACAGTGCAGCTTCCCTCAGTCCTGTCCTTCTCACAGTGCAGCTTCCCTCAGTCCTGTCCCTCTCACAGTGCAGCTTCCCTCAGTCCTGTCCCTCTCACAGTGCAGCTTCCCTCAGTCCTGTCCCCCTCACAGTGCAGCTTCCCTCAGTCCTGTCCCTCTCACAGTGCAGCACTTCCTCAGTCCTGTCCCTCTCACAGTGCAGCTTCCCTCAGTCCTGTCCCCCTCACAGTGCAGCTTCCCTCAGTCCTGTCCCTCTCACAGTGCAGCTTCCCTCAGTCCTGTCCCTCTCACAGTGCAGCTTCCCTCAGTCCTGTCCCTCTCACAGTGCAGCACTTCCTCAGTCCTGTCCTTCTCACAGTGCAGCTTCCCTCAGTCCTGTCCCTCTCACAGCGCAGCTTCCCTCAGTCCTGTCCCTCTCACAGTGCAGCACTTCCTCAGTCCTGTCCTCTCACAGTGCAGCTTCCCTCAGTCCTCTCCCTCTCACAGTGCAGCTTCCCTCAGTCCTGTCCCTCTCACAGTGCAGCACTTCCTCAGTCCTGTCCCTCTCACAGTGCCGCTTCCCTCAGTCCTGTCCCCCTCACAGTGCAGCTTCCCTCAGTCCTGTCCCCCTCACAGTGCCGCTTCCCTCAGTCCTGTCCCTCTCACAGTGCAGCTTCCATCAGTCCTGTCCTTCTCACAGTGCAGCACCCCCTCAGTCCTGTCCCACTCACAGTGCAGCTTCCCTCAGTCCTGTCCCTCTCACAGTGCAGCACCCCCTCAGTCCTGTCCCTCTCACAGTGCAGCTTCCCTCAGTCCTGTCCTTCTCACAGTGCAGCACCCCCTCAGTCCTGTCCCTCTCACAGTGCGGATTCCCTCAGTCCTGTCCCTCTCACAGTGCAGCTTCCCTCAGTCCTGTCCCCCTCACAGTGCAGCACTTCCTCAGTCCTGTCCCTCTCACAGTGCAGCACTTCCTCAGTCCTGTCCCTCTCACAGTGCAGCTTCCCTCAGTCCTGTCCCTCTCACAGTGCAGCTTCCCTCAGTCCTGTCCCTCTCACAGTGCAGCTTCCCTCAGTCCTGTCCCTCTCACAGTGCAGCTTCTCTCAGTCCTGTCCCTCTCACAGTGCAGCTTCCCTTAGTCCTGTCCCCCTCACAGTGCAGCTTCCCTCAGTCCTGTCCCCCTCACAGTGCAGCGTCCCTCAGTCCTGTCCCTCTCACAGTGCAGCTTCCCTCAGTCCTATCCCCCTCACAGTGCAGCTTCCCTCAGACCTGTCCCCCTCACAGTGCAGCACCCCCTCAGTCCTGTCCCACTCACAGTGCAGCTTCCCTCAGTCCTGTCCCTCTCACAGGGCAGCACAACCTCAGTCCTGTCCCTCTCACAGTGCAGCTTCCCTCAGTCCTGTCCCTCTCACAGTGCAGCTTCCCTCAGTCCTGTCCCTCTCACAGCGCAGCTTCCTCAGTCCTGTCCCTCTCACAGTGCAGCTTCCCTCAGTCCTGTCCTCTCATTGTGCAGCTTCCCTCAGTCCTGTCCCTCTCACAGCGCAGCTTCCCTCAGTCCTGTCCCTCTCACAGTGCAGCACTTCCTCAGTCCTGTCCTCTCACAGTGCAGCTTCCCTCAGTCCTCTCCCTCTCACAGTGCAGCTTCCCTCAGTCCTGTCCCTCTCACAGTGCAGCACTTCCTCAGTCCTGTCCCTCTCACAGTGCAGCTTCCCTCAGTCCTGTCCCTCTCACAGCGCAGCTTCCCTCAGTCCTGTCCCCCTCACAGTGCAGCTTCCCTCAGTCCTGTCCCCCTCACAGTGCAGCTTCCCTCAGTCCTGTCCCCCTCACAGTGCAGCACCCCCTCAGTCCTGTCCCTCTCACAGTGCGGATTCCCTCAGTCCTGTCCCCCTCACAGTGCAGCACTTCCTCAGTCCTGTCCCTCTCACAGTGCAGCTTCCCTCAGTACTGTCCCTCTCACAGTGCAGCACTTCGTCAGTCCTGTCCCTCTCACAGTGCAGCTTCCCTCAGTACTGTCCCTCTCACAGTGCAGCACTTCGTCAGTCCTGTCCTCTCACAGTGCAGCTTCTCTCAGTCCTGTCCCTCTCACAGTGCAGCTTCCCTCAGTCCTGTCCCTCTCACAGTGCAGCACTTCCTCAGTCCTGTCCCACTCACAGTGCAGCTTCCCTCAGTCCTGTCCCTCTCACAGCGCAGCTTCCCTCAGTCCTGTCCCCCTCACAGTGCAGCACTTCCTCAGTCCTGTCCCTCTCACAGTGCAGCTTCCCTCAGTACTGTCCCTCTCACAGTGCAGCTTCCCTCAGTCCTGTCCCTCTCACAGTGCAGCACTTCGTCAGTCCTGTCCTCTCACAGTGCAGCTTCTCTCAGTCCTGTCCCTCTCACAGTGCAGCTTCCCTCAGTCCTGTCCCTCTCACAGTGCAGCACTTCCTCAGTCCTGTCCCCCTCACAGTGCAGCTTCCCTCAGTCCTGTCCCTCTCACAGTGCAGCTTCCCTCAGTCCTGTCCCTCTCACAGCGCAGCTTCCCTCAGTCCTGTCCCTCTCACAGTGCAGCACTCCCTCAGTCCTGTCCCTCTCACAGTGCAGCACTTCCTCAGTCCTGTCCCCCTCACAGTGCAGCTTCCCTCAGTCCTGTCCCTCTCACAGTGCAGCTTCCCTCAGTCCTGTCCCTCTCACAGTGCAGCACTTCCTCAGTCCTGTCCCACTCACAGTGCAGCTTCCCTCAGTCCTGTCACTCTCACAGCGCAGCTTCCCTCAGTCCTGTCCCCCTCACAGTGCAGCACTCCCTCAGTCCTGTCCCCCTGACAGTGCAGCTTCCCTCAGTCCTGTCCCTCTCACAGTGCGGACTCCCTCAGTCCTGTCCCTCTCACAGTGCAGCTTCCCTCAGTCCTGTCCCTCTCACAGTGCAGCTTCCCTCAGTCCTGTCCCTCTCACAGCGCAGCTTCCCTCAGTCCTATCCCCCTCACAGTGTAGCTTCCCTCAGTCCTGTCCCCCTGACAGTGCTGCACTCCCTCAGTCCTGTCCCCCTCACAGTGCAGCACCCCCTCAGTCCTGTCCCTCTCACAGCGCAGCTTCCCTCAGTCCTGTCCCTCTCACAGCACAGCTTCCCTCAGTCCTGTCCCCCTCACAGCACAGCTTCCCTCAGTCCTGTCCCTTAAGCAGTGCGGCTTCTCTCAGTCCTGTCCCTCACACAGTGCGGATTCCCTCAGTCCTGTCCCTCTCACAGTGCAGCTTCCCTCAGTCCTGTCCCTCTCACAGTGCGGATTCCCTCAGTCCTGCCCCCCTCACAATGCAGCTTCCCTCAGTCCTGTCCCTCTCACAGTGCAGCTTCCCTCAGTCCTGTCCCTCTCACAGTGCAGCTTCCCTCAGTCCTGTCCCTCTCACAGTGCAGCTTCTCTCAGTCCGGTCCCTCTCACAGTGCAGCTTCCCTCAGTCCTGTCCCTCTCACAGTGCAGCTTCCCTCAGTCCTGTCCTCTCACAGTGCAGCTTCCCTCAGTCCTGTCCCTCTCACAGTGCAGCTTCCCTCAGTCCTGTCCCTCTCACAGTGCAGCTTCCCTCAGTCCTGTCCCTCTCACAGTGCAGCTTCCCTCAGTCCTGTCCCTCTCACAGTGCAGCTTCCCTCAGTCCTGTCCCTCTCACAGTGCAGCTTCCCTCAGTCCTGTCCCCCTCACAGTGCAGCACCCCCTCAGTCCTGTCCCTCTCACAGTGCAGCTTCCCTCAGTCCTGTCCTCTCACAGTGCAGCTTCCCTCAGTCCTGTCCCTCTCACAGTGCAGCTTCCCTCAGTCCTGTCCCTCTCACAGTGCAGCTTCCCTCAGTCCTGTCCCTCTCACAGTGCAGCTTCCCTCAGTCCTGTCCCCCTCACAGTGCAGCACTCCCTCTGTCCTGTCCCCCTCATAGTGCAGCACCCCCTCAGTCCTGTCCCCCTCACAGTGCAGCACCCCCTCAGTCCTGTCCCTCTCACAACGCAGCTTCCCTCAGTCCTGTCCCTCTCACAGTGCAGCTTCCCTCAGTCCTGTCCCTCTCACAGTGCAGCACTTCCTCAGTCCTGTCCCTCTCACAGTGCAGCTTCCCTCAGTCCTGTCCCTCTCACAGCGCAGCTTCCCTCAGTCCTGTCCCCCTCACAGTGCCGCTTCCCTCAGTCCTGTCCCCCTCACAGTGCAGCTTCCCTCAGTCCTGTCCCCCTCACAGTGCAGCACCCCCTCAGTCCTGTCCTCTCACAGTGCAGCTTCCCTCAGTCCTGTCCCCCTCACAGTGCAGCACTTCCTCAGTCCTGTCCCTCTCACAGTGCAGCACATCGTCAATCCTGTCCCTCTCACAGTGCAGCACTTCCTCAGTCCTGTCCCTCTCACAGTGCAGCTTCCCTCAGTCCTGTCCCTCTCACAGTGCAGCTTCCCTCAGTACTGTCCCTCTCACAGTGCAGCTTCCCTCAGTCCTGTCCCTCTCACAGTGCAGCACTTCCTCAGTCCTGTCCCTCTCACAGTGCAGCTTCTCTCAGTCCTGTCCCTCTCACAGTGCAGCTTCCCTCAGTCCTGTCCCTCTCACAGTGCAGCACTTCCTCAGTCCTGTCCCACTCACAGTGCAGCTTCCCTTAGTCCTGTCCCTCTCACAGTGCAGCTTCCCTCAGTCCTGTCCCTCTCACAGCGCAGCTTCCCTCAGTCCTGTCCCTCTCACAGTGCAGCTTCTCTCAGTCCTGTCCCCCTCACAGTGCAGCTTCCCTCAGTCCTGTCCCCCTCACAGTGCAGCACCCCCTCAGTCCTGTCCCCCTCACAGTGCAGCACCCCCTCAGTCCTGTCCCTCTCACAGCACAGCTTCCCTCAGTCCTGTCCCCCTCACAGTACAGCTTCCCTCAGTCCTGTCCCTCTCACAGTGCAGCTTCCCTCAGTCCTGTCCCTCTCACAGTGCGGATTCCCGCAGTCCTGCCCCCCTCACAATGCAGCTTCCCTCAGTCCTGTCCCCTCACAGTGCAGCTTCCCTCAGTCCTGTCCCTCTCACAGTGCAGCTTCCCTCAGTCCTGTCCCTCTCACAGTGCAGCTTCCCTCAGTCCTGTCCCTCTCACAGTGCAGCTTCCCTCAGTCCTGTCCCTCTCACAGTGCAGCTTCCCTCAGTCCTGTCCCTCTCACAATGCAGCACCCCCTCAGTCCTGTCCCTCTCACAGTGCAGCACTTCCTCAGTCCTGTCCTCTCACAGTGCAGCTTCCCTCAGTCCTGTCTGTCACAGTGCAGCTTCCCTCAGTCCTGTCCCTCTCACAGTGCAGCTTCTCTCAGTCCTGTCCCTCTCACAGTGCAGCTTCCCTCAGTCCTGTCCCTCTCACAGTGCAGCTTCCCTCAGTCCTGTCCCTCTCACAATGCAGCACCCCCTCAGTCCTGTCCCTCTCACAGTGCAGCACTTCCTCAGTCCTGTCCTCTCACAGTGCAGCTTCCCTCAGTCCTGTCTGTCACAGTGCAGCTTCCCTCAGTCCTGTCCCTCTCACAGTGCAGCTTCTCTCAGTCCGGTCCCTCTCACAGTGCAGCTTCCCTCAGTCCTGTCCCTCTCACAGTGCAGCTTCCCTCAGTCCTCTCCCTCTCACAGTGCAGCTTCCCTCAGTCCTGTCCCCCTCACAGTGCAGCTTCTCTCAGTCCTGTCCTCTCACAGTGTAGCTTCCCTCAGTCCTGTCCCTCTCACAGTGCAGCTTCCCTCAGTACTGTCCCTCTCACAGTGCAGCTTCCCTCAGTCCTGTCCTCTCACAGTGTAGCTTCCCTCAGTCCTGTCCCTCTCACAGTGCAGCTTCCCTCAGTCCTGTCCCTCTCACAGTGCAGCTTCCCTCAGTCCTGTCCCCCTCACAGTGCAGCACCCCCTCAGTCCTGTCCCCCTCACAGTGCAGCACTCCCTCTGTCCTGTCCCCCTCATAGTGCAGCACCCCCTCAGTCCTGTCCCCCTCACAGTGCAGCACCCCCTCAGTCCTGTCCCTCTCACAGCGCAGCTTCCCTCAGTCCTGTCCCTCTCACAACGCAGCTTCCCTCAGTCCTGTCCCTCTCACAGTGCAGCTTCCCTCAGTCCTGTCCCCTCACAGTGCAGCTTCCCTCAGTCCTGTCCCTCTCACAGTGCAGCACTTCCTCAGTCCTGTCCCTCTCACAGTGCAGCTTCCCTCAGTCCTGTCCCTCTCACAGCGCAGCTTCCCTCAGTCCTGTCCCCCTCACAGTGCCGCTTCCCTCAGTCCTGTCCCCCTCACAGTGCAGCTTCCCTCAGTCCTGTCCCCCTCACAGTGCAGCACCCCCTCAGTCCTGTCCCTCTCACAGTGCAGCACTTCCTCAGTCCTGTCCCTCTCACAGTGCAGCACCCCCTCAGTCCTGTCCTCTCAAAGTGCAGCTTCCCTCAGTCCTGTCCCCCTCACAGTGCAGCACTTCCTCAGTCCTGTCCCTCTCACAGTGCAGCACATCGTCAATCCTGTCCCTCTCACAGTGCAGCACTTCCTCAGTCCTGTCCCTCTCACAGTGCAGCTTCCCTCAGTACTGTCCCTCTCACAGTGCAGCTTCCCTCAGTACTGTCCCTCTCACAGTGCTGCTTCCCTCAGTCCTGTCCCTCTCACAGTGCAGCACTTCCTCAGTCCTGTCCCTCTCACAGTGCAGCTTCTCTCAGTCCTGTCCCTCTCACAGTGCAGCTTCCCTCAGTCCTGTCCCTCTCACAGTGCGGATTCCCTCAGTCCTGTCCCTCTCACAGTGCAGCTTCCCTCAGTCCTGTCCCCCTCACAGTGCAGCTTCCCTCAGTCCTGTCCCCCTCACAGTGCAGCTTCCCTCAGTCCTGTCCCTCTCACAGTGCAGCTTCCCTCAGTCCTGTCCCTCTCACAGTGCAGCTTCCCTCAGTCCTGTCCCTCTCACAGTGCAGCACTTCCTCAGTCCTGTCCCACTCACAGTGCAGCTTCCCTCAGTCCTGTCCCTCTCACAGTGCGGACTCCCTCAGTCCTGTCCCCCTCACAGTGCAGCTTCCCTCAGTCCTGTCCCTCTCACAGCGCAGCTTCCCTCAGTCCTGTCCCTCTCACAGTGCAGCACTTCCTCAGTCCTGTCCCTCTCACAGTGCAGCTTCCCTCAGTCCTGTCCCTCTCACAGCGCAGCTTCCCTCAGTCCTGTCCCTCTCACAGTGCAGCTTCTCTCAGTCCTGTCCCCCTCACAGTGCAGCTTCCCTCAGTCCTGTCCCTCTCACAGTGCAGCACTTCCTCAGTCCTGTCCCTCTCACAGTGCAGCTTCCCTCAGTCCTGTCCCTCTCACAGCGCAGCTTCCCTCAGTCCTGTCCCTCTCACAGTGCAGCTTCTCTCAGTCCTGTCCCCCTCACAGTGCAGCTTCCCTCAGTCCTGTCCCCCTCACAGTGCAGCACCCCCTCAGTCCTGTCCCCCTCACAGTGCAGCACCCCCTCAGTCCTGTCCCTCTCACAGTGCAGCACTCCCTCAGTCCTGTCCCTCTCACAGTACAGCTTCCCTCAGTCCTGTCCCTCTCACAGTGCAGCACTCCCTCAGTCCTGTCCCTCTCACAGTACAGCTTCCCTCAGTCCTGTCCCTCTCACAGTGCAGCACCCCCTCAGTCCTGTCCCTCTCACAGTGCAGCACTCCCTCAGTCCTGTCCCCCTCACAGTACAGCTTCCCTCAGTCCTGTCCTCTCACAGTGCAGCTTCCCTCAGTCCTGTCCCTCTCACAGTGCGGATTCCCTCAGTCCTGCCCCCCTCACAATGCAGCTTCCCTCAGTCCTGTCCCCTCACAGTGCAGCTTCCCTCAGTCCTGTCCCTCTCACAGTGCAGCTTCCCTCAGTCCTGTCCCTCTCACAGTGCAGCTTCCCTCAGTCCTGTCCCTCTCACAGTGCAGCTTCCCTCAGTCCTGTCCCTCTCACAGTGCAGCTTCCCTCAGTCCTGTCCCTCTCACAGTGCAGCACCCCCTCAGTCCTGTCCCTCTCACAGTGCAGCACTTCCTCAGTCCTGTCCTCTCACAGTGCAGCTTCCCTCAGTCCTGTCCTCTCACAGTGCAGCTTCCCTCAGTCCTGTCCCTCTCACAGTGCAGCTTCCCTCAGTCCTGTCCCCCTCACAGTGCAGCACCCCCTCAGTCCTGTCCCCCTCACAGTGCAGCACCCCCTCAGTCCTGTCCCCCTCATAGTGCAGCACCCCCTCAATCCTGTCCCCCTCACAGTGCAGCTTCCCTCAGTCCTGTCCCCCTCACAGTGCAGCACCCCCTCAGTCCTGTCCCCCTCATAGTGCAGCACCCCCTCAGTCCTGTCCCTCTCACAGCGCAGCTTCCCTCAGTCCTGTCCCCCTCATAGTGCAGCACCCCCTCAGTCCTGTCCCTCTCACAGCGCAGCTTCCCTCAGTCCTGTCCCCCACACAGTGCAGCACCCCCTCAGTCCTGTCCTCTCACAGTGCAGCACACCCTCAGTCCTGTCCCTCTCACAGTGCAGCTTCCCTCAGTCCTCTCCCTCTCACAGTGCAGCTTCCCTCAGTCCTGTCCCCCTCACAGGGCAGCACAACCTCAGTCCTGACCCCTCACAGTGCAGCTTCCCTCAGTCCTCTCCCTCTCACAGTGCAGCTTCCCTCAGTCCTGTCCCCCTCATAGTGCAGCACCCCCTCAGTCCTGTCCCTCTCACAGCGCAGCTTCCCTCAGTCCTGTCCCCCACACAGTGCAGCACCCCCTCAGTCCTGTCCTCTCACAGTGCAGCACACCCTCAGTCCTGACCCCTCACAGTGCAGCACCCCCTCAGTCCTGTCCCTCTCACAGTGCAGATTCCCTCAGTCCTGTCCCTCTCACAGTGCAGAACTTCCTCAGTCCTGTCCCTCTCACAGTGCAGATTCCCTCAGTCCTGTCCCTCTCACAGTGCAGCACTTCCTCAGTCCTGTCCTCTCACAGTGCAGCTTCCCTCAGTCCTGTCCTCTCACAGTGCAGCTTCCCTTAGTCCTGTCCCTCTCACAGTGCAGCTTCCCTCAGTCCTGTCCCTCTCACAGTGCAGCTTCCCTCAGTCCTGTCCCTCTCACAGTGCGGATTCCTTCAGTCCTGTCCCTCTCACAGTGCAGCTTCCCTCAGTCCTGTCCCTCTCACAGTGCAGCTTACCTCAGTCATGTCCCTCTCATAGTGCAGCTTCCCTCAGTCCTGTCCCTCTCACAGTGCGGATTCCCTCAGTCCTGTCCCTCTCACAGTGCAGCTTCCCTCAGTCCTGTCCCCCTCACAGTGCAGCTTCCCTCAGTCCTGTCCCCCTCACAGTGCAGCTTCCCTCAGTCCTGTCCCCCTCACAGTGCAGCTTCCCTCAGTCCTGTCCCCCTCACAGTGCAGCTTCCCTCATTCCTGTCCCCCTCACAGTGCAGCTTCCCTCAGTCCTGTCCCTCTCACAGTGCAGCTTCCCTCAGTCCTGTCCCCCTCACAGTGCAGCTTCCCTCAGTCCTGTCACTCTCACAGTGCAGCTTCCCTCAGTCCTGTCCCTCTCACAGTGCAGCTTCCATCAGTCCTGTCCCTCTCACAGTGCAGCACTTCCTCAGTCCTGTCCCTCTCACAGTGCAGCTGACCTCAGTCATGTCCCTCTCATAGTGCAGCTTCCCTCAGTCCTGTCCCTCTCACAGTGCGGATTCCCTCAGTCCTGTCCCTCTCACAGTGCAGCTTCCCTCAGTCCTATCCCCCTCACAGTGCAGCTTCCCTCAGTCCTGTCCCCCTCACAGTGCAGCTTCCCTCAGTCCTGTCCCTCTCACAGTGCAGCTTCCATCAGTCCTGTCCCTCTCACAGTGCAGCACTTCCTCAGTCCTGTCCCTCTCACAGTGCAGATTCCCTCAGTCCTGTCCCTCTCACAGTGCAGCTTCCCTCAGTCCTGTCCCTCTCACAGTGCAGCTTCCCTCAGTCCTGTCCCTCTCACAGTGCAGCTTCCCTCAGTCCTGTCCCTCTCACAGTGCAGCACTTCCTCAGTCCTGTCCTCTCACAGTGCAGCTTCCCTCAGTCCTGTCCTCTCACAGTGCGGACTCCCTCAGTCCTGTCCCTCTCACAGTGCAGCACTTCCTCAGTCCTGTCCCTCTCACAGTGCAGATTCCCTCAGTCCTGTCCCTCTCACAGTGCAGCACTTCCTCAGTCCTGTCCTCTCACAGTGCAGCTTCCCTCAGTCCTGTCCTCTCACAGTGCAGCTTCCCTTAGTCCTGTCCCTCTCACAGTGCAGCTTCCCTCAGTCCTGTCCCTCTCACAGTGCAGCACCCCCTCAGTCCTGTCCCCCTCACAGTGCAGCACCCCCTCAGTCCTGTCCCCCTCACAGTGCAGCACCCCCTCAGTCCTGTCCCCCTCACAGTGCAGCTTCCCTCAGTCCTGTCCCTCTCACAGTGCAGCACTTCCTCAGTCCTGTCCCTCTCACAGTGCAGCTTCCCTCAGTCCTGTCCCTCTCACAGTGCGGACTCCCTCAGTCCTGTCCCCCTCACACTGCAGCACCACCTCAGTCCTGTCCCCCTCATAGTGCAGCACCCCCTCAGTCCTGTCCCCCTCACAGTGCAGCACCCCCTCAGTCCTGTCCCCCTCACAGTGCAGCACCCCCACAGTCCTGTCCCCCTCACAGTGCAGCTTCCCTCAGTCCTGTCCCTCTCACAGCGCAGCTTCCCTCAGTCCTGTCCCCCTCACAGAGCAGCTTCCCTCAGTCCTGTCCCTCTCACAGTGCAGCTTCCCTCAGTCCTATCCCCCTCACAGTGCAGCTTCCCTCAGTCCTGTCCCCCTCACAGTGCAGCACCCCCTCAGTCCTGTCCCACTCACAGTGCAGCTTCCCTCAGTCCTGTCCCTCTCACAGGGCAGCACAACCTCAGTCCTGTCCCTCTCACAGTGCAGCTTCCCTCAGTCCTGTCCTCTCATTGTGCAGCTTCCCTCAGTCCTGTCCCTCTCACAGTGCGGATTCCCTCAGTCCTGTCCCTCTCACAGTGCGGATTCCCTCAGTACTGTCCCTCTCACAGTGCAGCTTCCCTCAGTACTGTCACTCTCACAGCGCAGCTTCCCTCAGTCCTGTCCCTCTCACAGTGCAGCACTTCCTCAGTCCTGTCCCTCTCACAGCGCAGCTTCCCTCAGTCCTGTCCCCCTCACTGTGCAGCTTCCCTCAGTCCTGTCCCCCTCACAGTGCAGCACTCCCTCAGTCCTGTCCCCCTCACAGTGCAGCACTTCCTCAGTCCTGTCCCTCTCACAGCGCAGCTTCCCTCAGTCCTGTCCCCCTCACTGTGCAGCTTCCCTCAGTCCTGTCCCCCTCACAGTGCAGCACTCCCTCAGTCCTGTCCCTCTCACAGTGCAGCTTCCCTCAGTCCTGTCCCTCTCACAGTGCAGCTTCCCTCAGTCCTGTCTCTCTCACAGTGCAGCACTTCCTCAGTCCTGTCCCCCTCACAGTGCAGCTTCCCTCAGTCCTGTCCCTCTCACAGTGCAGCTTCCCTCAGTCCTGTCTCTCTCACAGTGCAGCACTTCCTCAGTCCTGTCTGTGGTGTTGGGTGTTCTAACACACAGAAGAGCCAACACAGTTGCATATGGTACAACACTTGTTTATTTAAACTTGCTATTTACAACTTGGTCTTTGCACTCTGCACGTGGGGGGCTCCCTGCTTGTGGTGTTTCAACAGCTCTTTCATGCTTCCTTCTCCCCAGACCTACTGACCTCCAGGTGTCGTGCTCGTGCTTTTTATGTGGTTGGTGTTCTTGTCTGTGATTGGTTGTGGTGTTGTGTACTCTGATTTGCCTGTTAGTGTGTCCATCATGATGTGTGTGTTTGAATATCATGACATCCCCCCTTTTTACAAAGATATGTGCCTACGTGGTAATAAATATGATCGTGACGTGAGTGCATCTAAGAGTGTGTGTGTGTCGTGTGCAGCATGTGTCTATGACGGAACTATGTACATGGGGCGATGTCGAGTGCGTCACATGAATCCAGTTGTACCATAACATAACAGAAATGCGAACGAGAGAAGAAGAAAAAAAATTTTGAACAGTTGTCCAGTCAGACGACATCTGGAACGATAAACAACAACAGGTTATCATGTAAAATTGTCCAACTTATTAAACATATGAACTGTATTATAAGTCCATTCTAATGGGTTTGCGACGAATTCGGGTTGACCGCCTTAAGGGTGGATCAAGAACCACCGGCTGCTGTGCAGGCATGGCCATGGGTGGCGATGGAAAGGGCGTGATGTGCGGCAGCTCCACAAAGTCATCCTCGGAAGCCTGTTGAGGATCTGGCGTGTTGTGTGGCTGTGAACGTGGAAGTCGGCGAAGGGCGCGCCGATTGCGGCGACGCACGGAACCATCCGGCATGCGAACCAGGAACGAGCGGGGAGCCACTTGTCGGAGGACTTCGGCCGGTGCTGACCAGCCACCATACGGTTGATGGACGCGTACTTTGTCTCCGGAGGACAGGGGGGGCAGGTCCGTCGCTCGTGTGTCGTACCGACCTTTCTGGCGATCACGCTGCAGTTGCATGTCCCGAAGAACCGCCTCATGGTCTGTTGTCGGTGCCAGGACGGAAGGTACCGTCGTCCTGAGGGAGCGACCCATTAGTAGCTGCGCTGGCGAGAGGCCCGTGGATAACGGGGCCGATCGATAGGCCAGCAAGGCAAGGTTAAAGTCCGATCCGGCATCAGCCGCCTTGCACAGGAGCCGCTTTGCGATGTGGACACCCTTTTCAGCCTTCCCGTTCGATTGTGGATGCAGAGGGCTGGATGTCACATGAGTGAAACCATATGCTGCGGCAAAGGACGACCATTCACGGCTGGCAAAACAAGGTCCATTGTCTGACATGACAGTCCTTGGAATGCCATGGCGAGCAAACGTTTCCTTGCAGGCCCCAATGACTGCGGACGACGTCAGATCATGGAGAGGCATGACTTCCGGGTAGTTTGAGAAGTAGTCTATAATAACAATGTAATCTCTGCCGAGCGCGTGAAATAGGTCAACACCCACCTTCGCCCAGGGGGACGTCACCATCTCGTGTGGTAGAAGTGTTTCCGGAGGTTGCGCCGGCTGAAACCTCTGACAGGTTGTGCAGTTGAGCACCATGTTGGCTATGTCTTCATTAATACCCGGCCAATATACCGCCGCCCGGGCCCTTCGTCTGCATTTTTCGACACCCAAGTGGCCTTCGTGTAGTTGACGAAGAATCATCTGGCGCACACTGTGTGGAATGACGATCCTATGCGATTTCATAAGGACCCCGTCTATATTGGTGAGATCATCTCGCACATTGTAAAACTGGGGGCACTGCCCTTTTAGCCACCCTTCCGTCATGTGGCGCATCACTCGCTGCAGCAGAGGGTCAGTCGCCGTCTCTGCGCGTATGTGGGCCAGACAAGGATCATCAGCTGGCATATTTGCTGCTGTCAGAGTCACGTGTGCCTCAATTTGACGCACGAACCCCTCCGCATCTGGTGGTGTGCTCACTGCTCGGGAAAGAGTGTCCGCCACTATGAGTTCCTTCCCCGGAGTGTAGATCAGTTCAAAATCGTACCTCCTGAGTTTGAGTAAGATGCGCTGGAGGCGAGGAGTCATGTCGTTCAGGTCTTTGTTAATGATGTTGACCAGGGGGCGGTGGTCAGTTTCGACCGTGAATCGTGGCAGGCCATACACATAGTCGTGGAACTTGTCCAGTCCAGTTAACAAGCCCAGGCATTCTTTTTCGATTTGCGCGTAGCGCTGTTCGGTAGGGGTCATGGCTCGTGAGGCATACGCAACCGGGGCCCATGATGACGTGCTGTCTTTTTGCAGGAGTACCGCTCCAATACCAGATTGGCTGGCGTCTGTTGAGATCTTTGTAGGGCGAGTCGCGTCAAAGAAGGCCAGCACTGGTGCCGTGACCAGTTTGTGCTTGAGCTCCTCCCATTCCTGCTGATGCGACTGGTGCCAGTTGAATTCCGTCGATTTTTTTACGAGATGGCGCATGTTTGTTGTATGAGAAGCCAGGTTGGGAATGAACTTCCCAAGGAAGTTGACCATGCCCAGGAATCTTAAGACAGCCTTCTTGTCAGCCGGTCGTGGCATGGCTGTGATGGCGCTAACCTTGTCTGCATCGGGACGGACCCCGGACCTTGAGATGTGGTCCCCGAGGAATTTCAGCTCCGTCTGGCCGAAAGCACACTTCGCACGGTTGAGACGCAGGCCATTTTGCCGTATGCGGGTGAAGACACGTCGAAGACGATGCATGTGTTCCTGCGGAGTGGTGGACCAAATGATGATATCGTCCACATATACACGTACCCCTTCGATGCCTTCCATCATCTGCTCCATAATGCGGTGGAATACTTCAGATGCCGAAATGATGCCGAATGGCATCCGGTTGTAGCAGAATCTGCCAAAAGGGGTGTTGAATGTGCATAGTCTTCGGCTGGCCGGGTCCAGTTGGATCTGCCAGAATCCTTTGGACGCATCCAATTTAGTGAATATGTTGGCTCGCGCCATCTCGCTGGTGAGGTCTTCTCGTTTTGGGATGGGATAGTGTTCCCGCATGATGTTGTTGTTCAGATCTTTTGGATCTATACATATACGGAGCTCGCCAGAGGGCTTCTTTACACAGACCATGGAGCTGACCCATGGCGTGGGCTCCGTGACCTTGGATAGGACCCCTTGGTCCTGAAGAATCTGCAGTTGTGCCTTGAGGCGGTCTTTGAGAGGCGCAGGAACCCTGCGAGGTGCGTGAACGACAGGGATGGCGTCCGGTCTGAGTCGAATCTTGTACGTGTGTGGCAATGTCCCCATGCCTTCAAAAACCTCCTGGTTGTGAGCGAGGAGGGAATGGAGATTCGCGTGGAACTCAGCATCCGGGAAGTCGGATATCTCATCTGGAGAGAGAGACATGATGCGCTGTACCAGGTGAAGGACCTTACACGCTTGTGCGCCCAGTAACGAGTCCTTTGATGAGCCCACAACTTCGAAGGGGAGTGTGGCCGTGTACCTCTTGTGAGTCACCTGTAGCTGGCAAGATCCTACGGACGGGATAACGTTCCCGTTATAGTCAACCATCTTAAG
The DNA here is from genome assembly GCF_047496885.1 of Scyliorhinus torazame. Classification (NCBI taxonomy): domain Eukaryota; kingdom Metazoa; phylum Chordata; class Chondrichthyes; order Carcharhiniformes; family Scyliorhinidae; genus Scyliorhinus; species Scyliorhinus torazame. The sequence continues at coordinate 102,748,002 of NC_092722.1, forward strand.
CCGGGATGGTGTGATGAGTGGTTTGACCTTCATGGCCTGGACTGCAGAGTAAGCAATCAGGTTGGCGGATGCGCCGGTGTCCAGACGGAAGGCGACGCGCGATCGGTTGACCGTCAGGGTGGCACACCACTCATCGTCTGGATTGATGGCATTGACCTTGTTGACATCAATGACGGCAACTCTGAAGTCATCCTGGTCATCTGCATCACTTAACTGGAAGTCTTGATGCGTGGGCTGGACGGTCCTGACTCGTGTGCGAGGTTGTCGAGGATGCGCCGGATCCATGGGTTGAGCCGCACGACAGCGGGCTGCGTAGTGGCCTATCATGGCACATCTGTTGCACTGTTGGTATTTTGCAGGACATTGCCCTTTTAAGTGTAGACCTCCACACTTGCTGCACGTCATGACGTCACGGCGTTCGTTGCGCCACTGCGCATGCGCAGTGCGATCTTGCGGTGGGCGCGCCTGCGCAGTGCGTCCCTCGTTGTGGCCGTTATTCTTGGCGCGCACCTGCGCGGGAGACCGCGAAAAGCGCGGGAAGCGGCCGCTGTGGTCCGGGCCGTGGGGCGGGAAGAAATCGACGGCCTGGATGCGTTCAACGTCGTGGGCGGCCTGGCTTGCCGATTCGACGGCTGGGGACCCCCTCCGTGCCAACTCGGACGCCTGAAATCGGGCAAAACGGCAGGTCGCATTTTCATGGAGGACACAGGCTTCCACAGCAGACGCTAAGGTGAGGCTCTTTATTTTCAGAAGCTGCTGGCGTAGGCCACTGGAGGCAACGCCAAAAACAATCTGGTCCCTGATCATGGACTCTGTGGTGGTGCCGTAACCGCAGGACTGCGCTAGAATCCGGAGGTGCGTCAAAAAGGGTTGAAAAAGCTCCTCCTTACCTTGCAGGCGTTGCTGAAAGATGTATCTTTCGAAAGTTTCGTTTACTTCAGTTTGAAAGTGCTGGTCCATTTTGAGGATGACCGTGTCATATTTGGCCTGGTTTTCGCCTTCCTCGAACACCAGTGAATTAAAGACATCATTTGGGTGGGGGCCTGCGTAGAAGAGGAGCATTGCAATCTTCGAATCATCCGAGACATTCTGTTTTTCGGTGGCACGGATGTACAGGTCAAATCGCTGCCTGTAGAGCTTCCAGTTGGTGCCTAGGTTCCCCGTGACTTGCATCGGCTGCGGTTTGCCGGTGTGGTCCATGTCCAGAATGGCAGGTTGGTAGGCAGGTATCGATCCACTCCTGTACCATGTGGTGTTGGGTGTTCTAACACACAGAAGAGCCAACACAGTTGCATATGGTACAACACTTGTTTATTTAAACTTGCTATTTACAACTTGGTCTTTGCACTCTGCACGTGGGGGGCTCCCTGCTTGTGGTGTTTCAACAGCTCTTTCATGCTTCCTTCTCCCCAGACCTACTGACCTCCAGGTGTCGTGCTCGTGCTTTTTATGTGGTTGGTGTTCTTGTCTGTGATTGGTTGTGGTGTTGTGTACTCTGATTTGCCTGTTAGTGTGTCCATCATGATGTGTGTGTTTGAATATCATGACACTGTCCCCCTCACAGTGCAGCTTCCCTCAGTCCTGTCCCTCTCACAGTGCAGCTTCCCTCAGTCCTGTCCCTCTCACAGTGCAGCACCCCCTCAGTCCTGTCCCTCTCACAGTGCAGCTTCCCTCAGTCCTGTCCCTCTCACAGTGCAGCTTCCCTCAGTCCTGTCCCTCTCACAGTGCAGCTTCCCTCAGTCCTGTCCCTCTCACAGTGCAGCACCCCCTCAGTCCTGTCCCTCTCACAGTGCAGCTTCCCTCAGTCCTCTCCCTCTCACAGTGCAGCTTCCCTCAGTCCTGTCCCTCTCACAGTGCAGCTTCCCTCAGTCCTGTCCCTCTCACAGTGCAGCTTCCCTCAGTCCTGTCCCTCTCACAGTGCAGCTTCCCTCAGTCCTGTCCCTCTCACAGTGCAGCTTCCCTCAGTCCTGTCCCTCTCACAGTGCAGCTTCCCTCAGTCCTGTCCCCCTCACAGTGCAGCTTCCCTCAGTCCTGTCCCCCTCACAGTGCAGCACCCCCTCAGTCCTGTCCCTCTCACAGTGCAGCTTCCCTCAGTCCTGTCCCTCTCACAGTGCAGCTTCCCTCAGTCCTGTCCCTCTCACAGTGCAGCTTCCCTCAGTCCTGTCCCCCTCACAGTGCAGCTTCCCTCAGTCCTGTCCCCCTCACAGTGCAGCACCCCCTCAGTCCTGTCCCTCTCACAGTGCAGCTTCCCTCAGTCCTCTCCCTCTCACAGTGCAGCTTCCCTCAGTCCTGTCTCTCTCACAGTGCAGCACTTCCTCAGTCCTGTCCCCCTCACAGTGCAGCTTCCCTCAGTCCTGTCCCTCTCACAGTGCAGCACCCCCTCAGTCCTGTCCCTCTCACAGTGCAGCTTCCCTCAGTCCTGTCCCTCTCACAGTGCAGCTTCCCTCAGTCCTGTCTCTCTCACAGTGCAGCACTTCCTCAGTCCTGTCCCTCTCACAGTGCAGCTTCTCTCAGTCCTGTCCCTCTCACAGTGCAGCTTCCCTCAGTCCTGTCCCTCTCACAGTGCAGCTTCTCTCAGTCCTGTCCCTCTCACAGTGCGGATTCCCTCAGTCCTGTCCCCCTCACAGTGCAGCTTCCCTCAGTCCTGTCCCTCTCACAGTGCAGCTTCCCTCAGTCCTGTCCCTCTCACAGTGCAGCTTCCCTCAGTCCTGTCCCTCTCACAGTGCAGCTTCCCTCAGTCCTGTCCCTCTCACAGTGCAGCTTCTCTCAGTCCTGTCCCTCTCACAGTGCAGCTTCCCTCAGTCCTGTCCCTCTCACAGCGCAGCTTCCCTCAGTCCTGTCCCCCTCACAGTGTAGCTTCTCTCAGTCCTGTCCCTCTCACAGTGCAGCTTCCCTCAGTCCTGTCCCTCTCACAGTGCAGCTTCTCTCAGTCCTGTCCCTCTCACAGTGCGGATTCCCTCAGTCCTGTCCCCCTCACAGTGCAGCTTCCCTCAGTCCTGTCCCGCTCACAGCGCAGCTTCCCTCAGTCCTGTCCCCCTCACAGTGTAGCTTCTCTCAGTCCTGTCCCTCTCACAGTGCAGCTTCCCTCAGTCCTGTCCCTCTCACAGTGCAGCTTCTCTCAGTCCTGTCCCTCTCACAGTGCGGATTCCCTCAGTCCTGTCCCCCTCACAGTGCAGCTTCCCTCAGTCCTGTCCCTCTCACAGCGCAGCTTCCCTCAGTCCTGTCCCCCTCACAGTGTCGCTTCCCTCAGTCCTGTCCCCCTCACAGTGCAGCACTCCCTCAGTCCTGTCCCCCTCACAGTGCAGCACCCCCTCAGTCCTGTCCCCCTCACAGTGCAGCTTCCCTCAGTCCTGTCCCTCTCACAGCGCAGCTTCCCTCAGTCCTGTCCCCCTCACAGTGTAGCTTCCCTCAGTCCTGTCCCCCTCACAGTGCAGCACTCCCTCAGTCCTGTCCCCCTCACAGTGCAGCACCCCCTCAGTCCTGTCCCTCTCACAGTGTAGCTTCCCTCAGTCCTGTCCCCCTCACAGTGCAGCACTCCCTCAGTCCTGTCCCCCTCACAGTGCAGCACCCCCTCAGTCCTGTCCCCCTCACAGTGCAGCACTCCCTCAGTCCTGTCCCCCTCACAGTGCAGCACCCCCTCAGTCCTGTCCCTCTCACAGTGCAGCTTCTCTCAGTCCTGTCCCTCACACAGTGCAGCACTCCCTCAGTCCTGTCCCTCTCACAGTGCAGCTTCCCTCAGTCCTGTCCCTCTCACAGTGCGGATTCCCTCAGTCCTGCCCCCCTCACAATGCAGCTTCCCTCAGTCCTGTCCCTCTCACAGTGCAGCTTCCCTCAGTCCTGTCCCTCTCACAGTGCAGCTTCCCTCAGTCCTGTCCCTCTCACAGTGCAGCTTCTCTCAGTCCTGTCCCTCTCACAGTGCAGCTTCCCTCAGTCCTGTCCCTCTCACAGTGCAGCTTCCCTCAGTCCTGTCCCTCTCACAGTGCAGCTTCCCTCAGTCCTGTCCCTCTCACAGTGCAGCACTTCCTCAGTCCTGTCCTCTCACAGTGCAGCTTCCCTCAGTCCTGTCCCTCTCACAGTGCGGACTCCCTCAGTCCTGTCCCTCTCACAGTGCAGCTTCCCTCAGTCCTGTCCCCCTCACAGTGCAGCACCCCCTCAGTCCTGTCCCCCTCACAGTGCAGCACCCCCTCAGTCCTGTCCCCCTCATAGTGCAGCACCCCCTCAGTCCTGTCCCCCTCACAGTGCAGCACCCCCTCAGTCCTGTCCCTCTCACAGCGCAGCTTCCCTCAGTCCTGTCCCCCTCACAGTGCAGCACCCCCTCAGTCCTGTCCCCCTCACAGTGCAGCACCCCCTCAGTCCTGTCCTCTCACAGTGCAGCTTCCCTCAGTCCTGTCCCCCTCACAGTGCAGCACCCCCTCAGTCCTGTCCCCCTCACAGTGCAGCTTCCCTCAGTCCTGTCCATCTCACAGTGCAGCGTCCCTCAGTCCTGTCCCTCTCACAATGCAGCTTCCCTCAGTCCTGCCCCCCTCACAGGGCAGCACAACCTCAGTCCTGTCCCTCTCACATTGCAGCACTCCCTCAGTCCTGTCCCTTTCACAGTGAATCTTCCCTCAGTCCTGTCCCTCTCACACTGCAGCACTCCCTCAGTCCTGTCCCTTTCACAGTGAATCTTTCCTCAGTCCTGTCCCTCTGACAGTGCAGCGCTCCCTCAGTCCTGTCCCTCTCCCAGTGCAGCACTTCCGCAGTCCTGCCCCTCTCACAGTGTAGCTCTGCCTCAGCCCTGTCCCTCTCACAGTGCAGCTTCTCTCAGTCCTGCCCCTCTCACAGTGCAGCACTCCCTCAGTCCTGTCCCTTTCACAGTGAATCTTCCCTCAGTCCTGTCCCTCTCACAGTGCATCACTCCATCAGTCCTGCCCCTCTCACAGTGCAGCTTCCCTCATGGGGTAAACACCACTCATGGTATATTGTATGTATTACGGCACTGCCCGTATATTACAGGTATGATGGTAAAAGGGTGTGCTCTCCTGCGCTGCAGCCATTCTGGTTCCAGCTGCGGGAGGTGTGGTGTTATGTTCTCTGGTGCACAGATGAGCCAACGCAGTTGTATGTGGTACAACTCTATTTTATTTTAACTCTTATAATACAGTTCGTTCTGGATACTCTGCACGTGCTGTCTCCCTGAGTGTGTTTGGTAGCAGATGTGTCCTGGTCCTCCTCTGCAGCTAATACTGACCACCAGGTGTCGTGTTTGTGCTTTTATATCTTTCTGTGATTGGTTGTGGTGTTGTGTGTTCTGATTTGTCTGTTGGTGTGTCTATCATGATGTGTGTGTTTGAATATCATGACATCCACCCTTTTTACAAAGGTATGTGCCTACGTGGTTATAAATATAATTGTGTCGTGAGTGCATCTAAGAGTGTGTGTGTGTGTTGTGTACAGCGTGTGTAATTGATGTAACTATTTACGTGGGGCAATGTCGGGTGCGTCACACTAACAAGGTTGTACCATAACAAAACATGAATGCGAGAGAAAAAAAAAACTTGAACAGTGGTCCGGTCAGACGATATCTGGAACGATAAACAACAACAGGTTATAATACAGAAGTGTTTGACTTTTTGAACGTATGAACAGCGTTATAAGTCCAGTCTAATGGGTGACCACCTCAAGAATAGGCTGGTCCTCAAGCCGGTTCAGCTGTGGAGATTTGGGGTCACACTGGTTCACATTGGACTGTTGGAGGTGATGCTGCTGCCGAAGTCTCTACTTTTCCATTTGTTGTACTTCGTGCAGTGCTTGGTTTTTCATTCGTGCAAATATAACATTCAACATCTTTGTTAATGTTGCCTTGGCTGTGGTTTGGTTCTGGTGGCGATGGAAGGGGCATGATCCGTGGCATCTCCACGAAGTCATCTTTGGGAACCAGTGGAGGATCCGGCGTGTGCGTACGGTTCAGTTGCGAGCGTGGAAGGCGGCGCAAAGCTCGCTGATTGCGCCTACGCACCAATCCATCCGCCCTGCATGCCAGGAACAAGGTGGAGTCTTTTTTCTTTTTATGTTTGTGGTGGACGGCATCTTGTAGCCGATGGGTCGTTGCCATCGAAGAAGCACCATCACTAATATCATGCAAGGCGATGACTGTGCCAGATGTGGAAGTTGGCCGAGACCGTGTACGCTGGTTCCGGCCACCTGCTGTGCCGGAAGGGCGACTCCGCAGAGAAACGTCGAAGCATGTCGCCTTGGAGGGAGAATTGTTGCTCGCATCAACGTCTGGCGATGGCGCGAATTGGTGTGTCCGTCTTGGACCGCCGGTGCTGGTCGCCACTGCCGACCCAGTGGGACTGCCACGCGATCCATTCCCTGTCGCCGTGGCATCCGCCGTCACCCTGAGCGTGCCATCACCGAGGCCGCGACACCGCCCGTCCGGAGCAAGGTCTGGCGTGCGCGAATCAGAGTCGGCGCTTGGCTGCTCCCCATCTGGAGTCCGGTCTGCCTTCCGCCGATGCTCCCCGGCCGGAGTCCCAACAGGTTCACTGGAGGCAGCCGAGCTTCCCTGAAGCTGCACTTCTGGAGTCGGAACATGCAGGAATGCACCGACCAGTGGAGAGGCTCGAGCCATCGAGGGTGGAAGCGGTGCGCCGCCACCGCAGTCGTCAGTGGTCCCACCGTGATCGTCGAGTGCCTCGGTACGCAAGGTCTGTCACCTTGCACCTTTTGCATGGGAAGTGGGATGCTGTCGTCACTCGTCTCACATCCCGTGGATAGATCCTCATTAGCAGCTTGCTGTTCACTAGGGTTGGGTAAATTGTCAGAGTTTTCATCTGGTGGTGCACACCATGTCGGTGGACTGTCATTGTCTTGCCGTTGTCCTTCATTTGGGCTTTTCTTCTTTGGAATTTTAAATCTTCCCCCAGACATTGCAGAACCTTGTTTATTACCCCCAAATTCTCCCATATGTATGGTCTCGAATATAGGATCCAATGTTTCTATCGACATTGTACTATTTTCCAAAGAACATTCCGTTTCACTTTTCTTCTCAGGTACCTCATATGTATCTTTGTCTAATGTACATGCCTTCATGGTCTCTGGGTCTGATTTTGCTGGGATTGGCATGGTCACAGTCACTCTTTTACTGTTCTCAATTGCCCACATTATACTCCCCATACATAACTGCTTAATCACTGGGGTTAGTGTGGTACAATGGATAATCGGGTCGACCTTATCTGCATCTTCACCATTAGTGGAAAGCACACTTGGTTCACTTGAAACTGCTGCGGGTTTTAAATTCGTTATCTGGCTACTCGATGTCGGTGTCCTCAGGATTCTTGCTCCAATGTTCTGCTCATTTATCAGTGGAGTGTGTATAGGTTCAATGCAATTAATGTTCCCCTCAAGGTTTGAAGAGTCATTACTGACTAACTGCTGGTCTCCGAAGTTGGGACTTTGCGGCGTTGTGTTGAAGGGAGACATTTGTCCCTGCTGTAGATATGATTCAGGTTGAGTTATTTCCATTACCTGAGGATCAATGTCTTGTCCATTTTTTCGATCCGTACTAAAACACTGGCAATTCTCAGTCTGCTCCTTGCAAGTTAAACATTCAATTAATTTCTTTAGCAAATCCTCAGCATCCTTCTGTGACCGTGCAGCATTATTAATCTCTGTTCGGCTATAATGATCCTGAAGGTCAGCGCATAAGCCTTTTTTCTTCGGGCTTGGAAGAGGCGATTCCTTTGGCTTGTCTTCAGTTGGGCTGGAACAGTCTTCAGCGCTGTGCCTTTCATTGTAGCATGAGAGACCGTCATGGTCATGCTGCTGTGTAGTGGAGCATGGTAGGCTGTTATAGCCTTCTTGCTGTTCACGTGAGCATGGCAGACTTGCATCGTCTGCCGCTGGTTGGTCAGGAGAGGTTGCTAGACCCTCATGGTCTTGTTCCTGCAAGGACCGCACATTGGAGTCTTGCGTTGCTTCTATCGTGGAGGCTGTCTACGAGCTCTCTGTGGAGGCTTGTGACACTGGAGTCACTTCTTGTTCGTGCAAGGACTACGCTCTGGAGCCTTGCGTTGCTTCTATCGTGGAGGCTGTCCACGAGCTCTCTGTGGAGGCTTGTGACACTGGAGTCACTTCTTGTTCGTGCAAGGACTGCGCTCTGGAGTCTTGCGTTTCTGCAATTGTGGAGTCTGTCCACGAGCTCTGTGTGGAGGCTTGTGACTCTGGAGTCACTTCTGGTTCATGCGAGGACTGCGCTCTGGAGTCTTGCATGTCTTCTTTCATAGAGTCGGGAACATTGAGCGGGACGTGGACCACGCTCTGTGTGGCAGCAGGGCGCTCTCCGTGTGCTTGCACCGCTCCCTGTCTGTTAATGTCAGGCTGCAGCATCATCCGGTACTGATAAGTTGGGACGTCATATCTGCTGGGTTGAAGATCCTCAAATCCGAAAAGTGAATCCGCATCTGCGTCGGATTCAATGTGGGGGCCGCCAATGTGCAACACGAAAGGTTCGTCCGAGTCATAGTCGTATAGGACGACAGAGCTATCATTGGGCTCGCGAGGTCCGGAAACACTGTAAAGATCATCATCGAAGTATTCGAGGTCGGAATCATCGGCTTGTGCGTAGGTAACTGCTTGTCGGAGGGTTCTTCGGAGGTCAAATTCATCTCCTGGGTCAATTTGCGGCAATGTGCTGTCATTCCAGGTGAGGGAAGGTTGTTTTACAGCTTTAACAGATTTTTGTTTTTTTATTTGGGACTTTTCCCTTTTAAATTGGATTTGGGACGTTTCCCCTTTAAATTGGTGCGGTCTGGGGCCTCTGACATCCTGACGCTCGGTATGTAGCACGTAGGAAGCGACTGCGCATGCTCAGATCGCTGTTCCTTTACCGATGGCCGTTTTCTTGACTGCGCATGCGCAGCATCTCACGCATGCGCAAACGAAACTTCCGGTTCTGCGCACTGCTCGCGCAACTGTGCTAGCGTGATACCTTTAGCAAGATGGCCGCCGACCTCGACCCAGCCCTCTCTCAGGCCCGGGATTTCGGCCTCTGGGAATTCGGGCTCCGGGATCCCGGCCACGAGGTGAGTACTGCAGCTTTTCTTACCTTTACTTGCCGATTGGATTGCGTTTTCTTCACAGTACTTGGAGAATTTGTCCAGGACTGCCTGGTAATCGTACCTTTGCTGCCTCCTGGAGAACCTGAACCTTGTGAATATTTCTCTTGCCCTTGCACCGGCGATGGTGAGGAGAAATTCAATTTTTTCGCTGTCATCCAGGTCTTGGAGTTCAGCTGCCACCAGGAACAATTCGAACACTTGCCGGAATCGCCGCCAGTTTTCGCGGAGATTGCCGTGGCACTGGAGCGGATGCGGAACCGGGAGCTCTATCATTTTGCCTGGGCACTGCTGGTTGTCTGTGTACACTGAGGTATGCCGGCAGGTATCGATCCACTCCTGTACCATGTGGTGTTGGGTTCTCTGGTGCACAGATGAGCCAACACAGTTGTATGTGGTACAACTCTATTTTATTTTAACTCTTATCTACAGTTCGTTCTGGATACTCTGCACGTGCTGTCTCCCTGAGTGTGTTTGGTAGCAGATGTGTCCTGGTCCTCCTCTCCAGCTAATACTGACCATCAGGTGTCGTGTTTGTGCTTTTATATCTTTCTGTGATTGGTTGTGGTGTTGTGTGTTCTGATTTGTCTGTTGGTATGTCTATCATGATGTGTGTGTTTGAATATCATGACAGGAGGCATAACATCTTGTTCAATAAAGTCTCGATTGTTCCACCATTCTCGTCTCGTGCTAATTGACGGTACATCAATTTATTGAACAAGATTTTAAAATATGGATTTCCTCATCAAGCCTGATCACCTGGAGCCTAGCCCTCATGCAGCCAACCTTCACCTTCGACCACTGGCTAGCCTGCTTCAATGTCTACCTCAGAGCAGCCACTGAAGAACCCTCGGACCCGCAGAAGCTCCAAGTCCTCCACTCATGGGTGAGCCCTGACATTTTTACCCTCATCCGGTAAGTGGCCACTTACTCAGAAGCGATGACGCTCCTGAAGGGACATTACGTTAAACCGGTCTGTCATGATATCCATATTAACATATCATGGTGCAATCACATGCACACACTTATGGACAGGTTGACGGACCAATCAGCACACATGCAACATCACAGCCAATCACCAGTGAGAGCACACGCACTATAAAACAGGGAACACCACAGTTCCCGCTCATTCCACCAGGAGATAGCTCAGAGCACAGAGCTCACAGCGTGCCACTCAGACATACACCATGTGCTGAGTGCCTCTCTCAGATAGTGATAGGGCTGGGTCCACAGGTTAACTGGTGAAGTACGAACCACAGCCAGAGGTTAACAGTTGTTATTATACAGAATAATAAAACAGAGTTGTACCATATACAACCGTGTTGGTTCGTTTGTATATCAGAACACCCAACACGACATGATACCAGGATTGGAAACTCCCCAGAAACTGTGAGACCTACCTGCACCTCTTCAGCGATCCGCCATCCTGCGCCATGGACACCATCAGCCCGCCGCAGCCGCTCAAAATCGCTGGAAATCTCGGCGTCAACTGGAAGCTGTTTAAACAGCGTTTCCAGCTCTTCCTAGAAGCCACAGACAGGGAGAATGCATCGGACACCAGGAAGATCACCCTCCTCCTCTCCATGGCAGGGCAACACGCCATCCACATCTACAACTCCCTGGCATTCGCGGAAGGCGAGGACAAGACGAAGTACAAGACGGGCCTTCTAAAACTTGAGCAACACTTCAGCGTCGAAGTGAATGAGAGCTTCAAGAGGTACCTCTTCCAGCAGCGCCTGCAGGGTAAGGATGAGCCTTTTCATTCTTTTTTGACACACCTCCATATCCTCGCGCAGTCCTGCGGCTATGAGGCCACCTCCGATTCCATGATTCGGGACCACATAGTTTTTGAGGTCACCTCGGGCACCCTACGCCAGCAGCTCCTCAAAATAAAGAGCCTCACCCTAGCCACCACCATCGAAACCTGCGTCCTCCACGAAAACGCGACCAGCCGGTACTCCCAATTCCAGGCAGCCGAATCGGCACGGCAGGGATCCTACGAGGCCGAGCGGGTCCAGTCGATCGAGTTCCTCCCGGCCCGCGGCCCGGACGAGGGCGGTCATTTCCGAGGCCTCCCGCGCTTGTACGCGCCAAAAGTGGGGACGTCAACGCAGAGGAATGTGACGCGCAGTCGCGCTCTACGCAGGACCGAACTGCGCATGCGCGGTGGCGCAACAAACGCCATGATGTCACGACGTGCGGCTACTGTGGATCCGCACACTTAAAGCGGCAATGTCCAGCAAAAAATTGACAATGCCTCCGCTGTGGCAAGATGGGCCACTACGCTGCCTGTTGTCGAGCAGCTCAACCTGCCAACGCTCCGCAATTCCGCCAGCCTCGCAGGGCCGTGTGGGCCATTCAGCCTCCATACACCGAGTCATACCCTGACAACGTACAGATCGGTGATACCGACGACCGGGAAGCCTTCCGCGTTGCCGTAATAGACAGAAATCGAATGTCCCCAAGTAGGTCCCACCAGCCGATGCCAGTGCACAGTGTCAATCCGGGCGATGAATGGTGTGCCACCCTAACCGATCACCAATCACATTCCGTTTAGACATTGGTGCCTCCGCCAATCTCATTGCATGGTCAGCCTTCTACACCTTGAAGGTCAAACCACCGATTCTGCCATCCCACTGTCAGCTGGTTGATTATAACGGAAACACAATCCCGGCCATGGGGTCCTGCCAGCTCGAGGTTGCACACAATTCAGTTGGTCGATTTGAGATAGTTGGATCCTCGAAAGACTCCCTGCTAGGCGCACAGGCGTGCAAGATCCTCCACCTCGTTCAGCGGGTACACACTCTGTCTCCAGAAGGCACGTCCGATTTCCCGGATGCAGACTTTAGGGCACAGCTCCACTTGCTCCCCGCCCACAACCAGGAGGTTTTCGAGGGCATGGGCACGCTGCCCTACACTTACAGAATACAGCTCAAACCCGACGCCACCCCGGTCATTCACGCACCTCGTAGAGTCCCAGCACCACTCAAGGACCGCCTCAAGCAGCAGCCCCAGGATCTGCAGGACCAAGGAGTGCTTTCCCAATCACGGAGCCAACGCCATGGGTCAGCTCCATGGTGTGCGTAAAAAAGCCCTCTGGCGAACTCCGGATCTGCATCGACCCGAAAGACCTGAACAATCACATCATGAGTGAACACTACCCCATATCCAAACGGGAAGAGATCACGAGCGAAATGGCCCGGGCTAAAATTGTTACCAAGCTTGATGCCTCAAAGGGTTTTTGGCAGATTCAGCTGGATCAGTCCAGCTGGAAGCTGTGCACTTTCAACACTCCCTTTGGCAAATACTGCTACAATAGGATGCCGTTTGGCATCATCTCGGTGTAGCGCACAAAGACTCCGAGAGACGAATAGAGTGAAGTCGATGAGGCTTTATTAAGCGTGACTGTTCCCCCGCAGTTCAGTAGCAGACTGGCCTGCGGGGGAGGACTCCTGGTTCTTATACTCCGCCTTCAGGGCGGAGCTAGAGGTCAACGGCCAACCAGGACCCGGGATCTGTCAGCCAATGATATCACGGCTTCACAGTCCCACATGACCCCTAATGCATACTACCACATTCATCCCTTGTTAAAAATGAACCCGGCGGGGTGATGCTTCGCATGGTGGTAAGGGTTTACAAGGCTGGTCCTGGGAGGAAAACCTTCGCATGTCATTACAGTATGTACAAGGTTTTTTTTTGTTTCGAACTATTTACAGTAATCGTCAGGAGAAAAAGACAAAATGTTCTTGTTAAAAGTCCACATATTGTAGTGTTAGATCGACGCCACGAGTCGGTCAGGCGGTCTGGTCGTCCGTGTCGATCGCCTCGGCCCCGGTGGTGGTCGTGGTGCTTGTTCCGATGTTGTCGTCTCCGGGAGCCTTACGGTTTCAGCTTCGGCTTCACTACTGGTCGGGCCTGGGAGGAGGACCGATCCTCCTGGGAAGGGGGCGGTCGCGGGGTGCGCCGGTGGCAGGGAGGGGGTGATTTGTATCGGGGGGGTGTGTGTGTTGCCGGCGGGCGCCAGATCTCGCAGGGAGACCGTGTCCTGTCGGCCGTCGGGGTACTCCACGTAAGCGTACTGCGGGCTCGCGTGAAGGAGGTGAACCCTCTCGACCAACGGGTCCGACTTGTGCGCCCGCACATGTTTTCGGAGCAAGATGGGTCCGAGGGCCGCCAGCCAGGTCGGCAGCGACGTTCCAGAGGAGGACTTCCTGGGGAAGACAAGGAGGCGCTCATGAGGCGTTTGGTTAGTGCTAGTACACAGTAGTGACCGGATGGAGTGGAGAGCGTCCGGGAGGACCTCCTGCCACCGTGAAACTGGGAGGTCCCTGGACCGTAGGGCCAGTAGGACGGTCTTCCAGACAGTGCCGTTCTCCCTCTCTACTTGCCCGTTTCCCCGGGGGTTGTAGCTGGTCGTCCTGCTCGAGGCTATACCATTGCTGAGCAGGTACTGGCGCAGCTCGTCACTCATGAAGGAGGACCCCCTGTCGCTGTGGACGTATGCGGGGCAACCGAACAGTGTGAATATGGTGTTCAGGGCTTTAATGACTGTGGCCGCTGTCATGTCAGGGCAGGGGATGGCGAAGGGGAAGCGGGAGTACTCGTCCACCACATTAAGGAAGTATGTGTTGCGGTCGGTGGAGGGGAGGGGTCCTTTGAAATCCAGACTAAGGCGTTCAAAGGGGCGGGAAGCCTTAATCAGGTGCGCACCATCCGGCCTGAAAAAGTGCTGTTTGCACTCTGTGCAGATGTGGCAGTTCCTTGTGACTGTACGGACCTCCTCCAAAGAGTATGGGAGGTTGCGGGACTTAATAAAGTGGTAGAACCGAGTGACCCCCGGGTGGCAGAGGTCCTCGTGGAGGGTTTGGAGGCGGTTAATTTGTGCGTTGGCACATGTGCCGCGGGATAGGGCATCAGACGGCTCGTTCAGCTTTCCGGGACGGTACAGGATCTCATAGTTGAAGGTGGAGAGCTCGATCCTCCACCTTAAGATCTTGTCGTTTTTGATTTTGCCCCGCTGTGCATTATCGAACATGAAGGCTACCGACCGTTGGTCCGTGAGGAGAGTGAATCTCCTGCCGGCCAGGTAATGCCTCCAATGTCGCACAGCTTCCACTATGGCTTGGGCTTCCTTTTCCACTGAGGAGTGGCGGATTTCTGAAGCGTGGAGGGTTCGGGAGAAAAAGGCCACGGGTTTGCCCGCTTGGTTAAGGGTGGCCGGTAGAGCTACGTCGGAGGCGTCGCTCTCGACCTGGAAGGGGAGGGACTCGTCGATGGCGCGCATCGTGGCCTTTGCGATAACCGCTTTGATACGTCTGAAGGCCTGGCAAGCCTCTGTCGACAGAGGGAAGGTCGTGGTCTGTATTAGGGGGCGGGCCTTGTCTGCATACTGGGGGACCCACTGGGCGTAGTATGAAAAGAACCCCAGGCAGCGTTTTAGGGCTTTTGAGCAGTGCGGGAGGGGAAATTCCATGAGGGGGCGCATACGTTCGGGGTCGGGGCCTATTATCCCATTGCGCACTACGTAGCCCAAGATGGCTAGCCGGTTTGTGCTAAAAACGCACTTGTCCTCGTTGTACATGAGGTTCAAGGCTTTAGCGGTCTGGAGGAATTTTTGGAGGTTGGCGTCGTGGTCCTGCTGATCGTGGCCGCAGATGGTTACATTGTCGAGATACGGGAACGTGGCCCGCAACCCGTGTTGATCAACCATTCGGTCCATCTATCGTTGGAAGACCGAGACCCCGTTTGTGACGCCAAATGGAACACTTAGGAAGTGGTATAATCGCCCGTCTGCCTCGAAGGCTGTGTACTTGCGGTCACTTGGGCGGATGGGGAGCTGATGGTAGTCGGACTTGAGGTCCACGGTGGAGAAGACCTTATATTGGGCAATCCAATTGACCATGTCGGATATGCGGGGGAGAGGGTACGCGTCTAGTTGTGTGTACCTGTTGATGGTCTGGCTATAGTCTATGACCATCCTTTGCTTCTCCCCTGTCTTTACTACTACCACCTGTGCTCTCCAGGGACTATTGCTGGACTGGATTATGCCTTCCTTCAGTAGCCGCTGGACTTCGGACCGAATGAAGGTCCGGTCCTGGGCGCTGTACCGTCTGCTCCTCGTGGCGACGGGTTTGCAATCCGGGGTGAGGTTTGCAAACAAGGATGGGGGCTCAACCTTGAGGGTTGCGAGGCCGCAGATAGTGAGTGGGGGTATTGGGCCGCCGAATTTGAAGGTTAGGCTCTTCAGATTGCACTGGAAGTCTAATCCCAGTAATGTGGGGGCACAGAGTTGGGGAAGGACGTAGAGCCTGTAGTTTTTAAACTCCCTCCCTTGCACCGTTAGGGTAACTATGCAGAAGCCTTTGATCTGTACGGAGTGGGATCCTGCAGCTAGGGAAATCTTTTGTGCGCTGGGACGGATGGTCAAAGAACAGCGTCTTACCGTGTCGGGGTGGATAAAGCTCTCCGTGCTCCCGGAGTCGACCAGGCATGGTGTCTCGTGCCCGTTTATCAGCACCGTTGTCGTCGTCGTCTGGAGCGTCCGGGGCCGAGCTTGGTCCAGCGTCATTGAAGCCAGACGTGATCGTAATGTTTGAGCGTCTTCTTCGAACCCCGTGGAGCCGTCGACACTGGGGTCCGTTGTTGCCGTCCAAGATGGCGGCGGGGGTGAGCAAGATGGCTGCCCCCATGCATCGCACATGGCTGGGGGGTCACTAGATGGCGGCGGGGGTGGACAAAATGGCCGCCCCCATGCGTCGCACAGGTCTGGGGTGGTCCAAGATGGCGGCGCCCCTCCTCCCCTCGTGGTGGCCGGGACCCAAAATGGTGGCGCCTGCGGGTCGCACATGGGGCGCTGGGGGGGTTGGGGAGCGTTAGGAACACGCAGGACTCCCTCTTCTCTGGGGACAGCGGTGGCCGGGACCCAACGTGGTTGCGCCTGCGGGTCGTACATGGGGCGCGGGGGGGGGGGTTGGGGAACGTTAGAGACGCGCAGAACTCCCTCTTCTCCGGGGACAGCGGTGGTCAGGACCCAAAGTGGTTGCGCCTGCGGGTCGTACATGGGGCGCTGGGGGGGTTGGGGAGAGTAAAAAGCTTGCAGGGCTCCTTGTTCTCCTGGGACAGCGGCGACCTCCCGGGACCGGCACACAGCCGCAAAATGGCCCTTTTTCCCGCAGCTCTTACAGATCGCTGCGCGGGCCGGGCAGCGCTGCCGGGGGTGTTTCACCTGGCCGCAGAAATAGCAGCGGGCTCCCCGGGACGACTTGGCGTCTGAACCGCGCAAGCCTGTGGGGTGACCGGGGGGGGGGGGGGGGGGCGTTTGTCACAACGGGTGCGTATGGAGCCCAATGGGCTGCCGCGCGGTCGGTGCCGTAGGCGTGGGCGTTTCGCGCGGCCACGTCCAGGGAGGCTGCTAGGGCCCGTGCCTCTGAGAGTCCTAGCGACTCTTTTTCTAAAAGTCTTTGGCGGATTTGGGAGGAGTTCATACCTGCCACAAAAGCATCGCGCATTAACATGCCCATGTGTTCATTTGCGTTCACCGGCGGGCAGCTGCAGGTCCGTCCCAAAATTAGTAGCGCGGCGTAGAATTCATCTATCGATTCTCAGGGACTTTGCCGTCTCGTTGCGAGTTGATAGCGAGCGTAGATCTGGTTTACTGGGTGAACATAGATGCTTTTGAGTGCTGCGAACGCCGTCTGGAAATCCTCTGCGTCTTCAATGAGAGAGAAAATCTCCATGCTTAACCTCGAGTGCAGGACCTGTAGTTTTTGATCTTCTGAGGTAGGCCTCGAAACAAGTCTGCCAGTGCTTGAAAGCTGCTGCTGCGTTCACTGCATGGGGGCTGATCCTCAGGCATTCCGGGATGATCCTGAGCTCCATAGTCCTTTAGGCACGCTTAATAAATTGTAGCACACAAAGACTCCGAGAGACGAATAGAGTGAAGTCGATGAGGCTTTATTAAGCGTGACTGTTCCCCCGCAGTTCAGTCGCAGACTGGCCTGCGGGGGAGGACTCCTGGTTCTTATACTCCGCCTTCAGGGCGGAGCTAGAGGTCAACGGCCAACCTGGACCCGGGATCTGTCAGCCAATGACATCACGGCTTCACAGTCCCACATGACCCCTAATGCATACTACCACACTCGGCATCCGAGGTATTTCACAGAATCATGGAACAGATGATGGAGGGCATCGAAGGGGTGCGCAACTATGTTGACGACGTCATCATCTGGTCCACCACACCACAGGAGCACATCAATCGTCTCCAGCGCGTCTTTGCTCTGATACGAGAACACGGCCTGCGCCTCAACCGAGTCAAGTGTTCTTTTGGCCAAACTGAGCTAAAGTTTCTGGGGGACCACATATCCCGGTCAGGGGTGCGTCCGGATGCAGACAAAGTGACAACTATTGCAGCCATGCCGCAGCCGGCAGACAAGAAAGCAGTGCTATGCTTTCTCGGGATGGTCAACTTCCTGGGGAAGTTTATTCCCAACCTTGCCTCCCACCCAACGGCTCTTCGCCACCTGGTGAAGAAGACTACGGAGTTCCAGTGGCTGCCCGCACACCAGAAGGAATGGGTGGAGCTCAAGCTCAAGCTCACCACAGCCCCGGTATTGGCATTCTTCGACATTACTCGAGATACAAAGATCTCGACTGATGCCAGCCAGTCCGGCCTTGGGGTGGTACTCCTGCAACGGGACGACACTGCATCATGGACCCTGGTCGTCTATGCCTCGCGGGCCATGACCCCCACAGAACAGCGCTATGCGCAGATTGAGAAGGAGTGCCTGGGTTTGTTAATCGGCATAGAGAAATTCCACGACTATGTGTATGGTCTTCCTCAGTTCACCGTGGAAACCGACCATCGCCCCCTGGTCGGCATCATACAAAAAGACCTCAATGGGATGACCCCTCGCCTCCAGCGCATTCTGCTCAAGCTCCGGAGGTACGACTTCCCGGGAAAGGACCTCAACATCACGGATGCCCTACCCAGAGCAGTGAGCACACCACCCGAATCGGGGGGGGGGTTCGTCTGTCAGGTCGCCGCACATGTAGCCTTCACATCGGCCAATCTGCCAGCTACTGATGCAAGTCTGGCCCATATTCGCCGTGAGACTGCGGCTGACCCTCTTCTACAACGTGTGATGCACCACATGACGGAAGGGTGGCTCAAGGGGCAGTGCCCACAATTCTACAATGTCCGGGACGACTTGGCTGTCATTGATGGTGCCCTCCTAAAGTTGGACCTGATTGTGATCCCACACAGCATGCACAGGCTTGTCATCGAACAATTGGACGAAGGCCATCTCGGGGTTGAAAAGTGCAGGCGGAGGGCCCGAGAAGCTGTGTACTGGCCGGGCATCAGCGATGACATTGCCAACATGGTGCTCAACTGCCCCACCTGCCAAAGGTTTCAGCCGGCGCAACCGCCTGAGACACTTCAGCCCCATGAGTTGGTAACGTCCCCCTGGGCAAAGGTGGGTGTGGACCTTTTTCATGCGCTCGGCAGGGACTACGTCATCATAAATGACTATTTTTCCAATTATCCGGAGGCCATACGCCTGCACGAGTTGACATCATCAGCTGTAATCAGAGCATGTAAAGAAACCTTCGCTCGCCATGGCATTCCGCTTACCATCATGTCGGACAATGGGCCCTGTTTTGCGAGCGAAGAATGGTCTTCTTTTGCCGCTTCGTATGGCTTCACACATGTGACGTCCAGCCCTTTGCATCCCCAGTCAAATGGCAAGGCGGAAAAGGGCGTCCATATCGTGAAGCGGCTCCCCTGCAAGGCTGCTGATGCTGGATCTGACTTCTGTTTAGCCCTGCTGGCCTATCGCTCGGCCCCACTGTCCACAGGCCTCTCACCAGCCCAGCTGTTGATGGGTCGCGCCCTCAGGACCACTGCACCGTCCATTCATGGTCCTAAACCCGACCATGCTCCGGGACTGCAAAGGATGCGACAGCAGCGTGCTCAGCAGAAGGTGGCACATGACACTCGGGCAACTGATCTTCCTGCCCTGGCGCCTGGAGACAACGTCCGCATATACCTACCAGAGGGTGGCTGGTCGGCAACTGCCAAGGTTCTCCGCTGCACGGCTCCCCGCTCGTTTCTGGTTCGCATGCCTGATGGCTCCATTCGCCGGCCCTTCGGCTGCTTCCGCGCTCGCTACGTGATCATGCTCCGGTGCCACGCCCTCCTGTTGTCCCTGATGTTGACTTTGTTGAGCTTCATGCCACTCTGCCTATTCCTATCTCGCCCGTGGCCAGGCCCATTCCTCAGCCGGTGGATCCTAACCCACCCTTGAGGCAGTCAACCCGAATTTGACACCCACCTACTAGGCTGGACTTATGAGCCTGTTTGTACATTGGACTCACTGAATTGTTGTGCAACAATGTTAACATGTTTCTCTTTTTGTCGTTCCAGGAGTTCTCTTTCGATATTTGATGATTACACTTGTTTTGTTTGTGGTACAACCTCGTTGCTATGTTGCACCTGACACCTTCCTATGTATATAGTTTAGCGTCATGTACATGTTGTAAATATTGCACACACATACTCAGCCGCACTCAGTACACACCAATATTTATTACCATGCAGGCACATATTCTTGTGGAAAGGGGGGATGTCATGATATCCATATTAACATATCATGGTGCAATCACACACACACACTGATGGACAGGTCGACGGACCAATCAGCACACATGCAACATCACAGCCAATCACCAGTGAGAGCACACGCACTATAAAACAGGGAACACCACAGTTCCTGCTGATTCCACCAGGAGATAGCTCAGAGCACAGAGCTCACAGCGTGCCACTGAGACATACACCATGTGCTGAGTGCCTCACTAAGATAGTGATAGGGCTGGGTCCACAGGTTAGCTGGTGAAGCACGAACCACAGCCAGAAGTTAACAGTTGTTATTATACAGAATAATGAAACAGAGTTGTACCATCTACAACCGTGTTGGTTCGTTTGTATATCGGAACACCTAACACGACACGGTCAATCAAGTGTGATGTTTTAAATAAGTTGGTTCAAAGTTGACTGCAACTGGATGCAGTAAAACTAGAAACAGGCTTCTAACACAGGAGATGGTCGAACACTGTTTTATTGAACTTGCTGATTGCTGTACATAGTGTTATGGGCGAGGGGTTTTCAGAACCCCAAAATGTATCATGGAGCTCAACCAACCTCTCCCTTTAATGGATTTGTTGCTTTTCCGAGCACACGGCTTTTTCCCTAGGTGTGAGATTACAATTATGGACACGTGGGTTTTTAAACACAAAACACTGTTTATTCCATGAACTCAACTTAACATCTCAAATAAACATTGGATCTCTTAACACCCCTTACTTCAAAGATAACTCAGAAAATATTGCAACAGTAAATAATTCCTTAAAATGTTCCTTCAAACTTCCAAGAGACTTAACACCTTTAAACAGTATCACATCAGGTTAAAGGACATATACATTTTCTGTAGAATGGCAGAGACATATTAGCTTGGTTGACTTCAGCTCCAGCACCTTGCTATCTTCCTGCAAACTGCAAAACTCAGACACACACCCAGCTTTTTTCAAAACTGGCTTCTCCCTTCAGGCAACTCACAGCAAACCAGAACTTCTCAAGCTGCTGTCTCAAACTGGCTTTCTCCTTTTAATCAGCTCACAGCAAAACAGCCAGGCACTTTTAAACTGCTCTCAGCAAAACCAGCCAGGCACGTTTTAAAACTGAAACTTCAAAACCAAACTGCAAAACCAAACTGCAAAATAGCTGAACTGAGCTGAGCTCCACCCACTCTATGACATCACTGTTTTCTTAAAGGTACATTGCTTAAACATCCAGTTCTTAAAGACACTCTCGCATGACACCTCCCCCCAAGAAAAAAAAACCTATCAACTTCAAGATGGTGTCATTTTTCACTTTTGCACCATCCACTAAGAAATGTACACAGTAAATATACCTTTTCGTTTTTTAAGAAAAACAACACACGCAAACAGGTATAATAATATAGTCCATTTTTCTTTGTTCTTCTTCCTCCAACTGAAATCCTTCTCGATTGACAGTCTCTTTGAACAAAGTCTCTGCACAATCCATCCATTCCTCTACTCCTCGGCATTTCTCTTCAGAATCAGATAATTTAGTTAAATCTGACCACAGAGTCCCTTGCAATTCTCCAATACGGGAGCATTGGTGATCACAGCTTTCAGGCAGTCAAATGCCTGTTGAAAGTCCACTGTCCATTGAATTTTTTTACTTTTCTTCAGCAATTCCATCAATGGAGTAATCACATCACAAAACTTTTGCACAACTGTTCGATCAAAGCCATTCATGCTAAGAAATCGCATTATTTCCCTTCATCTTGAGGATAATGGAAACTCCGCAAGGAAAGTGATTCGGGTTTCTCCAAAGGCTTCACAATTCCCAGACAAAGTGTGCGACATCTCAGCGAGACTGACAGATTTAAGCTAGTATGTACAGAGGCACTCGACAATCAAAGTGAGGCTACTAGTGACTCCAGTGACACCATGTTAATTCAAACCTCATCTACTCGAGCCTCTCCACAAGAACCTGAAATGGCTCCAGACGGGGAGCATCGACAAGCCAAAGATAATTCAAGTGAACCGGACATGACCCCTGTCGTCCCACCAGCTGGGCATGTAGGGATGGACCATTGGTAAACATGTGGACAACATGAGGAGTAGAGAAACACCTCAGCAGTCGCAAAATGTTTCTGAACCTGTAAGTACCGAAGTACCTGATAGACCTGTTATAGACATAACTGATGTCTCTGTGGAAGCAAACAGTAATGGACTGCCAGTGCCAGAAAAGATGCGCATTATTGCAGTTCCTGTTAACATTGGTCCTATGAAAGTGTCTCAGACGACGGAATTACACCGCTCGATAAGAAACAGAGGGCACGATTTAATGGAAAAGTTTCTAAGTGTGGGAGCGAGCGGGCAAGGCCTGAGCTTCCCGCCGCTCGGCCAGCGAGGCCGTCACTGGCAACAAACGTTAATTGATCCGCTTAACGAGCCCCGCAGACGTGATGCCGCAAATCTTGCTCCCCCGGCTGTTTCGCTGCGCCCGCCAGCTCCCGGCTAACAAGGGGGAGCAGCACTTTAACTCATCCTGCAGATAAAACCCCACGCAGCTGGCAGCCATGCCCCTGAGGAGACCAGACCCACGATTTGGGGATGCCAACCTGGCCAGATTGCTGGACGTGGATGAGTGCAGACAGGAATCCCTGTTCCCCCGAGGGGCTCAGAGGATCAGCCACAAGGCAGCCAGTGCTGCATGGGGCAGCGACCGTCAGCTCGGGGGCGTCACCAGGAGGATTGGTGCCCAGTGCCATCAAAAGATCAGCAACCGGGCAGCACGGTGGCGCAGTGGTTAGCCCTGTTGCCTCACGGCGCTGAGGTCCCAGGTTCGATCCCGGCTCTGGGTCACTGTCTGTGTGGAGTTTGAACATTCTCCCCGTGTTTGCGTGGGTTTCGCCCCTACAATCCAAAGATGTGCAGGGTAGGTGGACTGGCCATGCTAAATTGCCCCTTAATTGGAAAAAATGAATTGGGTACTCTAAATTTATAAAAAGAAAAGATCAGCAACCTCCACCAGGCCACATGGGAAGGCTGGTATCGGCCCCCTGGCGATGGTCCCGCCCATCAACTCCCGCACCCAATCACCAAGCACCCGGCAGTTCCCAGCACCGTTCTGTGCCCCAGCCCACCCATGCCCAGCAGTGCCGCCAAAACTCCCTTTCACCCCATGCTCCACATCCCCCATCCATACTCCCCATCCCACCATCCCCATCCCTCCCCCATACTCCCCATCACCCCATACTCCACATCCCCCATCCATACTCCCCATCCCACCATCCCCCATCCCTCCCCCATACTCCCCATCACCCCATACTCCACATCCCCCATCCATACTCCCCATCCCACCATTCCCCATCCCTCCCCCATACTCCCCATCACCCCATACTCCACATCCCACCATTCCCCATCCCTCCCCCATACTCCCCATCACCCCATACTCCACATCCCCCATCCATACTCCCCATCCCACCATCCCCCATCCCTCCCCCATACTCCCCATCACCCCATACTCCACATCCCCCATCCATACTCCCCATCCCACCATTCCCCATCCCTCCCCCATACTCCCCATCACCCCATACTCCACATCCCACCATTCCCCATCCCTCCCCCATACTCCCCATCACCCCATACTCCACATCCCCCATTCATACTCCCCATCCCACCATTCCCCATCCCTCCCCCATACTCCCCATCACCCCATACTCCACATCCCACCATTCCCCATCCCTCCCCCATACTCCCCATCACCCCATACTCCACATCCCCCATCCATACTCCCCATCCCACCATTCCCCATCCCTCCCCCATACTCCCCATCACCCCATACTCCACATCCCACCATTCCCCATCCCTCCCCCATACTCCCCATCCCCCCATGCTTCTCATCACCCCATTCCCCCATATTCCCCCTCATCCCCCACCCATCCCCACGATGAACAAAGCGTGTGGCTCCTGGTGCCTCCTTTGTGTCCCCGCAGGGGAAATGGGCCCAAAACAGGTGGGAGAGGGCCCATTTGGCATGCCAGAAATCAGAGTCCTCACCCCCTACGAGGAATGGGCCCTGGCGGTCACAGGGTTGGCCGAGACCAGATCTGTCACTGAGGTAGAGGTCGGCGTATGGCGCAGAGGTGAGGACCCTTTAGTCCTCATCCAGATGACCTGTCACATGTGAGTTGTTAATGCCATACAGAATGACCCATCCATCCTGAGCCTGGTGCACAATGTCAGCAGCAGAGTGGTGGTGTCCAAGGCTTTGCTAAGTCACTGACGGCTATTGCTGAGCGCCTCAACAGCATGTCCCAGTCGATAGGAGACGTGTCCCATTCCCACGTGGACCTTGCTGAGGTGCTGCGGAGCATGTCCCAGTCTCAGGTGGACATTGCCAGGGAGCTCAAAAGCATGTCCCAGTCACTGAGGAACATCACCTAGGGCATCAACACCATCCTGCAGACACTGGGGAGCCACCAGGCCTGGCAGAGTCAGATAACGGAGGGCAGCTGTGGCTCAATCCAGCTGCCCCTCCTTCCCGAGGTGAACTGCAGGGCCCTATGGCACCGGCTGGGTGGAGGGTCTCCTGGATCCCAACTGGGAGTCATCTTATGGAGTGGCAACGGCGGCCACCAGCTTCCCCGAGTTCCCCCCCCCTGATAACGGCGCATCTCGGAGTCAGCGTGAACAGGGTGGCACGGTGGGGCACCTGCCGCTGGCAAGTGGGCAGGGGACCTCTGGCCCCAGGCCCCCAGAGGATGCCCGGCAAGGACATCGAAGGCCATGGGGCGTGATAGGCAGCAGGCTGCCTACACCTTTGATGCACATTCTGGAGTCAAACCTAGGTACAGTGGTAGAGCACGGAAGGCTAAACAAGTCAAGGATCACAGTAAAGGAACTTGGGAAAGGGTGGGAAGGGGGGAGGGTGCAGTGAGGTGGGGGCGGGGAAGGTGGGGCGGCACCATTGGGAGCGAGGGGGTTTGGGACACATATGTACAAAACTTTGCACCCGAGAAATATGGCCGCTCTGTAGGCCGACCACCAATCCCCTTCCCCAGTCCCCAGAACATGGAGGTCCTGAACTCCCCCAACCCCACGCCTCCACCCCTCCCCAGCCCACCATGTGAAGGTGATGGGTGTGAGCGAGCACTCAGCAGACAGGCAGGATTCAGACTATGGCATACGTTGAGGAGCATCAGCACTCAGCTCTCAGCAGGTTATTATCACCCTCCTGCCTTTGACACTGACCCACTAACAGTGCCCACACATTCCAATCAGCCTGGAGTGATGCTACATAGATCCTCGATGGGTGGAACAGTGTCAGTGGAGGAAATGGGTTGTGCAGGCAGGAGGAGGAAGACAAGGGGAGAGGGGGCAAAGGAATTGGGTGGGAGAAGGGGGGAAGGGGAAGGGGGAAGGGAGAGTGGGGGTGGGAGGTGGACGAAGGAAGGAGGGAGTGCGATGACTAATGGGGTCACGGCCTTTGTGAAGCGGGCGAGGATGAGGGCCTCCCTAACCTTCCGGACCTGCCAGATCTTCGAGCCAGCTGTCTCTCCTCCATCTTCTGGTCCTGCGGGTTCCCCCGGGCTCGTCCTTCAGCCTCTCCTGCTCCGGTGCCTCCTCGTTCTCCTCCTCGGAAGTGGCCACATGTTCCTCTTCCTCCAGCACATTGCCCCGCTGCTGTGCCAGGTTGTGTAGGGTACAGCGGGCCACCACAAAGCGGGAGACCCTCAAGGAGGTGTACTGCAGGGCACCACCAGAACGGTCGAGGCATTGGAGCCACATTTTGAAGAATCCGATACACCGCTCAACGACAACCCTGGTGGCCGCATGGGCCGCTTGTATCGGGTCTCCGCATCGGTCACCAGCCTCCGTGGCGTTATTAGCCAGTCCTCAGCGGGTAGCCCTTATTCCCCAAGAGCCAAACAGCCATCCTGATGTCGCTGTTGTGTACACTCCCTGGGGTGACTGGGCCTGAATGTGCCCGGCTGCTGCTTGGGTATTCCAGGTGACGTGGTGCCACCCTGGCTGAGGGTTTGGCTATTGGGTGACAGAGATTATCCAATGCAGTCGTGGCTGATGATGTCTATCCGGACGCCACAGCTCAACGAGGAGACCTGCTATAACGATGCCCATGCAGTGACCAGGGGCATGATCGAGCAGTGCTTCGGCCTCCGAAGATGCAGTTCAGGTGTGTGGACCGCTCTGGAAGGGCCCTCCAGTATAGTGCTCGGAGAGACTCTCACATTGTGGTGGCCTGAGGGGCAACATGCTGGAGGAGGAGGATGAACACCAGGTCTTGTCCGACGAGGAGGATGTGGGGGAGGGTGAGAATGGGCAGGACATGGGGCTCGGGCAGACACAGGAGGCTGCATAACTTGTGCGCAAGGGCTGACGTGCACGGGACGCTCTAATCGCCTCCAGGTTCACCGACTAGGGGGCCTATTCAGCAGCACAGACATCCCATCCCACCCCCAAACCTACCCCTGGCCGACAACCCACTGCCCTGAACATGCTCCCTGGTTTGGCAGCAAAAGCGGGTCTGCTCCAGGGTGATGGTGACCTGCTCTGCGATGAGCTCTGGTGCTCCGAATGTCTGATTCCTGCTCGTGGGGTAGCACTTTCCACCGTTAGTCTTGGTGAACCCTGCATGCGAGCTGGCCATTCCATCACATGGTCCCACTGAATCCTTGGGGTGGCGGAGATGGGGATGGGCATGGGGGACGGGGGGGTAATGGGGGTATTGGGTGGAGAGAGATGGGGGTGGCACACTGGAGCGGTGAGCGCTGGCTGAACTGGGGTCCCTGACCCAAGCCAACCCTCATGTCCGCCCATCTCACCCCCGCCACCCCCAGCACCTCCTCTACAGCCAGCCCAGCCCATCCCTCACACCCGTCTGACAGAACACAGAAGCTGGTTGAAATATTGTGACAGGTGTTTATCGTGAATCGGTGAACATATAGACACAGGTTTGTGCCTGAGCCCCCATCGCTATAATGTGTGCTGCACCCGTGCCAACTAAACTGATGTCTACGTTTCTGGCCTTACGGAGCCTCATGCCACATCAATTTGGATCCCCAAGTGGTATATCAGAAGTGGAGGTGGCCTGCTGTGTTTCCCGCCCTGTGAACTGGGTCCCCTTTTGTCGCCATCTTCTGGGGTGACTGGGCCTGAATGTGCCCCGCTGCTGCTTGGGTATCCCAGGTGATGTGGTGCCTCCCTGTTCTGCCCGCTGTCCATTAGATGCACCAGGGACAGGAGGCGGGTGTCCAAGGTGCTGTGGTGTTTCAGTATCATCCCCTGTGGAAGTCACTGGAACGAGCCCAATGGCCTCCTCCTCCCAACGGGTGCCCGATGGCTTCCTGGCTACTCCATGGGATGGGGTTGTGAGTGGAACTAAACCATGAGGCTTCCCTGACACCTATCACTGCAGGGCCACTCCCAGGGTCTCGATGATCGCGGCCATGGAGCGCAGAGAGTGGACCGCCTCCCTCTGGGACTTTGCCACATTACCCTGTGACTGTGCCACCACCTTCTGGGTCTGTCCCACGTCAGCCGGTGCTGATGATCTCAGCCATGGCCCGCTGTGACTGGGACATGCTCAGGAACAATGCTGCAATGTCCAGGTGGCTCTGGTAATGGCTGCCTGTGACAAGGCAGCCCTGTCCTGAGCCGCAGTCACCACCCGCACAGAGTGCCCCAGGCCTTGGACATCCTGACCCATGGCTGATACCTTCGCCCCCAAGGCACGCCATGGTTGGCACACATGGTTGGCACCACCTCCTGCTCTTGCACATGGTTAGATTCCTCTAACTGCACCTGCAGGCACTGGATGCTCGCCGACACCCCCTCATGCAGTCTCTGGCTAATGGGACTGCTCGTTCCAGAAACCCAAAACTCGTCTGGATGGCAGCTAGTTCCTGGGGTACCCTCTGACCATCCGCACCCTCGGGGGTTCTTATTTCCACCTACTGTACTGCAGAATGTGTGAGTTGTGCACCAGGTAGTGTCCGAGGTGCCTCTTCACTAAAGTCCCCAATCGAGGTGTGTGTCTCTGGGATGGTAGAGGGTTGGGGACAGTTGTGTCGGGAAGTCAGTGTCATAAGAACATAAGAACTAGGAGCAGGAGTAGGCCATCTGGCCCCTCGAGCCTGCTCCGCCATTTAATGAGATCATGGCTGATCTTTGTGGACTCAGCTCCACTCTCCGGCCCGTACACCATATCCCCGAATCCCGTTATTCTTTAGAAAGGTATCTATCTTTTTCTTAAAAACGTTTAAAGAAGAAGCCGCAACTGCTTCACTGGGCAAGGAATTCCAGAGATTCACAACCCTTTGGGTGAAGAAGTTCCTCCTAAACTCGGTCCAAAATCTACTTCCCCTTATTTTGAGGCTATGCCCCCTAGTTCTGCTTTCCCCGACCAGTGGAAACAACCTGCCCGCATCTATCTTATCTATTCCCTTCATAATTTTATATGTTTCAATAAGATCCCCCCGCATCCCCCCGCATCCTTCTAAACTCCAATGAGTACAGTCCCAGTCTACTCAACCTCTCGTCATAATCTAATCACCTCAACTCTGGGATCAACCTAGTGAATCTCCTCTGCACTCCCTCCAGTGCCAATATGTCCTTTCTCAGGTAAGGAGACCAAAACTGAACACAATACTCCAGATGTGGCCTCACCAACACCCTATACAATTGCAGCATAACTTCCCTAGTCTTGAACTCCATCCCTCTAGCAGTGAAAGACAAAACTCGATTAGCCTTCTTAATCACCTGTTGCACCTGCACACCAAGTTTTTGCGACTCGTGCACCAGCACACCCAGGTCCCTCTGCACAGCAGCATGTTTTAACATCTTACCGTTTAAATAATAATCCATTCTGCTGTTATTCCTCCCAAAATGGATAGCCTCAGACTTGGCAACATTGAATTCCATCTGCCAGACCCTAGCCCATTCACCTAACCTATCCAAATCCTTCTGCAGACTCCCGGTATCCTCTGCACTTTTTGCTTTACCACTCATCTTAGTGTTATCTGCAAACTTTGACACATTGCACTTGGTCCCCAACCCCAAATCATCTATGTAAATTGTGAACAACTGCGGGCCCAACACTGATCCTTGAGGGACCCCACTAGTTACAGGTTGCCAACCAGAGAAACACCCATTTATCCCCACTCTCTGCTTTCTGATAGTTAACCAATCCTCTACCCATGCTACCACTTTACCCTCAATGCCATGCATCTTTAGTTTATGCAGCAACCTTTTGTGTGGCACCTTGTCAAAAGCTTTCTGGAAATCCAGATATACCACATCCATTAGCTCCCCGTTATCTACTGCACTGGTAACGTCCTCAAAAAATTCTACCAAATTAGTCAGACACGACCTACTCTTTGTGAACCCATGCTGCGTCTGCCCAATGGGACAATTTCCCTCCAGGTGCCCCGCTATTTCCTCCTTAATGATAGATTCCAGCATTTTCCCTACAACCGAAGTTAAGCTTACCGGCCTATAATTACCCGCTTTCTGCCGACTTCCTTTTTTAAACAGTGGTGTCACATTTGCTACTTTCCAATCCTCTGGGACCACCCCAGAGTCCAGTGAATTTTGATAAATTATCACTCGTGCGTTTACAATTTCCCTAGCCATCTCTTTTAACACTCTGGGATGCATCCCATCAGAGCCAGGAGACTTGTCTACCTTTAGCCCCATTAGCTTGCCCAATACTGCCTCCTTAGTGATTATAATCATCGCAAGGTCTTCACCTATCATACCTTTATTTCCATCAGTCACTGGCATGTTATTTGTGTCTTCCACTGTGAAGACTGACCCAAAAAACCTGTTCAGCTCCTCAGCCATTTCCTCACCTCCCATTATTAAATCTCCCTTCTCATCTTCCAAAGGACCAATATTTACCTTAGCCACTCTTTTTTGTCTTGTATATTTGTAGAAGCTTTTACTATCTGCTTTTATGTTCTGAGCAAGTTTACTTTCATAGTCTACCTTACTCTTCTTTATAGCTTTTTTAGTAGCTTTCTGTTGTCCCCTAAAGACTTCCCAGTCCTCTAGTCTCCCACTAATTTTTGCCACTTTGTATGTTTTTTCCTTCAATTTGATACTCTCCCTCACCTCCTTAGATATCCACGGTCGATCTTTCCCCTTTCTACCGTCTTTCTTTTTTGTCGGTACGAACCTTTTCTGAACACTGTGAAAAATCGTTCGGAAGGTTCTCCACTGTTCCTCAACTGCTTCACCATGAAGTCTTTGCTTCCAGTCTACCTTAGCTAGTTCTTCTCTCATCCCATTGTAATCGCCTTTGTTTAAGCACAAAACACTAGTGTTTGATTTTACCTTGTCATCCTCCAACTGTATTTTAAATTCCACCATATTGTGGTCGCTCCTTCCAAGAGGATCCCGAACTATGAGACCATTAATCAATCCTGCCTCATTACACAGGACCAGATCTAGGACCGCTTGTTCCCTTGTAGGTTCCATTACATACTGTTCCAGGAAATTATCCCGGACACATTCTATAAACTCCTCCTCAAGGCTGCCTTTACCAACCTGGTTAAACCAATCGACATGTAGATTAAAATCCCCCATGATAACCGCTGTACCATTTCTACATGCATCCGTTATTTCTTTGCTTATTGCCTGCCCTACTATCCTGTTACTATTTGGTGGCCTATAGACTACTCCTATCAGTGACCTTTTCACCTTACTATTCCTGATTTCCACCCAAATAGTTTCAACCTTGTCCTCCATAGCACCAATATCATCCCTTACTGTTGCCCGGATGCCATCCTTAAACAACAAAGCTACACCACCGCCCTTACCGTCCATTCTATCCTTTCGTATAGTTTGATACCGTTGGATATTTAACTCCCAGTCGTTACCATCCTTTAACCATGTTTCAGTAATGGCCACTAAATCATAGTCATTCACGATGATTTGCGCCATCAACTCATTCACCTTATTCCGTATACTACGAGCATTCAGGTAAACTTATGCTGTTTTTTATGTCTTTGTTATGAATCCTAACACCTTGATCAGTAACTTTTCGCAAATTATTTTTCCTCTTACCCTTTCTCCTAATTTTCCTTGTCTTTGAACCCATATCTCTACATAATAACCTGTCACGTAACCTGCTGCCTTGCTCTCCATTAACCATTATACTGTCCATAGCTTTACCCTTCCCTTCCCCCCAACTTGCTAGTATAAAGTCCTTGTGACCAACCTATTTATCCTATTCGCTAGAACACTGGTCCCAGAATGGTTCAGGTGAAGACCGTCCCAACGGTACAGGTCCCTCCTGCCCCAGTACTGATGCCAATGCCCCATGAAATGGAATCCCTCTTTCCCGCACCACTCCTTTAGCCACGTGTTAACTTCCCTACATTTCTCAACCCTATGCCAATTGGCACGTGGCTCGTGTAGTAATCCAGAGATTATAACCCTGGAGGACCTGTTCTTTAATTTAGTCCTTAGTGTTTGATAATCCCCAAACAGGTCCTCTTTTCCACTCTTACCTATGTTGTTAGTCCCAACGTGGACCACAACAACTGGATCCTCCCCCTCCCTCTCCAAAATCCTTTCAAGCCGATCAGAGATGTCCCTCACCCTGGCACCGGGCAGGCAACATACCATGCGGGGCTCATGATCAGGCTTACAAAGGATGCCATCAATCCCCCTAATTATAGAATCCCCTACAACTACCACTTATCTTTTTGCTCCCCCCTCTAGAATGGCTTCCTGTACCACGGTGCAGAGGTCAGTCAACGCATCCTCCCTACAGCCCACTTCCTCATCCACACAGGGAGCAAGTACCTCATACCTGTTGGACAAGGTCAAGGGCTGAGGCTCCTCAACTCCTAAACTCAGGATCCCCCAAACTGCCTCCCTTGCAGTCACACCACTCTGTCCCTGACCACTGTCCGAATTATCACTACTTATTCTACCGGGTGTGACTGCCTCCTGAAACAAAGCGTCCAGGTAATTTTCCCCCTCTCTGATGTGCCGCAGTGTGTGCAGCTCGGTCTCCAGCTCATCAATTCTGAGCCGAAGTTCCTCGCGCAGCCAACACTTGCTGCAGATGTGGTCACTGACGGTCTCAATGGGACCCACCAGTTCCATCATCATACAGCAACAGCACATCACCTGTCCAGCCATATTCAACTAGTTAATTAATTTTAATAATTTTAATTTTTAAATTTTTTTATAGAACCTCAAGGATAAACCCGAACACCAACAAAGACACAGCCCTCTCTCGCCACTCACCCGAACTCAGTCACTCACCTAAACTCAGATGCACTCTGTTCCAATCAGCACTCAGTCACTCACCTAAACTCAGATGCACTCTGTTCCAATCAGCACTCAGTCACTCACCTAAACTCAGATGCACTCTGTTCCAATCAGCACTCCGTGTCTAAAGGCACTCCTGCCACACCTTTTGTACCCTGCCTGATTTCCAATGAGCCAATAGGCCCGCTCCAGGAAGTGAAGTCTCCAACTGCCACTCGACCTGTAAACTAAGCACTTTTAAATATGCACTCACCTCTCCAAGCAACCCGGCAGCCTGTGGCCTGCTCCAGGAACTGAAGTCTCTTTTAAATATGCACTCACCTCTCCCAGCAACCCTGCAGCCTATGGCCTGCTCCCGGAACTGAAGTCTCTTTTAAATATGCACTCACCTCTCCCAGCAACCCTGCAGCCTGTGGCCTGCTCCAGGAACTGAAGTCTCTTTTAAATATGCACTCACCTCTCCCAGCAACCCTGCAGCCTGTGGCCTGCTCCAGGAACTGAAGTCTCTTTTAAATATGCACTCACCTCTCCCAGCAACCCTGCAGCCTGTGGCCTGCTCCAGGAACTGAAGTCTCTTTTAAATATGCACTCACCTCTCCCAGCAACCCTGCAGCCTGTGGCCTGCTCCAGGAACTGAGTCTCTTTTAAATATGCACTCACCTCTCCCAGCAACCCTGCAGCCTGTGGCCTGCTCCAGGAACTGAGTCTCTTTTAAATATGCACTCACCTCTCCCAGCAACCCTGCAGCCTGTCATGCCCGGAATGGTGCTCCAGGGTGTCTCAGGCTGGGGAACGAGGGTTCCCATCCCTATCCGTTTCCTCTTCCTTGCTGCTATCTGCTTGGGGTAGCAGTCGGAGGCGGGGGAACACCTGAAGCCTCATCGCCAGGTGATCCTGCAAGACACAAGACTTGACGTGCCATAATTGAATCACCGGTTGGGGTGGCAGACGCATGCAGCACAGGGGGTTGGGCAGCTGGTAGCCTTCTTGTCCAGGGCATCCGGCCATTATGGCCAGTATGAGTGCTGTCACGTGGTTCAGGTTGGGGGTTCGGTTGCACTCCGGATGTGATTGGGTGGGGGGGGCGGGGTTACGGGTGTATGGGTTGAGGGTTTGTACCAGGGGCACAGTGCTGCCTATTCCCCCTGGCCGCCTGCGGAGGTTGTGCAGTTTTTTGCGGCAGTGCTGTCCGGTCCTGGCGGTGGGACCCAAGGCACTCATGACCTCTGCCACTTGCGCCCAAGCCTGGTGTACAGGCAACCTCCTTCCTACCCTGGGGTGCAGGGTAGCCCATCTCTCCTCCACGGCGTTCAACAGGTTCTCGAGTTCAGCATCAGTGAACCGGGATTCTGCTGTCCGTGCTGCCATCTTGCTTGTTGGGATGAGTGTGTGTGGCGAATGGAGTGGTAATATGCAGCTGCAGCTTGTAAGCCTCCTGAGTGTCAATCCCGACCCCGGTGAATCGGACTCCATTTTTCATTTGAATCGATCGTGTTTTCCTGTCGCAGAAGTGCACTGATTATGTCCCGGCCTCAGCACTTCAGGCTGGATTCTCCGATTTTGATTAGAGCACATGCTTCCCGCGCCGTCGGGAATACGGCCCATCGGGAGCGGAGTATCGGGGGGAGGGCCTTCAGGTGACGTCCTGAGGCCGTCCCAATGGCGTGCGGTGTACTCCCCGATGACGCTGTTTTGGAGGGGGCGGAGCATCCGAAAAACGCCGCCAGCCACAATTCGGTCGTAAACGGGGATTTTCCGCCCGATCGCTAAATACAATTCCGGTGTTGGGCAACGGCAAGTCCTGCTGTTAGTCTCTGAGATGGAGAATCCCGCCCTATACCTCGTTCCTAACAGTGGACAAAGAAAGTTGAACTATTTTACCAATAATCACAGGATTGCTACAGTGCCTGAGACACCCTGGAGCACCATTCCGGGTATGACACTGACTTCCCGACACAACTGTCTCCAACCCTCTACCATCCCAGAGACACACACCTCAATTGGGGACTTTAGTGAAGAGGCTCCTCGGACACAGAGGGGTGGCATTCAGCTCACTCTGCTTCAACCAAACTCTCAACATGTTTTGCAAAGAGAATATTGAGATTTATTGGCACACTACAAATTAATAATGTATGAAAATAAAGCAATTAAATATCAAGGTTATTTTTACAACAGGCAGTGGGTGTTTAAACTGTTCTCGAGCTGTCAGTAAAACAGACAGCTTTGTCCTGGATGGTATCGAGCTTCTTGAGTGTTGTTGGAGCTGCACTCACCCAGGTAGGCAAAGAGTATTCTATTACACTCCTGACTTAGGCTTTGGAGATGGTGGACAGGCTTTGGTGGGTCAGGATTTGAGTTATTCTCCACAACATTGCTAGCCTTTGACCTGCCTGGGAGCTACAGTATTTATCTGCCTACTCCAGTTCAGTTTCTGGTCAACAGTAACCCCCAGGATGTTGATAGTGGGGGATTCAGCGATGGTAATGCCATTGAATGTCAAGGGGAGATGGCTAGATCCTCTCCTGTTGAAGATGGCCATTGCCTGGCATTTGTTTGGCATGGTTGTGACTTGTCACCAGTCAGCTCAAGCCTGGATATTGTCCAGGTCCTGCTGCATTTGGACATGGACTGCTTCATTATCTGAGGAGTCGTGAATGGAGCTAAACATTGTGCAGTCATCAGCAAACATCTCCACTTCTGACATAATGATGGAAGGAAGGTCATTGATGAAGCAGTTGACGACAACCTAGGACACTACCCTGAGGAACTCTTACGGTAGTGATGTCCTAGAGTTGAGATGAATAACCTCGAACTATCACAACCATCTTCCTTTGTGCCAGTTATGATTCCAACCAGCAGAGGGTTTTCCCCTTGATTCCTTGACTCCAGTTTAGCTATGGTTCTTTGATGCCATACTCGGTCAAATGTTACTTTAATGTTAAGTGCAGTCACTCTCACCTCACTTTCGTCATTCAGCTCTTTTGTCCATGTTTGAACCAAGACTGTCATGAGGTACAGAGCTGAGTGGCCCTGGCAGAGCCCAAACTGAGTGTTCATAAGCAGGTTATTGCTGAGTAAGTGCCACTTGATAGCACTGTTGATGACTCCTTCCATCACTTTGCTGATGATTGAGAGTGGACTGATAAAGCAGCAATTGGCTGGGTTAGATTTAGTCCTGTTTCTCGTGTACTGGACACACCTCGGCAATTTTTCACACTGCTGGATAATAATAATCTTTATTGTCACAAGTACACTTACAGTAACACTGCCATGAAGTTACTGTAAAAAGCCCCGAGTTGCCACATTCCGGCGCCTGTTCGGGTTGTCATGTGAGAGTACCTTTAAAACATGGATGTTTAAGCAATGTACCTTTAAGAAAACAGTGATGTCAGAGAGTGGGTGGAGGTGAGGTCAGGTCAGCCATTTTGCAGTTTTTAGTTTTGCAGTTTTGAAGAAGAGCTGGTGTGTGTCTGTGTGTGCAGTGAGCTGGATCTCTGCCATAAAAGACCATCTCTGGATCATTTGGGTGATTTAAACTTATAATAATGAAGCCTTTAACCTGATGTGATTTTGTTTAAAGGTGTTAAGTCTCTTGGAAGTTTGAAGGAACATTTTAAGGAATTATTTACTGTTGCAATATTTTCTGAGCTATCTTTGAAGTAAGGGGTGTTAAGAGATCCAATGTTTATTTCCGATGTTAAGTTGAGTTCATGGAATAAACAGTGTTTTGTGTTTAAAAACCCACGTGTCCATAATTGTAATCCCACACCAATGGAAAAGCCGTGTGCTAGGAAAAGCAACAAATACATTAAAGGGAGAGATTGTTTGAATTCCATGATACATTTTGGGGTTCTGAAAACGCCTCGCCCATAACAGGGTACACAGAGGGAGAATTCAGAATGTCCAAATTACCTACCACACATCTTTCGGGACTTGTGGGAGGAAACCGGAGCACCCGGAGGAAATCCATGCAGGTACAGGAAGAACATGCATAGTTCACACAGACAGTGACCCAAACGGGGATCAAACCTGGGACCCTGGAGCTGTGAAGCAACAGTGCTATCCACTGTGCTGCCGTGCTGTCCATTAGAAGCTCGTGTCCTAGCTGTACTGCAACAGCTTGGCTAGGGGGCAAATGTCCCATCATTGGGCAAATGCCCACATTTTCCCTGCTCACTGAGTAGGCAATGCCCACAGTTATACCACCTCACTGGGGGGGGGGGGGGCAATACCTCACAGTTATACCACCTCTTTGGGAAGGCAATGCCCCACAGTTATACCACTTCACTGGGGGGCAATACCTCACAGTTATATTTCCTCACTGGGGGGGCAGTACCTCACAGTTATACCACCTTACTGGAGGGCAACACCTCACAGTTATACCACTTCACTGGGGGGCAATACCTCACAGTTATATTTCCTCACTGGGGGGTAATACCTGCCTCTCCAGTGAGGAGATATAACTGTGAGGTATTGCCTCCCAGTGAGGTGGTATAACTGTGAGGTATTGCCTCTCCAGTGAGGAGATATAACTGTGAGGTATTACCTCCCAGTCAGGAGATATAACTGTGAGGCATTACTTCCCAGTGAGGAGAAAGAACTGTGAGGTATTGCCTCTCCAGTGAGGAGATATAACTGTGAGGTATTGCCTCCCAGTGAGGAGATATAACTGTGAGGCATTACCTCCCAGTGAGGAGAAAGAACTGTGAGGTATTGCCTCACCAGTGAGGAGATATAACTGTGAGGTATTGCTTCCCCAGTGAGGTGGTATAACTGTGAGGTATTGCCTCCCAGTGAGGAGATATTACTGTGAGGTATTGCCCCCCAGTGAGGAGATATAACTGTGAGGCATTACCTCTCAGTGAGGAGATATAACTGTGAGGTATTGCCTCGCCAGTGAGGAGATATAACTGTGAGGTATTGCCTCCCAGTGAGGAGATATTACTGTGAGCTATTACCTCCCCAGTGAGGAGATATAACTGTGAGGTATTGGCTCCCCAGTGAGGAGATATTACTGTGAGGTATTGCCTCCCCAGTGAAGAGATATAACTGTGTGGCAATGCCTCCCTGTGAGGTGGTATAACTGCGAGGTATTGCCCCCCAGTAAGGTGGTATAACTGTGAGGTATTGCCTCCCCAGTAAGGAGATATAACTGTGAGGTATTGCCTCCCTGTGAGGTGGTATAACTGCGAGGTATTGCCTCCCAGTGAGGAGATATTACTGTGAGGTATTGCCCCCCAGTGAGGAGATATAACTGTGAGGCATTACCTCTCAGTGAGGAGATCTAACTGTGAGGTATTGCCTCGCCAGTGAGGAGATATAACTGTGAGGTATTGCCTCCCAGTGAGGAGATATTACTGTGAGCTATTACCTCCCCAGTGAGGAGATATAACTGTGAGGTATTGCCTCCCCAGTGAGGAGATATTACTGTGAGGTATTGCCTCCCCAGTGAAGAGATATAACTGTGAGGCAATGCCTCCCTGTGAGGTGGTATAACTGCGAGGTATTGCCCCCCAGTAAGGTGGTATAACTGTGAGGTATTGCCTCCCCAGTAAGGAGATATAACTGTGAGGTATTGCCTCCCTGTGAGGTGGTATAACTGTGAGGTATTGCCTCTCCAGTGAGGAGATATAACTGTGAGGTATTACCTCCCAGTCAGGAGATATAACTGTGAGGCATTACTTCCCAGTGAGGAGAAAGAACTGTGAGGTATTGCCTCTCCAGTGAGGAGATATAACTGTGAGGTATTGCCTCCCAGTGAGGAGATATAACTGTGAGGCATTACCTCCCAGTGAGGAGAAAGAACTGTGAGGTATTGCCTCACCAGTGAGGAGATATAACTGTGAGGTATTGCTTCCCCAGTGAGGTGGTATAACTGTGAGGTATTGCCTCCCAGTGAGGAGATATTACTGTGAGGTATTGCCCCCCAGTGAGGAGATATAACTGTGAGGCATTACCTCTCAGTGAGGAGATATAACTGTGAGGTATTGCCTCGCCAGTGAGGAGATATAACTGTGAGGTATTGCCTCCCAGTGAGGAGATATTACTGTGAGCTATTACCTCCCAAGTGAGGAGATATAACTGTGAGGTATTGGCTCCCCAGTGAGGAGATATTACTGTGAGGTATTGCCTCCCCAGTGAAGAGATATAACTGTGTGGCAATGCCTCCCTGTGAGGTGGTATAACTGCGAGGTATTGCCCCCCAGTAAGGTGGTATAACTGTGAGGTATTGCCTCCCCAGTAAGGAGATATAACTGTGAGGTATTGCCTCCCTGTGAGGTGGTATAACTGCGAGGTATTGCCTCCCAGTGAGGAGATATTACTGTGAGGTATTGCCCCCCAGTGAGGAGATATAACTGTGAGGCATTACCTCTCAGTGAGGAGATCTAACTGTGAGGTATTGCCTCGCCAGTGAGGAGATATAACTGTGAGGTATTGCCTCCCAGTGAGGAGATATTACTGTGAGCTATTACCTCCCCAGTGAGGAGATATAACTGTGAGGTATTGCCTCCCCAGTGAGGAGATATTACTGTGAGGTATTGCCTCCCCAGTGAAGAGATATAACTGTGAGGCAATGCCTCCCTGTGAGGTGGTATAACTGCGAGGTATTGCCCCCCAGTAAGGTGGTATAACTGTGAGGTATTGCCTCCCCAGTAAGGAGATATAACTGTGAGGTATTGCCTCCCTGTGAGGTGGTATAACTGCGAGGTATTGCCTCTCCAGTGAGGAGATATAACTGTGAGGTATTACCTCCCAGTGAGGAGATATAACTGTGAGGCATTACCTCCCAGTGAGGAGAAAGAACTGTGAGGTATTGCCTCTCCAGTGAGCAGATATAACTGTGAGGTATTGCCTCCCAGTGAGGAGATATAACT
This sequence comes from Scyliorhinus torazame, assembly GCF_047496885.1. Lineage (NCBI taxonomy): Eukaryota > Metazoa > Chordata > Chondrichthyes > Carcharhiniformes > Scyliorhinidae > Scyliorhinus > Scyliorhinus torazame. The sequence continues at coordinate 102,786,871 of NC_092722.1, forward strand.
GTGAGGCATTACCTCCCAGTGAGGAGAAAGAACTGTGAGGTATTGCCTCTCCAGTGAGGAGATATAACTGTGAGGTATTGCTTCCCCAGTGAGGTGGTATAACTGTGAGGTATTGCCTCCCAGTGAGGAGATATTACTGTGAGGTATTGCCCCCCAGTGAGGAGATATAACTGTGAGGCATTACCTCTCAGTCAGGAGATATAACTGTGAGGTATTGCCTCGCCAGTGAGGAGATATAACTGTGAGGTATTGCCTCCCAGTGAGGAGATATTACTGTGAGCTATTGCCTCGCCAGTGAGGAGATATAACTGTGAGGTATTGCCTCCCAGTGAGGAGATATTACTGTGAGCTATTGCCTCCCCAGTGAGGAGATATAAATGTGAGGTATTGCCTCCCCAGTGAGGAGATATTACTGTGAGGTATTGCCTCCCCAGTGAAGAGATATAACTGTGAGGCATTGCCTCCCTGTGAGGTGGTATAACTGCGAGGTATTGCCCCCCAGTAAGGTGGTATAACTGTGAGGTATTGCCTCCCCAGTAAGGAGATATAACTGTGAGGTATTGCCTCTCTGTGAGGTGGTATAACTGTGAGGTATTGCCCCCCAGTAAGGTGGTATAACTGTGAGGCATTGCCTCCCCAGTGAGGAGATATAACTGTGAGGCATTGCCTCCCTGTGAGGTGGTATAACTGCGAGGTATTGCCCCCCAGTAAGGTGGTATAACTGTGAGGCATTGCCTCCCCAGTGAGGAGATATAACTGTGAGGTATTGCCCCCCAGTAAGGTGGTATAACTGTGAGGTATTGCCTCCCCAGTGAAGAGATATAACTGTGAGGTATTGCCTCCCTGTGAGGAGATATAACTGTGAGGTATTGCCCCCCAGTAAGGTGGTATAACTGTGAGGTATTGCCTCCCCAGTAAGGAGATATAACTGTGAGGCATTGCCTCCCAGTTATATCTCCTCACTGGGAGGTAATGCCTCACAGTTATACCATCTCACTGGGAGGCAATACCTCACAGTTATATCTCCTCACTGGAGAGGCAATACCTCGCATTTATATCTCCTCACTGGGAGGTAATGCCTCACAGTTATATCTCCTCACTGGGAGGCAATACCTCACAGTTATACCACCTCACTGGGGAGGCAATGCCTCACAGTTATATCTCCTCACTGGAGAGGCAATACCTCACAGTTATATCTCCTCACTGGGAGGTAATGCCTCACAGTTATATCTCCTCACTGGGAGGTAATGCCTCACAGTTATATCACCTCACTGGGAGGTAATGCCTCACAGTTATATCTCCTCACTGGGGAAGCAATATCTCACTGTTATATCTCCTCACTTGGAGGTAATACCTCACAGTTATATCTCCTCACTGGGAGGTAATGCCTCACATTTATATCTCCTCACTGGGAGGTAATGCCTCACAGTTATATCTCCTCACTGGGGAAGCAATACCTCACAGTTATATCTCCTCACTTGGAGGTAATGCCTCACAGTTATATCTCCTCACTGGGGAGGCAATGCCTCACAGTTATACCACCTCACTGGGGAAGCAATACCTCACAGTTATATCTCCTCACTTGGAGGTAATGCCTCACAGTTATATCTCCTCACTGGGGAGGCAATGCCTCACATTTATATCTCCTCACTGGGGAAGCAATACCTCACAGTTATATCTCCTCACTGGGGAGGCAATACCTCACAGTTATATCTCCTCACTGGGGAAGCAATACCTCACAGTTATATCTCCTCACTGGGAGGTAATGCCTCACAGTTATATCTCCTCACTGGGGAGGCAATGCCTCACAGTTATATCTCCTCACTGGGGAGGCAATGCCTCACAGTTATATCTCCTCACTGGGGGGGGGCAATACCTCACAGTTATATCTCCTCACTGGGGAGGCAATGCCTCACAGTTATAACTCCTCACTGGGGAAGCAATACCTCACAGTTATATCTCCTCACTGGGGAGGTAATGCCTCACAGTTATATCTCCTCAATGGGGAGGCAATGCCTCACAGTTATATCTCCTCACTGGGAGGTAATGCCTCACAGTTATATCTCCTCACTGGGGAGGCAATGCCTCACAGTTATATCTCCTCACTGGGAGGTAATGCCTCACAGTTATATCTCCTCACTGGGGAGGTAATGCCTCACAGTTATATCTCCTCACTGGGGAGGCAATGCCTCACAGTTATACCACCTCACTGGGAGGTAATGCCTCATAGTTATACCATCTCACTGGGGAGGCAATACCCCACAGTTATACCTCCTCCAGTGACAAGACATGCAACCCACTCTGCAAACTGGTCATGGTATCTCTGACCTTCTTCGCCTGGCAGCCACAAGTTATATATTCAACATCGATCAGTCAACGTTGCATTAAGCAGGTGACTGCTGCCATGTTTGAGAGAGCAAACACTTTCACCTGCTTCCCCATGGACAACCAGGAGCAACAAGACAAAAGTTTGCACATATTGATGAAAACTGTGAATAACGGAAAGCAGTCATTTCACCCGGGATTTCACACAAACCCACTGTGCTCGGGAACCATGGAAACCTCCTCTCCGCTAATGTTGAATAGGTGTTGTCATCACCAGTTTGACGTGCTTGATGTTTCATAGGCCAAAAGATGTGTATACTGCAGAAAAGGCTCCACTCTTGTCCTGTACACAATGTGGCGGTGGTTGCTTGTGGACTGGGCGTTATCACCCTTTCATTTGACTCAGAAAACACCCATCAGGAACCCATGCTCAGTTTCCAAACTCTGTTACAGATGCACGGGTCAATGGGAATCCTTTTTGAATAGACCATTGAGGTCTACAAAATTATGAGGTGCATTGACAAAGTGGATAGTCAGAGACTTTTTCCCAGAGTAGAGAGGTCAATTACTGGGGGCATAGCTTTAAGGTGCGAGGGGCAAGGTTGAGAGGCGATGTACGAGGCAAGGTTTTTACACAGAGGGTACTGGGCACCTGGAACTCGCTGCCGGAGGAGGTGGAAGCAGGGACGATAGTGACGTTTAAGGGGCATCTTGACAAACACATGAATAGGATGGGAATAGAGGGATACGGACCCTGGAAGTGTAGATTTTAGTTTAGACAGGCAGCATGGTCGGCGCAGGCTTGGAGGGCCGAAGGGCCTGTTCCTGTGCTGTACTTTTTTTTGTTCTTTGTTCTTGGTCCTCAAACGAACAATTCCAATGCCAGGAGAGTTAGAACGATACGTCTCAGGAACAGGCCCTCCGGCCTCCAAAAACCATTCTTCAATGCAACTCAGAAGGAATGTCTCCCATGGTAATAGCTTGCAGTGTTCTGTGTAACTGCTCTTGAATGGGAGGAGATTGAGAAAGTATGAGTGGGCTAGGAAGTTCATTGATGAACACTTTAGCTGAACTATCCTTGTTATCCTTCAGTAACAACCATATTCAAGGGGCGGAATTCTCCAGTAATGGGGCTATGCCCACACAACCGTGAAAAAACGTGCGCAAATCACTCTGGACTTACCTGGAGCAAGGCCAGGGTGATTCTGCAATTTCCAGGGGCCCAGCAGGGCCCCGGAGTGCTCCTCGCAGCTCCGGCTGCCAATACGAGGCCCTGCACTTCTGGCTGTTGTTCCGCATATGTGCACGGCAGCCTCGGTTGTCCGCCCTGCGTGACATGGCTGACCCACACTGCGGGCCAGCACCGACAACATAGGCCCCCCCAGATCATGCTGATGGTTTCCCCGATCGGAACCCTGGCCGTCCTGGAGGACCCCCCCCCCCCGGTGAAGGATCACCCCGCCCCCCCACCTCGATTAAACTCCATTTGGCCGAAGAGCAACATTGATATTCAGGTCAACATTGATTCAGGTTCACCAGCTTCTCGAGGAACCCACTCTGCACTCAAAATTCTGTTCACTGACTCAAATACCTGCGCCTGTTTTAAATGCTCTCATAGCAAATCTAATATTTACAGGAGATGCTCCATCAGTAGCTGTTTGGCCCAAGACATCTGAAACATTTAGAAAATGGGTTGGCACATCATGACAAGGTTAAAACGTGGCAGATGATTGGATGTTAAAACTCCCACGGCTCTCTTTTAAAAATAGCAGGAGAGTTCTTACTTGTATCTTGGTTCAATATGTATCCCTGAAGCAGCATCGCTGCATCAGATTATCTGCTTATTTATCTAGTTACTGTATTTGGGATCTTGCGATGTGTAGATTGGCTGCTGTGTTTCCGACATTACAACAGTGACTACACTTCAAAAATGAGTCACTTGAGGACTTTGGGACATCCTGAATTGTAAACGGTGCTCTATAAATGCAAACTGTTTCTTCCTAATGGATGTAACTGATTCTAATTGGGGAGGCAGTGGTGTACTGGTCACAGAGTCACAGATGGGATTCTCGCAGCCCGGGGCCGAGCCGGAGAATCTCCACAACCGGGCCACGCAGCTCTGACACCAGCACACGATTGGCGAATTTGGCACGGCACCGGTCGCGGGCCGCTGTACGCGGCTGGACCGCGGATTCTCGGCCCGGGATGGGCCGAGCGGCCGCTCTAAAAAGGCAGAGACCCGTCGGCGCCGTCTACACCTGGTCGCAGCCGGCTGGAATTCTGCGCGCAGTGTCGCGGGGGCGGCCTGTGGGGGAGAGAAGCGGGCTCCAACCCCGGGGGCGCCTCCCACCCCAGGGGGGGACCTCCAATGGGGCTTGGCCCGCGATCGGGTCCCACCTCAGGGCCGGCCTCTCGCTCCCTGGGCCTACTTTTTTCCGCGCCGGCCCCTGAACTCCCGCGCCATGTGGCTTCGGGGCCGGCGCATTGAGGAAGGCCACCGCGCATGCGCGGGTTGGCGCCGGCGCCACTACGCCTGCGCGGATCCCGCGGTGCACAGTTCGCACCGGGATGGGAGGCTGGAGCGGCGTTAACTGCTCCAGTGCCATGCTGGCCCCCTGTAGCGGCCAGAATTGGTACTCCCAGTGGCCCGTTCACGCCGTCGTGAAACGCGACGGCGTTTCCAACGCCGTGGACACTCTGCCGCCGAATGGGAGAATCCCTCCCACAGAGTCAAGCTCTGGGTGCAAATCGCACAGATGGTGAAATTTGAATTTAGCAAAACCTGGAATTAAAAGTCTAAAAGGTGACCATGAAACCATTGTCAATTGTCGTTCCAAACTCATCTTGTTCACTAATATCCTTTAGGGAAGGAAATCTGCCGCCCTTACCTGGTCTGGCTTACATGTGACTCCAGACCCACAGCAATGTGGTTGATTCTTAAATACCCTCAGGGATGAGTAATAAATGCTTGCTTATTGATGGACAACCAGGAGCAGCAAGATGAAAGTTTGCACATATTGATGAAAACTATGAATAACGAAACCCATGAATGAACAAAAAAAATAACATTTTTAAAAATTGGTTATATTAACAGCGTTGGGAGCTGTAAATGGCATTCAACAGAGGCTACTCGTATTTTTCAGTACGCGGCGATGACTGACCCCCTTGCGTCCATGAAGATGAGTTGAGGCTGATGGTGGAAAAGAGGCTGAGTGTGTGAAGCAGCTTAAATGTGGATTCCCCTGTACACGGGACCTGCATCGTGAGCATATTATAACAGAGTGCGACGCAGTGTGTCAAGCATTTCAGGATCTACTGGCCGAATATATGAGTAACACGAGTGATCACTTCCTCTTCCATGTTTGAAAAAAGGCTTCACATGTAGGAGTATCATTTCTTTCTTTAATTATCTTTTTAAAAAGTTCACTATTCAAGAATATGGACATCGTGAGCGATGGAATGAATCTTTTCTTCTAAAAAAATGAATTGATCAGCAAAATGATCAATACGCTGTACAGTCATTAGGCCAGTGAGTGGGCCGCATGAGTGGTCCTCCTTCATCTCGGTGGGCCACAAGATTGAAATCGGGCCTGTTCGCTAACTACGACCCTTGAATATGATTGAATATGTTTAGCACACGCCATACCACCAAATATTTCATAACAAGTTATAGAAAATGCTTAATCATTTCTATATTAATAGAACTATCATCAACTTCAAGGAATAAAATCAAAATAAATATTTAGGCTTGATTGGACAGAGAAGGAGCCCACGGCTCTCACAGTCAGCGTTGTGAGCAATCAGCCACACCTCACTTCACTTGCCCTTGTTTTACGTGCAAATCACTTCAGTCATGCTGGCAGGAGAAATAGCCACACGGATGGAAACTGGCGGAATGTGGAAACTCTGCGTGTGGGTAACGGTAAACAAAAATGTCTCGTAGACTGCACTCGGAACCCAGATGGGCTACATGTGGCCCTTAGGCCGCAGGTTCCCCACCACTGGATTGGACCAACAGTTTCCCCAACAGTGGGGAGTGTTTATATTCTCCACTGGTGTTTGTAGGACTAACACACTTCTGACATAAATCCATCAGACTGTTGTGCTGCCTTGCAGATGTGACTTCATGACTGGGATCTCTGAGCTTCTCGGTAAACGCCTGTCATTCGTGGGGTTTACATTCCTGCGGAACCTCACAAATGGCAAAATTGCGGATGACGAACATATTTTACTGTGGGAGTCAATTAGATAAGTTCCAGCCACTCTAAAATGTTAGATTATTAATGATCAAAGGCAATAAAACTGAGTTTTTAAAGAAATATAGAGAAAAATTTACTGGAAAAATAGTTTAATAAAACAGGGAAAGTGTAATATTTGTCACACTGACAGTACTTTACTTGAGAGTGGAAGTGGACTGTGATCAGGAATTAAATTACAGCAACAAGGAACACCCGCATGTAAACAGTGACAGCCGTGCACGTGCATTGTACACATGCAGGAAATACATCATGGAGACCTTTTTGTAAAACCTTTTTGAGGCCTCTTTTTCCATTTTGGCATTTTCTTAAGGTAGCTTCTATTTTGTAGTTTTAGAACTGCAGGTAAGTGAACATTTAGGCCCACAATGGGCAAACTGGTGCACAAGGGCTTTTGCGCGGATCAGTGAATTCGCTAAAGAGGGAGTCGGGAACGGCAAGCAGGTCTTTACGGTCTCTCCGTTGATTACAAATATAGGCCTCAGGAACAGGCAGGCCTCGCGTGGCCTACCCAGCCGGCACTTTCCAACCATCAGAAAGAACGGGAGGATGTGGAATATCATGGAGTGCAGATGCGCAAAATCAAAGCCACGAAGCTGTTCCCATTAATTTACGGACACCTCAAAACACCTCGGTATTCGGTTTTAAGCATTTATCCCTGACTGAGCACCAAGGACAACCATTTCTGAATCCCTGTCCTTCAAAGTTCACACTCAACAAATGGGAATTGTCAGCGTAAATATCACAGAGTCGTCTGGCCTTTGTCAGCCAGATTGCCAAAGATTCAGAGGAGGGGGTAACATGTAGCCCTAAAGTGTGAATCACTGCCTGGCATGAAAGGAGATCTGAACCTGGTTGTTAGCAAATCCTCGCGAATGAGTTGGTTGTGCGTCAAAGACCAGGTCTCACTGTAAGAGTAAAGAGTTCCTGCGGGATGCTAAACGTGTGAACCTCTCATGTAGAGTGGTTGATTACATTTGTAACAGTGCTGTCAGTGAAAAGTTACCTCTCTAACTGTTAAACACTTAACCCAGTTGCTATTAAGTAGAATAATTGACACCACAGTCCCTGGCATCCTGGAGTGAAGGCAGATGGCATCATTACTGCAGCTGTGGAGCTTGGAAGCATGCTGTAGTCAGCATCACCACAATGCAGGCAATAGCGCATGATATCATAAAAATGATTAAGCTTATTTATCCAACTTTACACTTCTAGCCCATTTATCACCTGTCATAATGAGAGCTGGGAGTAAGCAGGATGTGCTTTTGACACTTCGAGACCGACAGTAGAAGCATCATTTGGATTTAAGGTTGTCAACCCTTGCTGCAGTCTCTGGGAATTAAAGATTAATCCTGAGGACACTTTGGAAGTAAAACTGGGGAGAAAACTCATAGGGGAATTCAGCAGAAGTGCTTCTGTTTAAACGCGGTCCATTAGTTATTGAGCATGGGAAAACGCTATATGACGGGCAGTGGAGAATACTCTAATCGGATAACCAAGAATCTGCCCTGCTTTCCAGTTGGTGTTGAAGGTGGTGAGCTGCGAGGATCCAAAGGCTCGCTGACCAATGGCAGGAGAATGAATGTGGGGCAACTGGAGGGCAGCAGGTCATGTGACAACGCCTCCAGAAATTTGTTCAGGCAGAGTTGGCAACTCTCCTTTAAACAAAAGAAATGAAATGAAATGAAAATCGCTTATTGTCGCAAGTAGGCTTCAAATGAAGTTACTGTGAAAAGCCCCTAGTCGCCACATGTTTGGGGAGGCTGTTACAGGAACTGAACCGTGCTGCTGGCCTGCCTTGGTTTGCTTTCAAAGCCAGCAATTTAGCCCTGTGCTAAACAGCCCCTAAGGTTAATATTCTACTGAATGCCTATGAGTGAGCAAGTACAAGGGCTTTTTAAATGTGAATTTTTATGTGTTCATTTCAGACATTCATTTACTCATACATTCTTACCCCATATTAAAGCAGATAGTGTAAAATGTAATTTCATTGCTGATGGGCAGCACGGTAGCCTTGTGGATAGCACAATTGCTTCACAGCTCCAGGGTCCCAGGTTCGATTCCGGCTTGGGTCACTGTCTGTGCGGAGTCTGCACATCCTCCCTGTGTGTGCGTGGGTTTCCTCCGGGTGCTCCGGTTTCCTCCCACAGTCCAAAGATGTGCGGGTTAGGTGGATTGGCCATGATAAATTGCCCTTAGTGTCCAAAATTGCCCTTAGTGTTGGGTGGGCTTACTGGGTTATGGGGATAGGGCGGAGGTGATGACCTTGGGTAGGGTGCTCTTTCCAAGAGCCGGTGCAGACTCGATGGGCCGAATGGCCTCCTTCTGCACTGTAAATTCTATGATACTCTATGTCTCTTTTATTACAGACGTATTGCAGCTTTTGGGAAAATCACTGCTTCAGTTGACATTTCTCTTCAATCTTTAAGAACTGTTGTAACTGCACTTCAGGACCATTAAAATAAGTCACAGCTTTAATCTACTCGTTCTGCATGCTCATGAAACACCATGAGTAATTTTGTGACCAGCAGCTTTAACTGAACGCAGTGCAGATATGTGTTAGTGTTTTAAATGAGAATGAGGATAGTAGGTGGGAGGTCTCTATCTGGGGACCTGTCCTCCAACCCCAGGGTCACATACCCCTGACCCATCTCAATCTTGCTAATTCCAACACTGAAGCCCAGACAACTTAGCCCTGTCTCTGTTCGGATTCCTAATTCTCTGGTATGTGCTGTATGTGCTTTGGAGGTCCTGCAGCTTTAGAAAGAACTGAAATGATGCTGGAGCCATGCTGATGGCTAAATCACAGATCTGCTCATAACTAGAGCCCCAAGGTAGATGGAAATTAATTGGAACATGCAATTGCAGTCACACCCACAGATGCCAGGCACCCTTGGGAACCCGTAAAGACAGGAGGCTAGGACTTCACTGATTTAAGTAATAATTTAAGGCTGATGTTTCTTGTTGAAAGTGGAAAGGTGACTGATATTCGTTTCTTTGGAATGAGAGGTGAATGTGCAAAGACACTAGTTCATAATAAAACATTAAGCTAATGTCAATCAGCAATGAAATTACATTGTGACGGTGATTTGAACATTTTCGTTCACCTTGTCGTCTATCTACTTTAATAAATAATTCAGAATCTCTCACCATAAACTAAATTTATGCTCATTAAAAACTAAATATTGCACTGGGCAATCGCCAAACAATGTGTAGTGGTGCATGCTCCGCACATATATTCTGAGGGTACTGTAACCTGGTCTTATTACAATTCACAATACTGTGATATACGTAAGGAAATGGCTAAACCCTTGTCTGTTCCGTGTTTCTCTTTTTAATCCCTGTCCCTGCAACATTGCAATTTTGTTTTAAACCTGCAGACTTTGGTCAAACTGAAACCACCCCTGCTTTAATGTACTGGCTCAGATCTCCACTTGATGCTCTGTGGCATAGCCCGTGATGTCATTTTGATGGTTGTGGCGACCAGCCAATCAGTGCGTCTGAAATTCTGGGACATCTCCTGTTATCGCTTGCGATTGGTGGAGCTATTCAGAACCTTCTGGAAAAAGGGCTGGTCAGGAGAAGAGTCTCCATTTTATCTCAATTCCGTTCAGATCTCAAGAACAGCCAAGAGCTGGTTTAAGCACTCTCTCCCTAATAGGCCTGTAAAGGTTTAAATCTCGGATTGACGGCTAGGAAGCTGAAACGGACCTTCTCTCAGAAGGGTAAAAGCAAATTATTGCGGATGCTGGAATCTGAAACCTAACAGAAAATGCTGGAAAATCTCAGCAGGTCTGGCAGCATCTGTAGGGAAAGCAAAGAGACTAATGTTTCTAGTCCAGATGACAAGCTAAAAGACAGAGAAAGTGGGAAATATTTATACTGTGGAGTGAGAGAATGAAAGATGAGTCATATCCACAGAAAACAAGGGAACAGGGTGCTCATAGCCACAGAAATCAAGGGAAAGAGTGCTAATGGCAGTCCCCAGAGAGAACAAAAGGTGTGAAAGGCCAAACAACAGAGAAACTATATTTTGCTAAATAATCATCAATCCTATCTCTCAGAATTCTTTCCACTATTTTGCTCGCCACAGACGTAAGACTGATGGGTCTGTAATTCCCAGGGATTTCCCTATTCACTTTCTTGAACAGGGGAACAACATTCGCCTCCCTCCAATCATCTGGTACTACTCCAGTGGAGAGTGAGGACACAAAGATCATTGCCAACGGCGCAGCAATCTCCTCCCTCGCTTCCCATAGTAACCTTGGGCATATCCCGTCAGGCCCAGGGGACTTATCTATCCTGATGCTTTTCAAAATTTCCAACACATCCTCCTTCTGAATATCAACCTGTTTGAGTCTATTAACCTGGTTCACACTGTTCTCATGGGCAAGAAGGTCCCTCTCTCTAGTGAATACTTAAGCAAAGTATTCATTTAGGGCCACCCCTATCTCCTCAGACTCTAGGCACAAGTTCCCTCCACTATCCCTGATCGGCCCTACTCTCACTCTGATCATCCTCTTATTTCTCAAATAAGTGTAGAACGCTTTGGCACGCATGATGGTAGCGGTCGTGGGTTTGGAAATTGCTGCCTAAGGAATCTTGGTGAGTTCCTGCAGTGCATCTTGTAGATGGTACACACTGCTGCTAACGTGTGTCGGTAGTGGAAGGAGTGAATGTTTGTGGTTGGGATGCCAATCAAGCAGACTGCTTTGTCCTGGGTGGTGTTGAGCTCCTTGAGTGTTGTTGGAGCTTCACTCATCGTGGCAAGTGGGAAGCATTCCATCACATTCCTGACTTGTGCTTTGTAGATGGTGGACAGGCTTTGGGGAGTCAGGAGATGAATTACTCGCCACAGGAGTCCTAGCCTTTGACCTGCTCTTGTAGCCACAGTATTATATGGCTAGTCCAGTTCAGTTTATGGTCAATAGTAGTACCCAGGATGTTGATAATGGGGGATTCAGTGAATGTCATTGAATATCAAGCGCTGACTGTTTAATTCTCTCTTATTGGAGATGGTCATTATCCGCATAAGTGTTACTTACCATTTGTCAGCCTAAACCTGGATATTGTCCAGGTCTTGCTGCATTTGCACGTGGATTGCTGCAGTATCTTAGGAGTTGTGAATGGAGCTGAACATTGTGTAGTCATCAGTGAACATCCCTACACCTGACTTTATGATGGAAGGAAGGTCACTGAAGTCCCGAAACTGAGATGACTGACCTTAAACCACCACAACCATCATCCTTTCTGCTTGGCATGACTCCAACCAGTAGAGAGTTTTCCACCTGATTCCCATTGACTCCAGTTTAGCTAGGGCTCCTTGATGTCATACACAATCAAATGCTGCCTTGATGTCAAGGGCAGTCACTCTCACCTCACCTCTGCCGTTCAGCTCTTTTGTCCATGTTTGAACCAGGGCCCAAAAAAGTGACTAAGTGTGGTTAGATAGCAGTGGGGAACTCGCTGATAGACCTGGCGGGAAACTCCCAGCAAATCCCGCCACAAGTTACACTTAGAATCTTTTCCGTTAGATCATGCCCAATATGTTTTGGGGATAAAAGGTAGGTGAAATATTGGGTTCATTTTTTCTGACACCCCAATATCAGGCCCACCAGGAAGTCCCAAGCCTGTCCTCATTGTCAATGTGCCTACTGGTGCAATCTTCACAAACATGGCCTCCAAATTGGCCCTTTTCCTGCTTGCCATCCTATTAAGGATGTTGGGAAGGTTCTCGAGGCAAGAGGCCCAATCAGAAGGCTGACAATGGCCAGGTTGGCAGCCCCAAACTGGTTGAGTGGGTGCTATTGAGACAGGCAGGTAAGTAACGGGGCACTTCAACATGTCTGCCATCACACAATAAAGAGGCCTGAAGGTGGTAGTGCCATCAAGGTTCAGGGGAACCTTTTCACAGGACTGCTGGCTGGCTTTTGTAGCCAAGGCCTAGCAATTGGGGCTGGGAGTCTCCAGCTCCAAGGTGCTCTGATCTGTAGCCGGAAAGCTGCCTTGATTAAGTTGGAAGCCTCCACACAGCAATGGGGGTGGGAAGACCCTCGTCTCAGTAAAATACCAGCTCAAATGGCTCTGAATTGGGCCTTTAATTTACACGAATTGGCTGTTGATCTGATTTCCTATTTCACACCGGGAAAGTGCCCAGGAGTTTGGAATGCATTGGGAATTCGCCCAACGAGGCTCTCCCATATTGTCCCAGCCTCCTTGTCTCCATCCTTGCTTCCTGCGATGGGAAAACTCAGCCCGTTAAATTAACTGAGTTAAACTCTTGTCTCTTGGCTATTTCTTAACCAGGCCTACCCCGACTGTGTACAATTAGACTAAATTCCCCAATCAGAATGCAGTTGATGGTCTAAATTGGGCAAAGATGGCTGACAGTATTTGTTACCAGTAAATGGAGCTCACTTTTCCGTGCGGATTTTTTTAATGGGGCTGCGGAATGCTGTTGTCGGAAAGAGTCCAGCCATGAGCAGACAGCTCCAACGAAGTAACTTTGGATGGGATTCTCCGTTACGAGTTCGCCCTGCTACCTCTGCCAGTGAGGACGGAGAATTTGACATGCCGTTCACTGGTGGTGGGATTCCGCCACCGTCAATGGGAATTCCTATTGATGCCACCCAACGCTGCCGGGAAACCGCTGAGCAGGGGTGCATTTCCATCGGTACCAAAGAATCCACCTACGAGCAAATGGCCAAGGAATTCCAGCCTTTATTTTAACATGGAGCACTTTGACAGTAAATCATGTGAAACAGACGTCTGATAAGATCTGCTCAGTCATCGTAATAAACTGTAAATTCATTTAAACGGGGTAGCAATGTTAGGATTTGTTTTCCTTGCAGGCTTTGTCCCAATGGCTTTTTAACCTCTTCTCCCTATCAGTCTGGGAATTGACTCGACCAGAAAGACGAGATGATCATAGAATAGAATCATAGAATCTCGACACTGCAGACGGAAGCCCTTCGGCTTATCGAGTCTGCACTGTCCCTTCGAAAGAGCACCCGACCTAGATCCACTTCTACCACCATATCCCCACAACCCGGTAACCTAACCTGCACATCTTTGGACTGTGGGAGGAAACCGTAGCACACGGAGGAAACCCACGCAGACTCAGGGAGAATGTGCAGACTCCGCACAGATAGTGTGAACGTTTCCAAAGTCTTTCAGAATTGTTCCTATGCATGTGCTTCCCCATTAATTACCCCAGCTTTTAAAATTTTATCCAACATCTGATTTTCTGCTGTCATGACGACTGAGCTCCCTGTACACATCTAAATCTTCACCTAAAGCTAAGCATAATTAGAATCCCTCTTTCCCCAGAGTGTGGTTTGTATTTAGAACGTTCTAGCACAAGGATTATTGCTAAATACCTGAGGGAGTAAGGAATTGAAAGATATATTGAAAGGATTTATGAAGCATAAATGATTAATTGGGCTGAAAGGCCTGGTTTTGGTGCTAATAATTTTATGTAATTCAATATAATGAACTAACCACAGAAAAGTGAGACAAGGCTTGTTAAGTAATGGGTTGAGAGACATTGCAATTAGTTGTCTCATTTATGTTAAGTATCCATTAATTGACACTGATATGTAAAGGCGCTTCAGGTGGCCTCTGTCAGGTGATGTATAGTGAGAGTTTTGCGCAAAGGCTGTGGAATGAAATAAATGTGTGTTTGTGAAAAAGGAACAGAACTTTAGACTCTTCATATCACAGCAACCAAAACGTCTAACAATTTGGTGGCAGAGGATGGTTGCTGTGTAAATGTGAAGGGTTGAAAGTTACAACTTTTCCAGATCAAACCAAGGAGTGAGTGAGAAAAGAAGAAAGAAAAAAGGGATATATGGCTGAACCGAGGATAAAGATGGCTGGATATGACTATCCTCCCTTTTTTTCTGAAAGGGAATCGTACGACCAATGGAAAAGTGCAGTAATTATGTGGACTAAGGTAACTGCTTTGGGAAAGAGAAAACAAAATATGGCATTGGCTCTTTCTCTACCATATGGCAGTAAAATCCGAAACAAAGTGCTTTCTGAGCTGGAATTGGAAGAGTTAGACTCAGAAGAAGGTCTGGAGACTTTATTACATTATATGGATAAGATTTATAAGAAAGATGACTTGTTAAGTGCGTATGAAGCAAGGTCGGATTTTGATACATCTGGAAAATGGAGGCTATCTCGATGGAAGACTATATAATGGAATTTGGCAGACTATATAAAAGGCTACAGAAACACAACCTGGAATTTCCACAGACTGTGTTGGCCTTTAAGTTACTTGACTGTGCTAGAGTGAGCAACATGGATAAACTCCTGGCCAGTTTACTGATGAGGATACCTTATTCAAACAGATGACAAAAGCTTTACAAAAGTTTCTGGGGAAACATTCGATTCCGATGGCTCTGATGACCCAAATAGGTCAGCCTGCAATAAGGCAGAGTATGGAAGATACACTACTAACAGGATGGTGAAATCGTATGGCTACGAACAGGGCTCAAGAATATAGAAGGAGACCGTGACAAGGAAATTATGAGTTATGAGAACCTACAATAGGAAGATGAACCCCAGAAATGCACGGGGCATGATAAATCGATGTTTTCGATGTGACTCTCAATACCATTATGCTTTCAACTGTCCAACTCGTTATGATAGAGTGTTTGAAGTGACACATGACACAGAAGAGTCAGAAGAGGAAAATGATAATGACCAGAAAGAAGGCATTGTCCGATTGACAAGCAGTTTTACGCCGGTAATGAGGGTGTTGGTTGCAGAATCCTTCAACTGTGCTGTTTTGGACAGTGGCTGCACATCTACTGTGTGTGGAATTGACTGGTTAAAATGTTACCTGGACTCTTTGAATGCCGAAAATCGTAACAAGGTTAAGGAATTTGAAAGTTCCACAAGTTTCAGGTTTGGGGATGATAATACTCTGAAGTCGCTGAAAAGAGTGGTGATCCCTTGCAATATTGCCGGAGTTAATCATTTCATTAGCACGGATACAAAGAACAAAGAACAAAGAAATGTACAGCACAGGAACAGGCCCTTCGGCCCTCCAAGCCCGTGCCGACCATACTGCCCGACTAAACTACAATCTTCTACACTTCCTGGGTCCGTATCCTTCTATTCCCATCCTATTCATATATTTGTCAAGATGCCCCTTAAATGTCCCTATCATCCCTGCTTCCACTACCTCCTCCGGTAGCGAGTTCCAGGTACCCACTACCCTCTGCGTAAAAAACTTGCCTCGTACATCTACTCTAAACCTTGCCCCTCTCACCTTAAACCTATGCCCCCTAGTAATTGACCCCTCTACCCTGGGGAAAAGCCTCTGACTATCCACTCTGTCTATGCCCCTCATAATTTTGTATACCTCTATCAGGTCGCCCCTCAACCTCCTTCGTTCCAGTGAGAACAAACCGAGTTTATTCAACCGCTCCTCATAGCTTATGCCCTCCATACCAGGCAACATTCTGGTAAATCTCTTCTGCACCCTCTCTAAAGCCTCCACATCCTTCTGGTAGTGTGGCGACCAGAATTGAACACTATACTCCAAGTGTGGCCTAACTAAGGTTCTATACAGCTGCAACATGACTTGCCAATTCTTATACTCAATGCCCCGGCCAATGAAGGCCAGCATGCCGTATGCCTTCTTGACTACCTTCTCCACCTGTGTTGCCCCTTTCAATGACCTGTGGACCTGTACTCCTAGATCTCTTTGACTTTCAATACTCTTGAGGGTTCTACCATTCACTGTATATTCCCTACCTGCATTAGACCTTCCAAAATGCATTACCTCACATTTGTCCGGATTAAACTCCATCTGCCATCTCTCCGCCCAAGTCTCCAGACAATCTAAATCCTGCTGTATCCTCAGACAGTCCTCATCGCTATCCGCAATTCCACCAACCTTTGTGTCGTCTGCAAACTTACTAATCAGACCAGTTACATTTTCCTCCAAATCATTTATATATACTACGAACAACAAAGGTCCCAGCACTGATCCCTGCGGAACACCACTAGTCACAGCCCTCCAATCAGAAAAGCACCCTTCCATTGCTACTCTCTGCCTTCGATGACCTAGCCAGTTCTGTATCCACCTTGCCAGTTCACCCCTGATCCCGTGTGACTTCACCTTTTGTACTAGTCTACCATGAGGGACCTTGTCAAAGGCCTTACTGAAGTCCATATAGACAACATCTACTGCCCTACCTGCATCAATCATCTTAGTGACCTCCTCGAAAAACTCTATCAAGTTAGTGAGACACGACCTCCCCTTCACAAAACCGTGCTGCCTCTCACTAATACGTCCATTTGCTTCCAAATGGGAGTAGATCCTGTCTCTAAGAATTCTCTCCAGTAATTTCCCTACCACTGACGTAAGGCTCACCGGCCTGTAGTTCCCGGGATTATCCTTGCTACCCTTCTTAAACAGAGGAACAACATTGGCTATTCTCCAGTCCTCCGGGACATCCCCCGGATGTTGTATCAAGTGAGATACCTTTGCTTCTGAGCAGACCGTTGATGAAGAAAGCACACATGAAACTAGATATGGAACAGGATAAGGCACCAGTTTTTGGAAAGACGGTGGACTTACAATTTACACAGTCGGGACACTATTGTATTCCATTACTGACAAATAATATTTCAAGCAGAGTGGTTAAGGATGTGTTAATGGCAGTTGAAAATGGGACTTTAGCTGATAAAAAGCTTGTGGTATTAAAACTGCATAGGCAATTTGCACATCCGTCTCCTCAGCGGCTGAAAGATTTATTAAAGGATGCAGGGGTAAGGGATGACGACTATACTAAACTGATAGAACAGGTTAGTGACTGCTGTGAAGTTTGTAGGAAGTACAGAAGGACACCAGCACGACCGATAGTAACCCTACCTTTGGCCAGGGATTTTAACGACATTGTGGCCATGGACCTTAAGATCTGGGATAAAGCAAATAATATATTTATTTTGCATTTTGTAGATTTAGCAATCAGATTTAGTCAATCAACGATTGTACGAAGTAAAGAAAAGAGAGTAATTCTGGATCAAATCGTGGAAAAATGGATATGGACAGAAATGGGTCCACTGGCAAAATTCCTTACGGACAATGGGGGAGAATTTGCTAATGATGAGTTTAGGGATATGTGTGAAAACATGAATATCAGAGTTATGAATACGGCTGCAGAAAGCCCATATAGTAATGGTATCTGTGAAAGAAATCATGCTGTCATCGATGACATGCTTCGGAACATTTTGGCAGATTGACCAAATTGGAGGCTAAAATCAGCTTTAGCATGGGCAGTACATGCAAAGAATTCATTGCAGATGGTTGGGGGCTATAGTCCTTATCAATTAGTGTTTGGTAGAAATCCTAAAATTCCGTCCATTTTGGATGACCAGCCTCCACCTTGGGAGGGGACTACAATTAGCTCTGGTTTTGCTGAACATTTAAATGCACGACATAGCAGTAGAAAAGCTTTTTTGGAAGCAGAAGTCTCTGAAAGAATTCGCAGAGCTTTAAGACAGAACGTACGGCCATCAGATGCCGTTTTTCAGCAAGGAGGCATGGTATATTATAAGAGAGACAATTCTAATGAATGGAAAGGCCCAGGGAAGATCATAGGCATAGATGGCAAAACAATTATTTTGCAACATGGTAATCAAACTGTTAGGGTACATTCATCAAGCATAATGGGTACAGATTACAAATTTTCAAATTTAGACAGAGCAGACAGACATGACGAGAAACCAGAGTCATCTGGTACGCATGTGTTACAGACCTATGAGGACCAACTAACTGATATAGACAGGGTTTCTGTGGAGGAACGCAACATTTCTGATTAATTAGAACAGGCCATTTTTCGGAAAGGGCAACTGCCAAAAGTTGGTACAAAAGTGACATACTTGCCTGAAGGGTCAAGTCAATGGAAGGGTGCAACTGTTATCAGTAGAGCAGGGAAGGCCACTGGAAAGTATAAACATTGGTTGAATGTACAGCATTCAGGGGAATGAGTCAAGACAATGGATTGTGAAAACAAAGTTCAAAAATGGAGGGCACAGAAATGCAGTGCCAGTTCAGATAGTACATTGGATAGTGAACCGGTCCGCAGGAAAAGGTCGGAACTATTGAAAGGACATCCCACAGCAGAAGGGAAAGATCAAGCAGTAGCAGTACAGAACGAGATACCAGGCGGGAGAGGGGACATAGTTTGTCAAGATCTCGGAACATGAGTAAGACTACGAATACTAATAGGAGTAGAAGCCCACATGCACGTGAGATTTTGGTGGCTTCAAATAAATTAGATGAAAAAGTTATCGAAGAAGCTAAACAGCAAGAATTGCTTAGTTGGAGTGAATTTGGGGGAGACACTGAAGTACCGGATAGGGGACAAAGAGCTCTATCCCACAGATGGAACTTCCGGATGGAACTTATAAGGCAAAGGCCAGGCTTTTGGCAAGGGGATTTGAAGAAAACTTGGAAGATCAGGATTTAAGGGTAGATTCACCTACAGCAGGAAAGGCTATATTAAAGATCTTCTTGGCTCTATTAGCCACAAAGGCATGGGAATGCAAATCTATAGATATAAAAGCTGCTTTTTTCCAGGGGCATCAGCTCCAGAGAGACATTTTTCTCCGTCCTCCTAAGGAAGCAGCTAACACAGAAGGGGTACTCTGGAAGTTGAACAAATGTGTATATGGATTAAATGATGCATCTAGAGTCTGGTAGTTTTCGGTAAGGTCAGTTTTGTTAAAGTTAGGCTGTTGCCAGTTGAAAGCAGATCCTGCAATGTTTTACTGGCACTATAAAGGAAATCTTTCTGGCATTTTTATGATGCATGTCGATGATTTTTTGTGGGGTGGGACTAGTGATTTTGAAGCTTTTGTAATCTCTGGTTTGAGGAAAGAATTCAGGGTTGGAAGTCAGGCTTCCGGTGCATTTAAATATATTGGACTGGAAATTGGACAGACTAAGTTAGGGGCAACTTTACGTCAGCAATCTTATTTGGAAAGCATCAGCCCAATAGCAATTAGTCATGGCCGAGTTTCACAAAAAGACGCAATGGTTTCAAAGATAGAAAAAGAGCAACTGCGAAGTTTAATTGGGCAACTGAACTGGCTAGGTAGACAGACTAGACCGGACGTGAGTTTTGATGTCTTAGAGTTGAGTACAAAAATAAAATGAATGATCCCAAAGTGGAAGACATAATGAGAGTAAATAAAGCGTTGGCCAAACTAAAAATGCAGGAGTGTGTTTTGAAGTTCCCGGTTTTAGGTGACATTAGGCACTTGAAACCCATAGTTTATAGTGAAGCGTCCTACGCAAATTTATGTGATGGGGTTTCAAGCGCAGGAGGTTTTATAATTTTCCTTTTGGGGAACAATGGTAATTGTTGCCCGCTTGTGTGGGAAACAAAGAAAATAAGGAGAGTGATAAAAAGCACTTTGGCTGCTGAGACGTTAAGCCTTGTAGAGGCATTGGATATGGCCTTTTATATAAGTATGATATTGACAAAAATTTTGGGATTAGGGGATGTGGATAATATTCCTATTGACTGTCACATTGACAATAAATCCCTGTGGGCAAATGTGCACTCTACAAAATGTGTCAATTAAAAGAGGTTACGGATAGACATCGCAAGTTTGAAGCAGATGTTGGACAGAGGGGAAATAACAAAAATTAAATAGGTCGACAGAAGCTATCAACTGTCAGACTGTTTTACGAAAAGAGGGGCGAGTTCACAGAAACTTTTGGATATTGTTAACGAAGGGGGCTTGTTTCTGTGACTGTTTTTTTTCTTTCTCGTCCAAACAGAAAAAAAGGGGGGGAAATCATGTGTGTATTTTTGAGTTTCTTGAAATTTTGTTTTCACCTCATTATTTTCTTTTTCTCCAAGGAAGGGGAGACTGTTAAGTAATGGGTTAAGAGACATTGCAATTAGTTGTCTCATTTATGTTAAGTATCCATTAATTGACACTGATATGTAAAGGGGCTTCAGGTGGCCACTGTCAGGTGATGTATAGTGAGAGTTTTGTGCAAAGGCTGTGGAATGAAATAAATGGGTGTTTGTGAAAAAGGAACAGAACTTTAGACTCTTCATATCACAGCAACTAAAACGTCTAACAAGGCTGGCCGCCTATTGGCTCACCAGCTGAGAAAGCAGGCAGCCACGAGGGAAATAGCGCAGGAAAGGATAGCAGAGGCAGACTGGTAACAGAGCCAAAGGAGGTCTATTGGCCTTTGAGACCTTCTATCGGGGACTGTATACCGCCGAGCCCCCCAATGGGGACGCGGGGATGAAACAGTTCGTAGGCAGACTGGAACTACCAGTGGTGGGGGAAGACAGAAGGGAGGTGCTGGAAGCACCAATGGACCTGGGAGAAATCATGGAGAGCATCAGCTCCGTACAGCCGTGGAAGGCACCGGGACCCGATGGGGTGAGGGTGAACCCGAGGGAAGGTGGAAGGAAGGGGGGGAAACCATAAGAGAAGAGGAAGGGTGCTGAATCCAAAAAGGGGAGGGGGGGAGGAAGGGGGGGGTGGCGATGGGAAAGGGGTGGGAATTATAGACCAACCCAGAAGGCAACAAAATGTACATAGAGTTAGTTAAATAAGGGGCAAAATAAACCTTGCTGTACAATAAAGTAAATTAGCGCGGGCAAGAAAAATGTATGTATACACACAACAACGGTTGATAAACAAGAGAAAAGCCAAAAAAAAAGATTTTCAAGAAAAATAAGAAAAGTGAGTGCAAATAGTACAATACTAACCATCCGGGAGAATAGCGGGAAATCCCCGAAATGGGGATCATGCTGGGAGCCGAATAGAACGCGATGGTCCCCCCCACTCTGCAGCACGTAATGCAACCTGGTTGATGGCCTCTCCCACCTCCCACTGCCTCCCTCCACCGCCCCCCCCCCCCCCCACCCCCCACTGGTGCAGCTGAGTCCGGTGGGAATCACATCTGGTCTTCATCACTGGAGACCAAATGTGATGACCATGCCAGTGGTCTTGGAAGTCATTGAAGTTAGGGCGGTCCGTACAAAGGGCACTGCCCTCCGGTACCGCCCACTGGCATCACCAATTAGGGGGGACTGTCAAGGGGAGGGGCCTGAAAGGGGGCATGGTCAATTAGGGAGGGGCATTAAGGTGGGGTCATGAAAGGTGGGGAATGTTTGGTAACCCCATAGTGGGGTGTTGTTCACCTGTGGGGGAGGGCACAGGACATTATGGGGGGGCGTTGTTTTGTCCTCGTTATGTTCGAGGAAGGTCGCCCAAATGTGAATTAGCCTGATTTTTGTTTAGCACCTTTTCTTTTTCAGGCCCAGGTGGATGGGATGTTATCCTGTTGAGGACGGGTGTCATGTGGCGTACAGATGTGTTCGAACATTCTCCTGATATGGGTCTCCCTCTTTGATTGCCGAGTGTGATGGTAATCCTCAGGGTTTCATTCTCCTGGGTTTTTATTTGGTGACAGTAATAGGTTAGGCCAGGCTTGGGTCTGTCATCAGTGTTCAATATCCTGCTGCTTCTTGGATGGGTGTATACTTTTCTTGTCTCTCGCTTTAGATGGGACCCTGGGTTGCGATTTGTGGCTTGGTGGTGCCCAGTCCTCCTTCTGTCATCTGGCAGTGATATCCTGGCTGCCTGTTCTGGCCGGGGCCTGGAGAAGACATGAATGTCGTTTATGCTGTGAGTGTTAGTCGAATTCCACTTTAGCTCTGGGGGGTCTTAGGATATTAGGCTGAATTCTACGCCGCCTGCCGCTTGTGGCAGAGTTCCCGATGCAGCGGTGAATCAAGTGTTGGGAAAAACACGGGATCGATGCTGGTTGCTGATCCGTTTCCAATGCTCCAGTTCCCTGTTGGCTGCTGCGTTGAGGTGCGTGCCCCATGTTAGCGGAAGGCTGCAAATCAGTCAAAATGACCCATTTGCAAGCTATTAGCGGGCTGGGCACCGGATTCTCCATGCCTCCGTGATTCTGCAGCGTTTTGGGCCTGGATTCACGCGGGCATGGATTGGTGCAAGTATTTCCCAGCATAGTAAAGACACAGTGGACTTTGAGGTCGGTCAAGAGGGTCAGGGTTTAAGGACAGCATGGTGGCCCAGTGGTTAGCACTGCTGTCTACGGCGCTGAGGACCCGGGTTCGATCCCAGCCCCGGGTCACCATCTGTGTGGAGTTTGCACTTTCTCCCCGTGTCTGTGTAGGTTTCACCCCCACAACCCACATTTATGCAGAGTCGGTGGATTGGCCACACTAAATTGCACCTTAATTGGAAAAAAAATAATTGGGTACTCGAGTACTCTTAGGTGTCCCCCATGCCCATCCGAGGACATCCTCCCACCCAATATTGAAAAGCCTGCCCCATGCACCAGACTCCTTCCACAAGACCCCACCCGCCAGACCCCCACTAGACCCCCCAGATGACCCCCCCACCAGACCCCCCACCAGAGACCGCCACAAACCCCCATCAGTCTATCTCCACCAGAACCCCCACCAGAGACCGCCACAAACCCCCATCAGACTATCTCCACCAGACTCCCACTAGAGACACCCACCAGAGACACATGTCACAACCCTATCAGACCCCCAGCAGAGACCCCCACTCAGACCCTCACCAGACCTCTATCAAACCATCCACCACACCCCCAACCATACGCCCCAGCAGAGACCTCCACCAGCGACCCCATCAAACTCCCAACAGACCCCCCAACAGAGACGCCCATCAGAGACTTGTATCAGAGTTCCCCATCAGACACCCCCACCAGAGAAGACCCCCATCTGTGACTCCCAAATGACCTCCCCTATCAGCGACTCCCATATCAGAGAATGGCCTATATCAGAAAACCACCCCCCATAACAGAGAACACCCCCCATAAAAGAGAATCTCCCATTGCAGGAACCCCCCATAACAGTGAATCTTCAATATCAGAGAACATCCCCCATAACAGAAAACACCCCACCCCCTCCCCATCAGTCACACGTGCTTGGAAGCGCAAGAGCAGTCTAGGCAGAAACAGTGAAAAAAAATCACTGCTTCATCACTTGCCTGTGACTCACACCTGCTGCCTCAGACAGATGTCTAGAAAGCAACAGCTGTAACTTAATTGAAAGCTAAAACCAGATTACAAGGCTTTAAACCCCCTCAGATCCTTTGATCTCCAAGGCTTCTATTCACTTTAAAGAGAAGTAGCTGTTAGTAGTCTGTAATTGACAGCTTCCAGACAGCCAGATGCCTGGATGGATTATTTTCACTTCTCTTCACATTTGAATGGATCTCAAGTACCCTGCTGTGGAATTAATTGCAATGTTTCTAAGCATCGAGAAATTAAGTGCTTTCACTTGCTCTTTTTTCTCAGTAGAAGGCACGTAACTGCTTTTGATGTGCTCATGAGCTGTCAATCATAGCTCAATGTTTACAAATATTTGTTGGGGTGCAAGCAGCAGCGTGTCTTTGCAAAATCATCAGTGTGGGAGGTGGGAGAGACGGCGCTGCCATTCTCACACTGCACAGTGATGAGGCGGCGAATGCACACAAATGATGTTTATTCACATGTGCTTTTATTATAGTGGAGACCTATCTTAACTAGTGCCTCTGTGTAATCGTGCCCACTAGATACCTACAATTTCTTCTTCTTCCTCATCCTCTTGCTACATCTCGGTGTTTCCCCAGGATCCACAGCTGAGGTTGAGGCGGTCGACTGTCTTCCATGCCCTGTTGCCTCAGATGACCTTGATGGGAAACCTTTGGAGGGGTCTTGACCTTGAGGATCCGTGAGGGCCTGGGTCTAATTTCGGGCAGTGCGCGTGTTGCATTACTACCCTCCACGGTGTGCTGGGCTGATGGTGCATCGTTCACAGGGAGGGGGGTGTCAAATGGGCTGGACAGCCCCAGGTTCCCCTGGGTGGAGCACCCCCGGCTGCTCTCCTCTTTCCTTCAGGTGCCCGGGGGTCCTTTGCTCCTCAAGGGATCGAGGAGCAGCTGGAGTGAGAACCAGAAGCCCCGCCGTTCTCTGACACAGGCACTCATGGGGATGTTGGAGCCCTGTACCATGGAGCTCATGCCCTCAGCCATGGAGGTCATCAGCTGAACCATGGAGCAAACATCACCCACTATGGAGTACACGTCCTGCACCAAAGTCTCCAATGCGGATGCCACCCTCGCAGTGTTGGCCTCATTGCATTGGAGTGATAGCATCATCTCCTCAGACAGAAGGTGCTGGGACTTCTCCAGTCAGCCTTGCAGTCCGAGGATAGATGCTGTCATCCCTCCCTCATGCTCGCTACTCTACCTTTGCATTTCCATCAAGACAGCTGGATACAGGGGTACATCATCAGCCAGGGGCTCTGCAGCGTCCTGGGTTCCATCAGCTCTCTGAATGCTGGATCTTTGAGACCTCCCTGTCTTCATCCGGATCTTCAGCTGTAAGGTGCTCACCAGTGAGTGGCCCAGAAACATGCCTATTATTCAATCCCACTGAGTCGTGAGTATCTGCGCTGGTGGAGGGTGCGGGTGACAGGTGTGACGCCTCGTCTATGGAGATGTCCGAGAAGTCCCCCACTGGCCTGCTCGGGTCAGTGATTTCTAGGGAGGGGGAGGATAGTCAAGGGTTCTCTCCTGATTGCCCGGCACGGGAGATGGCGTTAGCAAATCATGGGAGATAAATGATGTGAGATGTTTACTCATGTGACGTTTGAGGCATGTCTATGTATCCTTAGGGTTCCCAATTTTGCTCGCTGCCCCACTTCACCATCGTACAGCCAAGGTCCTGCTCCTCCCTGGCCAAGTAATGGACTCTTTCCTCATGGGGAACAAGGGTGCAGAGCTCTCGCATGACCCCGGGTAGCTGTGCCCTCTCACGGCAGTCGTCCTGCAGCGTTACAGCTAGGGAGAGTGTCGGTGGGAGTCCTGCCAGTTAAGTTGTGGCACGTGTCATACTGGGTTGGGAGCGGGGATGTGATGAGCTGAGTAGAGACTGGGAGTGGGGGGGGGGGGGGCACTGGGGGGTGGGGGGGGGGGAGCATGGGATTGGGGTGGGGGTGGGGGAAGTGGGCCTTATGACAGGTGCTGGCAATACGGAGCTGCCACTAACTAATGCAGCCACTGCCACTCAGGCGGAGGTGGCGACCTTGCTGGAGGGATGTCTGCAGGAACTTGGATACAGGAGGTCCCGCTTCTGCTGCACTCCATCCATGAGTCTGGTGAGGGCTCTCACTGACAATCTTGGAGCAGGCTTCCTGGCTGCCATCTCAGTTGGATCTGGGACAAGTTCTGGGGAAGCGTTTAAATGGAGCTCCCCAGTGATTGCCATCATTAAGTTTCCCTGGGGTGAGCGAATCAGTGGGAGGTTGTTAAGAACATGATTCATGTGAAGAAAAATACTTTTGTTTGAGCGGCTCAATGTTCCATGAGATTTCCTGCTGGCGCTGGCCTGTTTGCACCATGTTTCTCCCTGGACCTGACATTTAGTTATTTTTTTGATAAGGTTCTGCCCTATCTCTCACACATGCACATTTACCTCTCTCTCTCACATACTCACTTTTCTCTCACACACACATTCACTTCTCTCTCTCACACACTCGCCTCCCTCACTCACACACGCTCACTTTTCTCTCACATGCACATACCTACCTTTTTCTCGCTCTCACACACACCTCTCTCTCTCACACATACACATACTCTCTCTTTCATGCACTCATGCTCACCTCTCTCTCTCACACAAACTCACCTCTCCCTCACACATGCATACACATTCACCTCTCTCTAACACACAGACACTCACGTCGCTCTCACATGCACACACACTCACCTCTCTCTCACATGCACACTCTCACCTCTCTTTCACACACACATTCACCTTTCTCGCTCACACATACATACTTGCCTCTCTCTTTCATACACATACGCTCAGCTCTCTCTCTCACACAAACTCACCTCTCTCTCATATGTACACACACTCACCGCTCTCAAACACATACACTGTTATAACCTGCCTACTGACGATTGGCTGGGGACTAATGACCATCCCACAATCCTATGGGAGTATGAACTTCCCCAATGAGGCGGGAGGAGAAACTCCTACTATAAATAAGCTGGCCAGTCCAGGAACCAGGAGGAAGTAGAAGGTAGCAAGGGAAGTTACTGCTACTGTTATGTATATATTGTTATAGTAAATAAACGTTATTATTTTGTATCCTTAAAACTCGTGCTGGATTCTTCGGGGCCCTTACAAAACTGGCGACGAAGGTAAAAGTGAATAGCTGTCTACACTGCTGAAGCCACCTCCCTGGATTTTTGTTGGATACAGGTTGGAAGTTGTTTTCTATTATACCATGCCTCTGTACGGACGTTTGGATGTTTTTGATGCTGCGCTGGAAAGCTGGAACCAGTACACACAACGGATGCGTTACTATTTCCGGGCAAACAATATCACTGAAAACGAGCGCCAGGTGGTCATATTGCTCACCGCCTGCGGGCCGCATACGTTTGGGGTGATTAGGAGCCTTACGTACCCAGCTGCGCCGGACACCAAAACGTTTGACGAACTTGTGAATATAGTGGGGCAACACTTTAACCCAACCCCGTCCACGATAGTCCAGCATTACCGGTTTAATACCGCTGAGAGGACCCCTGGAGAATCCCTTGCTGATTTTTTATCCAGGCTACGCGGGATTGCGGAATACTGTGACTATGGTGAGACCTTGTCAGAAATGTTACGCGACCGTTTGGTTTGCGGTATTAACAATGCGGCCACCCAGAGAAAGTTGTTAGCGGAACCAACATTGACTTTTCAACAGGCAATACAAATAGTCTTGTCCCGAGAGAGCGCAGAGCGAGGAGTACAGGAGCTACAGGGAATGGAAGTGCATGCCTTAGGGCGCAACCCTTTCCGCCCAAAAACGTCCCCCCGCACTCCTGCGGTACCTTGGGTGAGGCAACGACCAGACCGACGCCAGTGGCCATCGGACATTCCTCCCCGAAGGGAGCCTTCTCCAGAGCCAATGGATGAGGAGCCATGTCCGTGTCAGACTTGTAGGCGCCGACCCCGTCGCGGACGGCGGTCCTGGGGACGCCAGAGGCGCCGTATTTCCGACCGAAACTGGGACCAGCCCAGGGGCCGTAACTGGGACCAGCCCAGAGGCCGTACCTTCCATGTGGATGAACCTGCGGCGACCACTCCTGAGGACGTGGAGACGGAGGATGACTGCCTGCAGCTGCATTGTGTGGCAGCTCCCCGTGTGGCCCCCATTAAGGTGACAGTACGGGTCAATGGCCACCCGCTGGAGATGGAGTTGGATACTGGCGCAGCGGTCTCCGTGATCGCCCAGAGGACATTCGACCGCATCAAGCAGGGTATACAGACCCTTACACTAACTGACTCACAGGCCAGGTTGGCCACCTACACGGGGGAACCACTGGACATTGCAGGAACTACAATGACCCCTGTTGTCTATGGACGCCAGGAGGGGCGTTTCCCACTTATCGTAGTGCGTGGCCATGGGCCCAGCCTGTTGGGTCGGGACTGGTTGCGCCATTTGCGGTTGCAATGGCAGCACATCCTCCAAACAGTTTCTGGAGGGTTGACTGAGGTGCTAGGACGATACCCAGAGGTATTCCAGCCTGGTTTGGGGAAAATAAAAGGGGCCGTATCCCGTATCCAAGTTGAACCAGGAGCCACGCCGCGATATTTCCGGGCGCGTCCAGTGCCTTACACTTTGTTCGAGAAGGTAGAAGGGGAGCTCACTCGTTTGGAGAGTTTGGGTATTATCAGGCCCGTCCGTTTTGTTGACTGGGCAGCACCAATTGTACCTGTAATGAAGCCAGATGCCACAATTCGCTTGTGTGGCGACTATAAACTTACAGTGAATACAGTTTCCCGACTCGACCGATACCCAATGCCTCGCATAGAGGATCTCTACGCGAAACTTGCAGGCGGACTCTCATTCACAAAATTAGATATGAGTCACGCCTACCTGCAGTTGGAGCTGGACCCTGCCTCCCGACCATATGTAACAATTAACACACACCGGGGCTTGTATGAATATACACGGTTGCCCTTTGGAGTATCCTCTGCCTGCGCAATTTTTCAACGTGTTATGGAGGGCATTTTGAGAGGTTTACCACATGTGACTGTCTACCTAGATGACGTGTTGATTACAGGGACGTCGGAGCAAGAGCATTTGGAAAATCTGGAGGCTG
Organism: Scyliorhinus torazame; assembly: GCF_047496885.1. NCBI lineage: Eukaryota > Metazoa > Chordata > Chondrichthyes > Carcharhiniformes > Scyliorhinidae > Scyliorhinus > Scyliorhinus torazame. Next base: position 102,815,649 of record NC_092722.1, read on the forward strand.
TCCTTAAACGCCTTTCGGAGGCTGGAGTCCGTTTACGTCACACAAAGTGCGTATTTCAGGCAAAAGAAGTAGTTTACCTAGGTTATCGGGTGGACCGCGAGGGTCTGCACCCCGTCGCAGAGAAGGTGCGTGCAATTCAACATGCCCCCACCCCGACTGACACTTTGCATCTTTGTTCTTTTCTCGGTCTCGTAAACTATTACGGGAAGTTCCTCCCCAATCTGGCAACTACGCTGGCCCCCTTACACCTGCTGCTAAAGAAAAATCACACCTGGGTTTGGGGTCAGCCGCAAGAAACCGCTTTCCGGCGGGTAAAGCAACAATTGTCGTTGTCTGGGTTACTAACCCACTATGAACCTGGAAAGCCTTTGCTCGTCACATGTGATGCATCCCCGTATGGTATTGGGGCCGTCCTGTCCCACAAGATGGAGAACGGGGCCGAGCGACCGATAGCTTTCGCCTCCCGCACATTGACTGCAGCGGAGAAAAAGTACGCGCAGATCGAGAAGGAGGGCCTGGCAGTGGTTTTCGCGGTGAAACGCTTCCACCAGTATGTGTACGGCCGCCATTTCACTATCGTGACTGATCATAAGCCCCTGCTGGGACTCTTCAGAGAGGATAAGCCAATACCGCCCATTGCTTCTGCACGGATCCAGCGCTGGGCTTTGTTGCTTGCTGCATATGAGTATTCTCTGGAGCACAAACCAGGTACGCAGATAGCAAATGCCGACGCACTGAGCCGATTGCCTTTATCAACCGGCCCCATGTCGACCCCCACGACCGGTGAGGTGGTCGCAACCCTAAATTTTATGGACACCTTGCCTGTCACGGCATCACAGATCCGTGAGTGAACCCAGACGGAGCCAGTCCTGTCAAAGGTTCGGCACATAGTCCTGTATGGTGGGCAGCATAGACAGCTCCCAGGCGAGTTGCGGGCATTTTCCTCCAAGCTGTCAGAGTTCAGCGTGGAAGACGGCATCCTCTTGTGGGGGACGCGTGTGATTGTCCCGGAAAAAGGCCAGGAACTGATATTATCAGACTTGCACAATGGGCATCCGGGCGTGACCAAGATGAAAATGTTGGCCCGGAGTTATGTCTGGTGGCCAGGCCTCGACACCGACATTGAGAAGGTGGCCCAAAACTGCTCCATTTGCCAGGAGCATCAGAAGCTTCCGCCGGCCGCGCCCCTACATCACTGGGAATGGCCAGGGCGGCCTTGGGCACGCTTACATGCAGATTTCGCAGGCCCTTTTCAGGGATCCATGTTCCTTCTACTAATTGACGCCCAGTCCAAATGGCTGGAGGTGCATAAGATGCAGGGGACAACGTCCTGCGCAACAATTGAAAAAATGCGTTTATCATTTAGCACGCATGGCCTCCCCGAGGTGCTGGTCACGGATAATGGCACTCCATTCACGAGTGAGGAGTTTGCTAGGTTTACAAAGACGAACGGCATCCGCCATATCCGCACTGCCCCTTACCACCCGGCTTCAAATGGGTTGGCAGAACGTGCAGTGCAAACATTCAAAAGAGGCCTAAAGAAGCAGTCTTCCGGATCAATGGACACGAGACTGGCTCGGTTTTTGTTTACGTACAGGACCACCCCCCCATATAGTGACTGGGGTAGCTCCCGCAGAACTCCTAATGGGCCGGAGACTTCGCACCCGCCTTAGTATGGTCTTCCCGGACATTGGCGCAAAGGTACGCCGCACACAAGAACGGCAGGGACCGGGATTGTCTCGGCATCGTCCGATTCGGCAGTTTGCGCCCGGTGACCCAGTATTCGTGCGGAATTTTGCTGGTGGTGCCGAATGGGTTCCTGGTGTAATCTTTCGCCAAACAGGCCCTATATCGTACCAAGTGCAAGCCCAGGGTCGTCTCCAGCGAAAACATGTAGACCACGTCCGGTCCAGAAGATCATCCCCGCAAAAGATTCCCCGCCCCCGGAGCTCAGTTCAACAGCGGCAAAGACCAGAAACAAAGGAAGGTAGTCCTCCAAATCTTCCACTGGTGCCTCACTCGAAGCCTGCGCAGGTCGTGACGGGACCGAATGGGGATAGAGATGCTGACATGACGGAGGCAGCAGACTCTGACTCTGAGATGGAGACACAGGATGAATCAGAGGGGGAATCCTCGGGTCCACAGGCCGTGGATGTACAACCGCGCTGTTCATCACGGAAGCGCCGGTCTCCGTCTCGTTACACGCCGCCTGACCCAGCGCCGCGTGCAAATGGCGTCCGGCCTGCGGCCAAACGAGTTCGACGCCTTCCTTCGCCAGGGCCTACGGTGGATTCCTTGGACTTTGGGGGGGAGGGATGTTATAACCTGCCTACTGACGATTGGCTGGGGACTAATGACCATCCCACAATCCTATGGGAGTATGAACTTCCCCAATGAGGGGGGCGGAGAAACTCCTACTATAAATAAGGTAGAACACAAAAGGTACTTAATAAGATAAGAGCAAATGGTGTTGGGGGTAGTATATTAGCATGGATAAAGGACTGGCTAACTGATAGAAGACAGAGAGTTGAGATAAGAGGGGCATTTTCAGATGGCAACATGTACAAGTGGAGTGCTACAGGGATCAGTGCTGGGGCCACAACTAAGGTACTCCCCAAAGTCAATTGTAAGGCCCCCACAATGCAAATCTCCCAGCCCCCATCTGGCCTCTCCCCAGTCCTGACCAATCAGCCCCAGTCCCCATCAGAACCCCCATTAGACTCACATCAGACCTCCAACAGAGACCCCATCAGACCCCCCAACAGAGACACCCAACAGTGATACCTCCCTCAGACCCCCATCAGACTTCCAACAGAGACCCCTACCATTAGGAAAATGGTGAGGATGACACAAAAGGGTGGATTCTTCACCACCCACCATCAGCAGCAGAGCCGGCAGAGAATGGAGTGTCAGCCTAAAAATAGGATTACCACCAGGCACCAATCCCATTCCGATGCTCCGGTCGCCCATCAGCAGTGGCAGCGAGCTACATGCCCCGCAGCGGCAGGAAGATGTGAATGGGTCATTTGCATCGATTAATGGGTTGGAGACCTCCAGGCCTCGTGATGCTAAGACCTCTCAGCAGGGACTCACGTGGGGGATTGGTGAAGGTGTTCATAAGCGTGGCCCTGATGCAGTGGACCCTGCGGAGGGTCAAGGTGGTCAGTGAGTAACTAAGGTACTCCCCAAAGTCAATTGGAAGGCTCCTGTATCCCCACAATACGAATCCTGACCCCAACCTCCCCTAACCTCCATCAGCACCCAGCTGGCCTCTCCCCATTAGGCCCCCCCAGCCCTTATCAGAGCCCCCCCATCAGACTCCCCAGCAGACCTCTAACAGAAACCCCCATCAGATCCCCCTACAGAGACACCCAACTGTGACACCTCCATCAGATCCCCAGCAGACTCCTCCATCAGAGACCCCTACCATGAAGCTGAAGAGCAGCCCAGGCAGTAATAGGTTGAAAAATCATTGCATTTTCACTTACCCTTTCCTCACATCTGCTGCCTCAGACACAAGTGATTAACTCAGCAGCTGTTACAAGTGTCAGAGGTTTCTTCGAAAGCCAAGTATGCTTTAAAGGGTTTGAAATCCCTTGCCAGCCTTCGAAGTGCAAATCTTCCATTCAATTTCACACCAGCAATACATTACATTTGCCAGAGATTGACAGTATTGTTACTCCAGAGTCAGCAACATGCTTGAATGCATCTTCATTAGCTTGCTTTGATGCTAACGACAATGGTTATAAACACTCTTGCTATGATTGACGGCCCCTCACCACATGAAAAGCAGCAAAGTCCTTTGACTTCCTCTTTTTCACAGCCTGAAGCACTTAGCTGCCTTTGATGAAGCCAGCCTCCCTCATTCTCACTCCGAGGCCCATTTCCCCTCTCGCTGTATCACCAGCTCTCCCTATCACTTTGCTATCTGCGCTTGCCCTGATCTGGAGCATTGAGTTTTGTGTTGTTCCCAGCTTGTCAAGAAGCCAGCCTCTGATTGTACAAGCAGCTCTGTAGCATTTTCTGAATTTTTATATCATCCCGGCCTGCCCTGGACCCCAAGAAGGCAGTTTGCGAAACCCTGGTTCACACAAACCTCCTTCAGGGTGTGTTAATGTCTGCTCCTTTAAACAGACCTTGCAACTTCAGTGAAGGAGAAAGTAGCCTAATTTGTGCAATATCTAAGAAAATCGAGCAAGATGGCAGGGATCAAATGAAACATCTATGTCATTGTGATCCAGGATACATCGTGTGCCATCTTGTGACCTACTTGCTTTTACTCCGTGAATATACATTTTAAAAGTAAAAAAAACCCCAGAGAAATGGGGCAGGATTCTCCATCGGCCGACGCCGTAATCGGGAAATGCAATTGGACGGAGAATTGGTTCCGACGCCAAAATCGTGATGGGCGCCGATTTGATGCCAAGTTGCAATTCTCCGTCACCTTGACAGCGGTGTCAATGTGTTCCGGAATGAATGCAAGTACAGTAAACACCATTTGCATGTCATTAGTGGGCCCAACCCGGTATTCTCCGGGGCCTCCGCAATTCTTCACCTCCGATGGGCCAAGTTCCTGACGGTGCAATTCACGTGTGCTTGTTAAAAGTGTTAAACAGGCATAGTGGCTGCTGAGGAAGAGAGAGAGGAAATGGGACACGGAGAGGAGCGGCAGCTGGCTTCCCTGAGGGGGCCAGCGAGGGTGGTGGGGGGGGGGGGGGGGGGGAAGGGGTTACTGGGGAACAGGCCAAGTGTCCAGGGTGACTCCCCACGGGACTGGGGTGATGTCCAGGCACCGACCGCCATTATCGCGGTCTGCAAGGCAGCCATCTTGCTGCCCACCCACTAACCACCCACCTTGGCCCCTGGTTCTGCAGAGTGACACCGACCGTATGGGCACACCAACCCCAGGGCGACATCCAGAGTAGCCCCTAAGAAGGCCGCGGTGCCTACCCCTGGTGCCAGGCTGTGCCAGCCAACAGTACCCCTGGCATCAGGGATGGGCGGCATGACCGGAGGTCCCCACGGTGCCAGCCACCAACAGGACTGGGTGTCCGGGGGTGGGTTTGGGGAGGGACATGTGGGGTCAGAGCCCGCAGTGCCAATTGGGGCCACCATGTAGCCCGTTGTACCTGGTTGGGCACGGGGGTACGCACCATGTTAACATGTCGGCCTTTCACCCCCTGCAGACAATGGATTTTGGAATGTGGCAGCCTCCCTGGCTGGAGAGCCGATTGCCCAACAGGCAGAGGAGGAGAAGAAGGTGCCAAGGAGGCGCCGCAGGACGCCTCGTGTGTACCGGCATCGCCTGTCATTCGAGGACTTGCCGGAACGGGCAAGCCTTCGAAGACTCATGCTGAACAGGGAGACGGTGCAACATATCTGCCAGATGATGGAGCAACTGGCACCGCAGGGGTATGGGTGGGTACACCCACTCCCGGTGTCCAACAAGCCTGAACGTCTATGCCACGGGGTTCATCCAGGCTCCGAGTGGGGACCTGTCTGGGATGTCACAGACCTCGGTGCACAGGTGCATCCGCGCCGTCACGGAGGCCTTATAAAGCATAGAACAGGACAGCACAGTACAGGCCCTTCAGCCCACGATGTTGTGCCGACCATTTATTCTAATCTAAGATCAACCTAACCTACACCCCTTCAATTTACTGCTGTCCATGTGCTTGTCTAAGAGTCTCTTAAATGTCCCCAATGACTCTGACTCCACCACCTCTGCTGGCAGTGCATTCCACACACCCACCACTCGCTGTGTAAAGAACCGACCTCTGACATCTCCCCTATACCTTCCTCCAATCACCTTAAAATGATGTCCCATCGTGACAGCCATTTCCACCCTGGGGAAAAGTCTCTGGCTATCCACTCTATCCATGCCTCTCATCACCTTGTACACCTCTATCAAGTCACCTCTCTGCCTTCTTTGCTCTGGTGAGAAAAGCCCTAGCTCCCTCAACCTTTCTTCATAAGACATGCCCTCCAGTCCAGGCAGCATCCTGGTAAATCTCCACTGTACCCTCTCCAAAGCATCCACATTCTTCCTATAATGAGGCGACCAGAACTGGACACAATATTCCAAGTGAGGTCTAACTAGAGTTTTATAAAGCTGCAGCAAAACCTCGCAGCTCTTAAACCCAATCCCCCTGTTAATGAAAGCCAACACACCATACGCCTTCTTAACAACCCTATCAACCTGGGTGGCAACTTTGAGGGATTTATGTACGTGGGCCCCAAGATCCCTCTGTTCCTCCACACTTCCAAGAATCTTGCCTTTAACCCTGTATTCAGCATTCAAATTCAACCTTCCAAAATGAATCACTTCACATTTATCAAGGTTGAACTCCATCTGCCACTTCTCAGCCCAGCTCTGCATTCTGTCAATGTCCTGTTGTAACCTGCAACAACCCTCAACACTATCTACAACTCCCCCAACCTTCGTGGCATTGGCAAACTTATTAACCCACCCTTCCACTTCCTCAGCCAAGTCATTTATAAAAACCACAAAGAGCAGAGGTCCCAGAAGAGATCCTTGTGAGACACCACTGGTCACCAATCTCCAGGCGGGATACTTTCCATCCACTACCACTCGCTGTCTTCTTTCGGCCAGCCAATTCTGTATCCAGACAGCCAAATTTCCCTTTATCCCATGTTGAATGAGAATACCATGAGAAACCTTCTCAAATGCCTTATTGAAATTCTTATACACCACATCCACTGCCCGACCTTCATCAATGTGTCTCGTCACATCCTCAAAGAATTCAATGAGGCTTGTGAGGCATGACTTGCCCCTCACAAAGCCATACTGACTATCTTTAATCAAACTATGTTTTTCTAAATAATCATCAATCCTATCTCTCGGAATCCTTTCCAATATTTTGCTCACCACAGACGTAAGACTGGTGATGGGTCTGTAATTCCCAGGTATTTCCCTATCCCTTTCTTGAACAGGGGAACAACATTCGCCTCCCTCCAATCATCCGTCACTACTCCAGTGGAGAGTGAGAATGCAAAGATCATCGCCAATGGCGCAGTAATCTCCTCCCTCGTTTCCCGTAGTAACCTTGAGTATATCCCATCAGGCCCAGGGGACTTATCTATCCTGATGCTTTTCAAAGTTTCCAGCACATCCTACTTCTTAATATCAACCTGTTCGAGTCTATTAACCTAGTTCACACTGTACTCGTGAGCAACAAGTTCCCTCTCTCTCCAGTGAATACTGAAGCAAAATATTCATTTAGGGCCTCCCCTACTTCCTCAGACTCTAGGCACAGGTTCCCTCCACTATCCCTGATCGGCTCTACTCTCACTCTGATCATCTTCTTATTTCTCACATAATGCCTTGGGGTTTTCCCTAATCCTTCCCACCAGGGCTTTTTCATGCCCCCTTCTAGCTCTCCTCAGTCCATTTTTGAGTTCCTTCCTGGCTACCTTGTAACCCTCTCTAGCCGAGTCAGATCCTTGCTTCCTCAACCTTACGTAAGCTTCCTTCTTCCTCTTGACTAGAAGCTCCACTTCTCTTGTGATCCAAGGCTCCTTCACCTTACCATTCCTACCTCGTCTCAGTGGGAGAAAACTATCCAGCACTCGCAGCAAGTGCTCCTTAAACAACCCCCACATTACTGTTGTGCATTTCCCCAAGAACAATTGTTCCCACCTTATGCTCCTCAGCTCCTGTCTAATGGCAGTATAATCCAAACCATTTGCACGAAGGAGGTTCCAGTCAATATTAAGGAAGTTGAAGTCACCCATGACAACACCCCTGACTCTTCTGCACTTTTCCAAGATCTGTCACCCAATCTGTTCCTCTATCTCTCTGCTGCTATTGGGGGGTCTATAGAAAACTCCCAATAAAGTGACCGCTCCTTTCTTGTTTCTGACTTCCACCCATACTGACTCAGTAGACAAACCCTCCTCAAATACTTCCTTTTCTGCAGCTGTGGTGCACTCCCTAATTAACAGTGCCACTCCCCCTCCTCTTTTACCACCCTCCCTTTTCTCCTGAAAACATCTAAACCCTGGAACATCTAACAACCATTCCTGCCCCTGTGAAATCCATGTCTCCGTAATGGCACAGCATCGGAGTTCCAAGTACTGATCCATGCTCTAAGTTCATCTCCCTTATTCCTGACACTCCTCGCATTGAAACAGACACACTTTAACCCATTCCACTGAGTGCAACTTTGCCCTATCAACTGTCTATCCTTCCTCACAGACTTGCTGCATATTATTTCTGCCTGTTCAACAGCTACCCTATCCTCTGATCCATAGCTCTGTTTCCCATCCCCCTGCCAAACTAGTTTAAACCCTCCCAAAGAGCTCTAGCAAACCTCCCACCCATATATTGATGCCCCTCCAGTTTAGGTGCAATCCGTCCTTCATGTACAGGTCCCACCTTCCCCAGAAGATATCCCAATGATCCACTTAACTGAAGCCTTCCCTCCTGCACCAGCCCTGTAGCCAGGTGTTCAGCTGCACTCACTCTTTGTTCCTTGCCTCACTTGCACGTGGCACCGGTAGCAATCCTAAGATCACTACTCTGCTTTCCTGCTCTTTCGCTTCCAACCTAACTCCCTCAAATCACTTTTTAGATCCTCATCCCTTTTCTTAGCCCATGTGCACCACGACTTCTGGTTGCTCCCCCTCCCCCTTAAGAATCCTGTAGACTCGATCCGAGACATCCCTGGCCCTGGCACCCGGGAGGCAACATACCTTCCGGGAGTCTCGATCGCGACCACAGAATCTCCTATCCATTCCCCTAACCATTGAGTCTCCTATCACTATTGCTTTTCTATTATCCCCCTTCCCTTCTGAGCCACAGAGCCAGGCTCAGTGCCAGAGACCTGGCCGCTGGGGCCTTCCCCCGTAGGTCATCCCCCCAACAGCATCCAAAACGGTATACTTGTTTTGAAGCGGAACGGCCACAAGGGATCCCTGCATTGTCTGCCCCTTTCTTTTCCTTCCCCTGACTGTAACCCATCTACTCTTTTCCTGTACCTTGGGTGTGGTTACCTCTCTGTAACTCTTCTCTATCACCCCCTTTGCCTCCCGGATGATCCGAAGTTCATCCAGCTCCAGCTCCAGTTCCCTAACGCGGTCTCTGAGGAGCTGGAGTTGAGTGCACTTCCTGCAGATGTAGTCAGTGGGGGCACCGGTGGTATCCCTCACCACCCACAACCTACAGGAAGAGCATTCAACTGCCCTAGCCTCCATCCCCTCTGATCTTACAGAATGTAGTTGCGCTGTGAACCAACTGGAACTCCGCCCTCCGACTCCCAGTCAGCTGCACTCTCTGTAAACCCCTGGCTCCCTTCACGCTCTTTGAGGAAGTGTAGGAAATAAAATGAAAGGAGCACCTTGCTCCCTCCTCATCTAACCCCCTCAGTCACCAAACTCTCACTATAGCACTCAAATGCACCCAAATTCAGCACTCCCTCTGTCATCAAACTCTCACTATAGCACTCAAATGCACCCAAATTCAGCACTCCCTCAGTCACTAAACTCTCACTATAGCACTCAAATGCACCCAAATTCAGCACTCCCTCAGTCACTAAACTCTCACTATAGCATTCAAATGCCCCCAAATTGAGCACTCAGTGTAAACAAAGTCAGCACTGTAACCTGGCTCACCTTTATACTGTGTGACTAGCCTCTGAAAACTGGCCTAATCCAATTAACTAATTAACAAGCTCCAGCTACAAGTAGCTGCAAGTAGAACCTCTGTTTAAAGCTGATTGAAAACTCACCTTCTTCTAGACCCAAACAGCAACTTTTAAGTTAATTAACTAAATAAAAGAAAGACTAGACTTTAGATAAAAATGAACCCATAGTATCTCTCAGTCACCAAACTCTCACTATAGCACTCAAATGTACCCAACTTCAGCACTCAGTGCAAACCAATATATGCCCAGGCGCCTCAATACATCAACTTCAATGTGGACCGGGCACACCAGGATGCCTGGATGCTCCTGAACCAGGGGCTGGTTGAAGGGATACATATCCCCTTACGGGCACCAGCGAATAACAGGCTGCTCTACACAAACCGAAAGGGGTTCTGTTCGATGAACGTGCAGCTGATATGTGACCATCAGAAGCACATCATAGACGTCTGCTCCTAATACCCAGGTAGTGTGCACGACGACTTCATCCTGGCACGCTGGACGATTCCAGACATGTTTGAGACGCCCCCCCCCCCCCCCCCCCCCACCCCCGCACCCCCCCCCCCCCCCTCCCACCCACACACATCTCCCCCGGCTGGGGGATTGGCTCTTGGGCGACTGGGGTTGTCCACTGCGGTCGTGGCTGTTGACGCCTATTCAGAGGCCACAGGCCATTTCAGAGACCCACTACAATGAAACCCATAGAGTGACCAGGGATGTGATCGAATGGTGCTCTGGTCTCCTGAAGATGCAGCTCAGGTGGCTGGAGCGCTCTGGTGGGCCGCTCCAGTATGATGCTGAGAGGATTGCCCACATTGTGGTGGCCTGCTGCGTCCTCCACAACATCGCATAGCAGAAAGGTGATGTGCCGGAGGAGGAGGAATGCCAGGAGTTGTTCGACAAGGAGGATGGGCTGGAGGATGAGGGTGAGCAGGACATGGAGCCCAGGCATGCATGGGAGGCCACACAATGTATGCACCGAGGCCAACGTGCATGGAATGCTCTGATCACCTCTAGGTTCACCGACTGGGGGAGGGTGGAGGGGGGTGGGGAACTGGCCAAGGGGACGGATACCGCATGCCAACCCCACACTCACGCACTAACCCTTCCCCAGCCACCCCCCGCCTGCAACTCCCTCCGTGATACATACCTGTATGACTACGGGCTGTGGACCCTGGGTTGGCAGTAACATGGGGTCTGGTCCAAGGGATGGAGGATGATGACAACCCGCTTTGCGATGAGCTCTGGTGCTCCATAGTATGCCAACGCCTCACTCTGCCCATGATAGCACTGTCCACCATCCACCTCGGTGGTCCCTGCATGCGAGCTGGCCAATCCATCACATGGTCCCATTGGATCCCTGGGGTGGAGGTGGTGGGGACGGTCGGGGGTCAGGGTTGGGGAGTCCTGGCCACTGACAGAGTCCGTCCATTCCCCCCCCCCCCCCCCCAACCCCATCTAACAGAGCACCGAGACAGGTTGCAACGGTGACAGCAGGTGTTTAATGTGAATGAATATATACAGATTTGTGCCCTAGCCGCTATAACTAAACCCTGCCTTGCACCTGTGCCAACTTAACTACTGTCTAACTTCTTGGCCTTACGGGCCATAATGCTGCATCTAGTAGACGGTTCCCCAGATGGTACATCAGGAGTGGAGGCGGCCTGTTGTGATTCCTGCCCTGTGACCTCGGTTCCCGTTAACGGCGACTTCTGGGGCAACAATGCCTGGATGAGTCTGGCTGCTACTCGGGTGTCCTGGGTGGTGTGGTGCTGCCCTTTTCTATTCGCTGCCCATCTGGTGCGCCAGGGACAGGAGGGAGGGGAGTCCGAGGTGCTGCAGTGTTCCGGCACCTCCCCATTGGGAGTCACCGGCATTGACCCCATCACCTCCTCCTCCCTTTGGGAGCCCGATGGCCCCTGGGCTACTCCATGGGATGGGGGTGCGAGCGAAGCTTGCTCTGAGGCACCGCTGTCAGTCCTGGAGGCCCACCCTGATCTCGGCCAGGGTGTGTACGATCCGGCCATGGAGCATAGGGAGTGGACCATCTCCATCTGGGAGTGCACCACATCAGCCAGTGATTGCACCATCTCCCTCTGGGACTGGGCCACCTCCCTCAATGTCGGCCTGCGCCTGGGCAATGCCGCCGACCTTCCCAGCCATGGCTTGCTGTGGAGCGACGCTGCCTTTTCCGGGTGGCTCTGGGACATGGTAGCCTGTGAGGTGGCAACCCTGTCCTGGTCCTAGGCATAGAATGCCACAGGCCTTGCACATACTGATCCATAGCCATGACCGTCACCCCCAATGCCTCCACCGTGGACGACACCCGTGTGGTGTTGGCCTGGGTGGCATGCATTGTCGGCACCACCTCCAGGTGCTGTACGCGGTTGGACTCCTCAACGACGCCTGCAGGTGCTGGATGCTCGCCGACAACCCCTCGTGTAGTCCCTGGCTCTGCGACTGCACCTCCACGATCAATGGGGCTGTCCGTTCCGGAAGCTCGAGACCCATCTGGACGGCAGCTAGTCCCTGGGATCGTCCTGCCCTCCGAAGTCCACGCCCGGTACATCAGATGCTCCTACCTCCACCTGATGTACCGGATCAACTGTTTGGTGGACAGATAGTGTCCCAGGAGCCTCTTCACTAAACATGGCCAGCCGGGGAGAGTGTCTCTGGGATAGTGGATGGTTTTGGAAATAGCTGTGATGGGAAGTCAGTGTCAACATTGGAATTGAGCTCCGGTGTGTCCCGAGTCTCGGGTGGAGGGTTGGTATCCGAGCTGCTGTCCCCGTCAGTTCTCGGTTCACAGGGGGGCTCCGGCTGTGGCACTGGCTGGTGACGGGGGACGCTAGATGGACCTGGCCCATCTCCAGCAGGTCCTGCAAGACACAAGACAAGACGCTTGGTCAGACCCTGGGCCTGGGGGAGTGGGGGTGGATATGCCGATGGGGTTGGTAGTGTGGGGGTGGTGTGGAGGTAATGTGGGGTTGGTGTGGGGATGAGGGTGGTGTGGGGTGAGGGTGGTGTGGGTGTGGTGTGGAGGTGTTGCAAGGATAATCCAGGGAACTACAGGCCGGTGAGCCTTACGTCAGTGGGAGGGAAATTACTGGAGAGAATTCTTCGAGACAGGATCTACTCCCATTTGGAAGCAAATGGACGTATTAGTGAGAGGCAGCATGGTTTTGTGAAGGGCGGTCGTGTCTCACTAACTTTTCGAAGAGTTTTTCGAAGAGGTCACAAAGATGATTGATGCAGGTAGGGCAGTGGATGTTGTCTATATGGACTTTGACAAGGTCCCTCATGGTAGATTGGTACAAAAGGTGAAGTCACACGGAATCAGGGGTGAGCTGGCAAGGTGGTCATAGAAGACAGAGAGTAGCAATGGAAGGTTGCTTTTCTAATTGGAGGGCTGTGACTAGTGGTGTTCCGCAGGGATCAATGTTGGGACCTTTGCTGTTCGTAGTATATATAAATGATTTGGAGGAATTGTGACTGGTCTGATTAGTAAGTTTGCAGACGACACAAAGGTTGGTGGAATTGCAGATAGCAATGAGGACTGTCAGAGGATACAGCAGGATTTGGATCGTTTGGAGACTTGGGCGGAGAGATGGCAGATGGAGTTTAATCCGGACAAATGTGAGGTAATGCATTTTGGAAGGTCTAATGCAGGTAGGGAATATACAGTGAATGGTAGAACCCTCAAGAGTATTGAAAATCAGAGAGATCTAGGTGTACAGGTCCACAGGTCACTGAAAGGGGCAACACAGGTGGAGAAGATAGTCAAGAAGGCATATGGCATGCTTGCCTTCATTGGCCGTGGCATTGAGTATAAGAATTGGCAAGTCATGTTGCAGCTGTATAGAACCTTAGTTAGGCCACACTTGGAGCATAGTGTTCAATTCTGGTCGCCACACTACCAGAAGGATGTGAAGGCTTTAGAGAGGGTGCAGAAGAGATTTACCAGAATGTTGCCTAGTATGAAGGGCATTAGCTATGAGGAGCGGTTGAATAAACTCGGTTTGTTCTCACTGGAACGAGGGAGGTTGAGTGCGACCTGATAGAGGTCTACAAAATTATGAGGGGCATAGACAGAATGGATAGTCAGAAGCTTTTCCCCAGGGTAGGGAGGTCAATTACTAGGGGGCATAGGTTTAAGGTGCGAGGGGCAAGGTTTAGAGTAGATGTACGAGGCAAGTTTTTTACGTAGAGGGTAGTGGGTGCCTGGAACTCACTACCGGAGGAGGTGGTGGAAGGAGGGACGATAGTGACATTTAAGGGGCATCTTGACAAACACATGAATAGGATGGGAATAGAGAGATACGGACCCAGGAAGTGTAGAAGATTGTAGTTTAGTCGGGCAGCATGGTCGGCACGGGCTTGGAGGGCCGAAGGGCCTGTTCCTGTGCTGTACTTTCCTTTGTTCTTTGTGAGGGTGGTGTGTGGTGAGGGTGGTGTGGGTGTGGTGTGGGGTGAGGGTGGTGTGGAGGTTGACACACGTGTCACAGGGTATCGCAACTGAGCGGGTTCTCACTTCCTCGCCCACGACTGAACTCCACCTCGGCGACCTCCCGTTCCTGTGGGCCGCCGACCACGCCCAGGGCCCTCTGCTCTGCCATGGGGAGGGGCTGTAAGTCTGGCAGTTCCCTTCCTGTCTTCTCCCTCTCCCGGCGGTTGTGCGTGGCCTTCTCCTGGGGGGGGGGGGGGGGGGGGGGGGGTGGAGGGGACAGAAAACAACAGTGTTAGACAGTCCGATGCATGCAGCCCAGGGGGTGGGTACCGGTAGCCTCAGTCGTCAGGGCACCCGGCCATGGCAGCTGGAATGTGGTGCAGGATGAGGGTTTGGCCATCCTCCTGGTGGTGGGGGGTTAGTGGCAGGGGCACAGTGCTGTCTACTCACCCTGGCCGTCCTGAGGAGTCCGTGCAGTTTTTTCAGGCACTGCTGGCCAGTTCGGACTGGGAACTGGGGGATGCTCCATGTGTTGTCCATGGCGCTCATAGCCTCTGCCACCTTCACCCAGGCACAGCGAACCGCAGCACCTGGCAACCTCCTTCCCGGGCTGGGGTACAGGGTCACCCTCCTCTGCTCCACGGCGTCCGTGAAACGGGGTGTCGCTCTCCTTGCTGCCATCTTGTTGGCTGGGGAGGTGTGTGTGGGGAGTGACATGAAGTGTGTTTATGCAGCTGCAGCTTGTCAGCTCCTTGAGTGTCAATCACAAAACCAGCGAGTCGGGCACAGTTTCTCATTCGAACCGACTGTGTTCCATGTGGCGCAGGTGCTCGCCCCTTAGCAGTAGCAGAATCGGCTCAGGTGTGGCGGCAATTTTGCCGCCATGACAGTCCACATATTCTATGTTGACGTCAACATTTAGTCTCAGAAACTGAGAATCCCGCCAATGAACTTGGGCACAAATCAAATGCCAGAAATGGGCACAAATCAGATCCCAGAAATGTTGGAGAATGAAAGGTTTAGTGAGAGGGAAGAACTGAGGGAGATCAACGTTAGTAGAGAAATGGTGCTGGGAAAACTGATGGGATTGAAGGCGGATAAATCCCCAGGGCCTGAGAATCTGCATCCCAGAGTGCTTAGGGAGGTGACTCTGGAAATAGTGGATGCATTGGTGGTCATCTTCCGGGATTCTATAGACTCTGGAACTGTCCCTGCAGATTGGAGGGCAGCTCACGACACTCCGATATTCAAAAAGGGAGGTGAGAGAATGCAGGGAGTTATAGATCAGTAAGCCTAACATCGGTAGTGGGGAAAATGCTTGAATCCATTATCAAGGACTTTATAGCGGAACATTTAGTGGCAGGATCAGTCAGAGTCAGCATGGATTTATGAAGGGAAAATCATGCTTGACAAATCTGTTGGAATTCTTTGAAGAGGTAACCAGTACAATCGACAAGGGGGAGCCAGTCGATGTGGTATATTTGGACTTTCGGAAGGCGTTTGACAAAGTCCCGCATAAGAGATTATTGTGCAAAATTAAAGAGCATGGGATTGGAGGAAATGTATTGAGGTGGATAGAAAACTGGTTGGCAGAGAGGAAACAAAGAGTAGGGATTAATGGGTCCTTTTCAAATTGGCAGACAGTAACCAGGGGTACCACAGGGATCGGTGCTGGGACCCCAGTTATTCACAATATATATTAATGATTTGGATGAGGGAACAAAATGTAACATCTCAAAGTTTGCAGATGATACCAAATTAGGTGGGAGGGTGAATTGTGACGAGGATGCAGGGATCCTACAGCAAGATCTGGACAGGTTGGGCGAGTGGGCAAATCAATGGCAGATGCAATATTTTGGCTAAGTGTGAAGTTATTCATTTTGGAAGCAAAAACAGGAAGGCAGATTACTACCTGAATGGTTGTAAATTGGGAGAGGGGAGTGTGCAGCGGGACCTGGTTGTCCTTGTGCACCATTCGCTGAAGGTAAGCATGCAGGTGCAGCAGGCGGTAAAGAAGGCAAATGGTATGTTGGCCTTCATTGCGAGAGGTTTCGAGTATAGAAGCAGGGATGTGTTGCTGCAATTGTACAGGGCCTTGGTGAGGCCACACTTGGAGTATTGTGTGCAGTTTTGGTCTCCTTCTCTGAGGAAGGATGTTCTTGTTCTCGAGGGAGTGCAGCGAAGGTTTACCAGACTGATTCCAGGGATGGCGGGACTGTCATATGAGGAGAAATTGACTCGGTTGGGATTGTTCTCGCTGGAGTTCAGAAGAATGAGGGGGGATCTCATAGAGACTTATAAAATCCTAACAGGACGAGACAGGGTAGATCAGGGAAGATGTTACCAATTATAGGTGTGTCCAGAACCAGGGGTCACAGCCTGATGTTTCTGAGTAAATCATTTTGGACAAAGATAAGGAGACACTTCTTCACACAAAGAGTGATGGGCCTGTGGAATTCATTACCACAGGAAGTAGTTGATGCTAAAACTTTGAATATATTCAAGAGGCAGCTAGATATAGCACTTGGGGAGAATGGGATCAAAGGCTATGGGGAGAAAGCAGGATTAGGCTATTGAGTTGGATGATCAGCCATGATCGTGATGAATGGCGAAGCAGGCTCGAAGGGCCAAAAGGCCTCCTCCTGCTCCTATCTTCTATGTATCTATGTATGTAACTTTACTCAATATAAAAAATAAAGTGTTATTGGAAATCACGGGGAAATATCTTCAATGGCTGGAGTCATAAAGGAAGTTGGCTATGATGGTGGAGGTCAATTATCTCAATCCCGGAACATCACTGCAGGAGTTCCTCAGGATAATGTCCTTGGCCCAACCATCTATCCGGCAATGTGGAAATTTGCCCAGGTGTGACCTGTACACAAGAAACAGGACAAATGCAGCCCAGCCAATTACCGCCCTATCAGTCTACACTCCATCATCAGCAAAGCGATGGAAGGAGTCATCAACAGTACTATCAAGCGGCACTTACTCAGCAATAACCTGGTTAGGGATGGTCAGTTTGGGTTCTGCCAGGGCCACTCAGCTCCTGACCTCATTGCAGCCTTGGTTCAAACATGGACAAAAGAGCTCAATGCTGGAGGTGAGGTGAGGTGAGGTAAGAGTGACTGCTTTGTCATCAAGGCAACTTTTGACTGATTATGACTTCAAGGGACCCTAGCTAAACTGGAGACAATGGGATTCAGGGGGAAAAACCCCCCACTGGTTGGAGTCAAACCTGGCACAAAGGAAAATGATTGCGGTGGTTGGAGGTCAATAATCTCAGCTCCAGGATATCGCTGCAGGAGTTCCTCAGGGTAGTATTATAGGACCAACCATCTTCAGCTGCTTCATCAATGACCTCCCCTCCAGCATAAGCTCAGAAGTGGGGATTTTTGTGGATGACTGCACAAATGTTCAGCACCATTCGCAACTCCTCGGATACTGAAGAAGTCCACATCCAAATGCAGCAAGACCTGGGCAATATCCAGGCTTGGGCTGGCAAGTGGCAAGTAACATTCATGCCACACGAATGCCAAACAATTGACCATCTCCTACAAGAGAGAACCCAACCACCACCCTTTGACACTCAGTGGCATTGCCATCACTGAATTCCCCACTATCAATATCCTGGGGGTTACCATTGACCAGAAACTAAACTGGACCAGTCATATAAATACTGTGGCTACCCGGGCAGGTCAGAGGCTAGTAACCTAATGTCGCGAACTCACTTCATGACCTCCAAAGCCTGTTCACCATCTCCAAAACACAAACCAGGAGTGTAATAGAATTCTCTTCACCGACCTGGGTGAGTACAGCTCCAACAACACTCAAGAAGCTCAACGTCATCCAGGACAAAGCTGTTTGTTTTATTGACAGCTCGAGAACAGTTTAAACACCCACTACCTGTTGTAAAAATAACCTTGATATTTATTTGCTTTATTTTCATACATTATTCATTTGCAGAGTGCCAATAAATATCAATGTTCTCTTTGGAAAACATTTTGAGAGTTTGGTTTAAGCAGAGTGAGCTGAATAGCCTCTCTCTGCACTGGAACAATCCTGTGATTCTGTGATTATTGATAAAATAGTTTACCTGACTTTGTCCACTGCTAGGAACTAGATATAGTTTTAAGTAAGTTCTATTTGTATTTGTGTGTGTTAGTTACAAGATTTAGCTTCAGGTTTAATTGATATCATTTTATTTAGGCCACACTTGGAACTTAGTGTTTAATTCTGGTCTTCACACTACCAGAGGGATTTGGAGGTGTTGGAGAGGGTACAGAAGAGGTTTACCAGGATGTTACTTGGTATGGAGGACATTAGCTATGAGAAGAGGTTGGATAAACCCGGTTTGTTCTCACTGGAATGACGTAGATTGAGGGGTGACAAAATTATGAAGGGCGTGGACAGAATGAATAGTCAGAACTTTTTCCCAGGGTGGAAGAGCCAATTACTAGGGGACATAGATTTAAGGTGCAAGGGGCAAAGTTTAGAGGAGATGTGCAAGGGATGTTTTTTACACAGTGGGTGCCTGGCATTCGCGGCCAGAGGAGGTGGTGGAAGCAGGTACGATAGTGACGTGTAAGGGGCATCTTGGCAAATACAGGAAAGGATGGAAATAGAATGATACAGACCCCAGAAGTGTGGAAGTTTTATGTCAAATGTGCAGCATTAGTGACACAGACTTGGAGGGCCGAAGGGCCTGTTCTAGTGCTGTATTTTTCTTTGTTCTTTGTTCTTTATTTGTGTGTTGAGAAAGGTAAAACAGGGTTTGGTTTCATTTTACAGTCGCTTTTGAGATGGAACTGGGCAGTTTCCAGCCCTTGTGTGTAAGATGTGCATTGTTAATGAGGTTTCACGCTTCTTGAAGTGAAGAGATGGGTTACCAACAGGTTAGAAGGTGTTTTTGAGGGGAGTCCAAAGATGTGCAGGGGAGGTGGATTGGCCATGATCAATGCACAGGGTTAGGGAGATAGGGCAGGAGAGTTCCCCTTTGGAGGATCGGTGCGGATTAGAAGGGCTGAATGATCTCCTTCTGCACTGTAGGAATTCTATGTTTTATGTCCCAAACACAAAAAGTAGAAAAAACTCTGTTGCCTAGCAACAAGGGAGCAGGCAAAAGACCCACACAGAGACAGGAAAGGCATGTTTAGTTCCATTTGGTATGAATATACCATTGAGCAAAGACAGAAAGGTCGAAGACTCTGTCGAGCTGAAAAATGATGCAGAACTGCTGATGAAATGATTTGAAATAACTCATATGAATAGCTCTAAAGATAAAGTAATAGTAAATTTAGAGTGAGTTTTCTGGATCTCAAGAGAGAAACCAATTGTAGAAGGATTTCTAATGAACGTCTGTAAGTCTCCTGGAAAAGAAACCTCCTTGCAACTCAACCAGTTGTACCCTTGGTGTGAAAGGAGTGGTATCTCTTCCCTGGAATGTTGGATCTGTAACGGTATTGCTGGAATGAAAGGAATAGTGCGTGTTTGAATCATTTTTTTTCTCGGGATCTGTTGAAATCTTTCCAACCTTTTTATTATCTATAGTAATGTAGTTAAAGTTTCTTGTTCAATAAATGCTTTATCCTTTTGTTAAAAAGTCAACAGCAGACTCCTGTGAACGTGTTCAGTAAATACCCTCCACATGTTAAAATAAATTAAAATTATGATCTGTAAGCCAGATTTCATTCTGGGATCTGACTTTGTCCAGCAGTGACATAAGCTGGGATTGTAACACCACTATTGAGAAGATTTCGAGTGAATGATTTGATTTCATGTCCCTCAAGCATAACAGGAATCCAGGGAATTAGAGCAACAGACCTGATTCACACTGTGCATGATTCTTCAGTTAATAACGGGAATGGACTGATCAGCATCTGGAGGGGTGAATGGATGTCCTTTGCTCCACAGACACATTCCTGACACTATCTCTCCCATCATATGAAGGATTGTGCCAGATGCATTAAGTTTCAAATTAACCCCTTTTAAATCTGATTGGGTTGCAAAGTGCCACAAAACCACCACACGGTGTGCCAAAAAGATCCAAGAGATTTAATCCTTGTTCCCTGGGTATATTTGCCTTTGGAGCAGGTTTGATGAGGCAACAGTCGTAGCTAGAATCATAGAATCCCACAGTGCTGGAGGAGGCCATTCAGCTGATCAAATCTACTCCGACCCTCTGAAAGAGCACCCTACCTAGGCCCACTCCCTCGCCCTATTCCTGGAACCCCACCTAACCATTAAGGGACAATTTCGAATGGCCAATCCACCTAACCTGCACATCTTTGGTCCGTGGGAGGAAACAGGTGTACCCGGAGGAAACCCACGCAGACACGGAGAGAATGTGCAAACTCCACACCGACAGTCACCCAAGGCCAGAATTGAACATGGGTCCCTGGAGCTGAGAGACAGCAGTGCTAACCACCGAGCAGCTGAGCTGCTGTCTGTGAATGTTGTTATTTGTCAGTGTGCGCAGTTTAGACAATAATTGCAACATGTAGAGAATTTGTGTTCACTTTTGAGCCCATGCGGATTTTTTAATTACACGCACAAGGTAACGCTAAACCAATGTTCTTGTGATCTTTAAAGCAGCTACTCAACATTTAGAGTGAAAATGATTTATATCCGAGCGAGAAATGGGATTTTCCACAAAATGGAATTAAAATTGCAGATGCCAAGGGAATGTAAGTTATTTTCTTTGGGATGATTGATGTCCTCTTCACACTTGACTGGCGCCTGATGAATTCTCCTCCAAACACTAGTTTGCTTTAGCTGGAGGTTGCACCCCAGGATTGCAGCTTGGTGCGACTTGTGGTGCTGCTTCTGATCTATGTATCCGATTACAATGTGTGTCTGAATATGTTCAATCCTCCATGTTATTCACATGGAATATCACAATTGCTAAAAACAACACTGTCAAATAACGAAAAGGGAACTTATGGAGAGTGGAAAAGTTAAATCAAAACGGAAACTGGTTGGCCTACTGTCTGTTCCTACCAGGATCTGAGAGAGGAAGATATGTTTATATGTGAGTACCGATCTAAGCTGTCACTTCAGTGCGCTACTGAGAGAATGCTGCACCACCTGGGGTGCCATTAAATGGGTAAAAATTTAAACAAGGGCCCCCATCTGCTCATTCTCTTGGATGTAACAGATCCCATGGCACAAATTCAAAGATTTCCCCAGTGCTAAATGTCCTCCCTCAACCAACATCCCAGAGAAAAACAGATGAGTTGCTCAATCATCTCTTTGCGGTGTGGACATGAATCGTCACAACGACAATTCAAATGCAATTCTTTGGTTGTGAGGCACCTGGAACATTCTGGGTGTCATGATATTCAAACACACACATCATGATAGACACACCAACAGACAAATCAGAACACACAACACCACAACCAATCACAGAAAGATATAAAAGCACAAACACGACACCTGGTGGTCAGTATTAGCTGGAGACGAGGACCAGGACAGACCTGCTACACGACACACTCAGGGAGACAGCATGTGCAGAGTATCCAGAACGAACTGTATATAAGAGTTAAAATAAAATAAGAGTTGTACCACATACAACTGTGTTGGCTCATCTGGGCACCAGAGAACCCAACACCACACTGGGGACACAACAAAGAATATTTTTATCGGAACTTTCACGACTTCAAGGCAACCCAAAGGCTTTACAGCTAAGACTTGAGGTATAGTCACTGCCAATTTGCACATAGCTGTATGTGGGCTTATTACCTGCATCCTTATCAAGAGCTACCAGAAATAGCCAGTGACCGTAATGGCGGTAGGAATCCCGGAATTGGATCCCGCCTGCCATTCTTAGAGCCCAGCTCTGTTCCAAGGTGGACGCAGGAATGAAAATCCAGCCCCAGCTATATAATTTTTAAAATGTTTTATTTAAATGTTTCCAATTCAGGGGCAATTCGGCCTGGCCCATCCACCTACCCAGCACATCTTTTGGAGTGTGGGGGTGAGACCCACTCATGCACGGGGAGAATGAAGCTCCACACGGACGGTGACCCGGGGATTGATGCACTATCAATTATTAAGCAGAGATGTGTGGCCTCCTGCAGCTGCTATCAGAATGGGAGCAGCTCCGGTGTGCACACACATTTATACACCGCCTACAGGGCGGAGCCAGCAGGCAGGGATTTACCCCCGTACCTCTAGTACAGGAGCCTTACCATATTATATCTAATACACAGTTACTACATCTAATATACAGTTAGTGGTGACTACCAAATTCACCCCCTGTTAAAAAAAAGAGTCCAGCGGGGGTGGTGGAAAGATTTACAGTTCAGGTAAAATCTACAGGTTCAGTCGGTCGGGTGCCTTGATTCTCCGCTGTGATCACCTCGGTCCCGGTGGTGATGCGGGCGCCGACTTGGTTGCCTGTGACTCCGGGAGCGTATTGTCCACGTCTTAATCCCCGGGTGGAACCAGTGGGAGGACGGATCGTCCTGGGGCGGGGGCTGTGGTGAGGTGCGCTGGGGGGGGGGGGGGGGATTTGGGCCGGGGCAATCGGAGGGGGGGGTGTCGGGTGGTGGGCATGGGTCAGGATGCAGCTGGTGCCAGGTTCCGGAGGGAGATTGTGTCCTGGCGCCCGTCGGGGTATGCCACATAGGCGTATTGCGGGTTCACGTGCAGTAGTTGTACTCTTTCGACCAACGAGTCCGCCTTGTGGGTCCGCACGTGTTTGCGGAGGAGGACAGGTCCAGGAGCTGCCATCCATGTTGGGAGGAAAACCCCGGAGGTAGACTTCCTGGGGAAGGCAATGAGACGTTCATGGGGTGTTTCGTTAGTTGCAGTGCAGAGGAGTGATCGGATGTATTGAAGCGCGTCGGGGAGGACATCCTGCCAACGGGAGACCGGGAGATTTTTAGACCGTAGGGCCAGCAGGACGGCCTTCCAGACCGTCCCATTCTGGTAGCAGCTGCAGGAGGCCACACATATCTGCTTAATAAATTGATGTACTATCAATTACTCCAAGACGAGAGTAGAGAATAATCGAGGCTTTATTAAGCAGAGATGTGTGGGCTCCTGCTGCTGCTACCAGAATGGGAGCAGCTCCGTTGTGCACATGCATTTATACACCGCCTACTGGGCGGTGCCAGCAGGCAGGGATTTACCCCTGTACCTCTAGTACAGGAGCCTTACCCTATTACATCTAATATACAGTTACTACATCTAATATACAGTTAGTGGTGACTACCACAGGGTGTGGGGGTGAGACCCACTCATGCACGGGGAGAATGAGCAAGCTCCACACGGACGGTGACCCGGGGCCGGGATCGAATCTGGGTCCTCGGCAACATGAGGCAGCAGTGATACCCACTGCTCCACCATGCCTCCTCATCCAGATCGATAATGAAGGAGGTTGCAAGCGATATTTCTAAGGTGGCACCAAGTGACATAAGTTTAACTTTATTTGAACTGTGGTCTTGTGCTTTGTGTTATGAGGTGATGGGTTCAAATTCTATTGAAGGATTTGAGGGAATATTCCAAGCTGACACCCATTGCAGCACTCAGGGAGTGCTG
Source organism: Scyliorhinus torazame (assembly GCF_047496885.1). Lineage (NCBI taxonomy): Eukaryota > Metazoa > Chordata > Chondrichthyes > Carcharhiniformes > Scyliorhinidae > Scyliorhinus > Scyliorhinus torazame. The sequence goes on from NC_092722.1 coordinate 102,839,301, forward strand.
TTCTGTTGAAGTTCCATCATTTGGTTGAGGCATTGTAAAAGGACCCGTCTGCGCTCACAACTGGACATAAAGCATCCCATGCTGCTATTCACAGATTAACAAGGGTGTGCTTCCAATATCCAGAGAAATGTTTATTCTTCAATCAACAACACCAAGACAGACTTTCTGGTCATTTGTCCCTGAGGAGCAGATAAGACGAAGAGGAGATTTGATTGAGGTGCTCCAGATACAAAACCAGATATGGTTTTGCAAGAATAAATGAAAGGAGACGGTTTCCAGTTATAGAAGGGTCGGTACCAAGAGCTTTGATGTAAAATGATTGGCAAACAAACCAGAGGGGCCATTTTACACGGCCAGTTTTTATGATCTGAAATGCGTTGCCTGAAAGCGCGGTGGAAACAGATTCAACAGTAATGTTCAAAAGGGAATTGGATAAATACTTGAGGGAAAAATATTTGCGGGCCATGGGGAAAGAGCTGACATTGATTAGTTAGCTAGATGAACGAGCCAGTACAGGCAGTTTTCCAAGTGGCCTCTTTCTATGTTGTTATCATTCTGTGATTCGCTGTACACAATTGCTGTCACCTTTTCCACAATACCAAAGTAACTACACTTTGAAGGTTCCCAAAAAATACTTTGGGACTTCCTGAGGGTGTGAATAATGCTATAGAAATGCATATCGTTCCTTTCACTCCACATTTTATCACATGTAGTTAAATCTTGTCCCTGTTTACATTGTTCCCACAGAAGGAATGCTGTGTGAGTTCAATGTTATTTTCAATGTTTTGCATTAATTTAATATTTTTGTGTAACATTATTTTAAGTGCCAAATCTTACCTTCAAAATGGGCAAACTCCTTTCCTGCAACAGATGGAGATGCTAATGGTACCACTACCTTCACACAGATGATGACACACATTGTGACCACTTTGCCAAAGTTTCATGCACAGGAGGCTCCAGTGAGTCAAGGAGCTAATTAATCAGCTAAGAGATGTTGGGTGGCAGAGAGATGGTATTATCCCTTCCAAACAGCACGGTGGGTGTACCTACAGCACATCATAGAATTTTTAAAATCATATAATTTACAGTGCAGAAGGAGGCCATTCGGCCCATCGAGTCTGCACTGGCTCTTGGAAAGAGCACCCTACCCAAGGTCAACACCTCCACCCTATCTCCATAACTCAGTAACCCCACCCAACAGTAAGGGCAATTTTGGACACTAAGGGCAATTTAGCTTGGCCAATCCACCTAACCTGCACATCTTTGGACTGTGGGAGGAAACTGGAGCACCCGGAGGAAACCCACGCAGACACGGGGAGGATGTGCAGACTCCGCACAGACAGTGACTCAAGCCGGAATCGAACCTGGCACCCTGGAGCTGTGAAGCAATTGTGCTATCCACAATGCTACCGTGCTGCCCTACCATGGTCTGCAGCAGTTCACAAAAGCAGCTCCCCACCACCTTTTCAAGGGAAATGAGGGATGGGCAATAAATGCTGGCCGAGTCACATCCCATGAAAGAATTTTTAAGAATTCAGTGTAATCTGCCAAAATGCACATACTTTCCAATGTTCCCTTTCCAATGAGCTCTTTTGGACACTGGGTGAATAAATATTTTCTGGTGCGGCGCATCCCCGCCGGCAGCGGGATTCTCCCTCCCGGCAGCCGGTTGGTGGGGTTTCCCATTGTGGCCACCCCCACGCTGTCGGGAAATCCGCGGGCGTGAGTGTGTTGCAGGGGAAGCGGGGGATACCGCCGATGGAGAATCCCGCCGATGGAATTTGTGATCAATGATTTTTTTAAAAATGTTTTTATTAAAGTTTTTATACAAAGTTTAAAAAGATACAAACAATAACCCTCAACCAAACACAAACTCCAAAAGACCACCCAAAGGACCCTTCAATCCAAGCAACAAAAGTCCCCCATAATCCTCACTGCACCCCCCCCCCCCACCCGTTTATACCCCGTAACAATATAAACGGCTGCCATCTCCGGTAGAATCCTTCAATTGGCTCTCTCACAGTTTAATAATAAAAATAATCTTTATTAGTGTCATAAGCAGGCTTACATTAACACTGCAGTGGATTTACTGTGAAATTTCCCTTGTCGCCACACTGTGGTGCCTGTTCGGGTACACAGAGGAGAATTCAGAATGTCCAATTCACCTAACAAGCACGGCTTTCTGGACTTGTGGATGGAAACCGGAGCACCCGGAGGAAACCCACACAGACACGGGGAGAACGTGCAGACTCCGCACAGACAGTGACCCAAGCGGGAATCGAACCTGGGACCCTGGCGCTGTGAAGCAACAGTGCTAACCACTGTGCTACCAAAGTTATTTGAACTTCTCGAGGTGCAAAAACTCCATGAAGTCCCCTAGCCACACCGAAGCATTCGGCAGCTTTGCTAACCTCCACCCTAACAGGATCTGACTCCACGAGGCGAAAGCAGGGACATCAGCCCCCGCACCCATCCGCAGCTCCAGCACTTCCGAAACACTAAATATTTCCACCACAGATCAGGGCTTCAGCTCAATATTTAGGATCGTCAATATGGTGCTAAAAAAGGACCTCCAAAAACCCACCAGCTTGGAACAGGATCAGAACATGTGCGTGTGGTGTGCGGGCCCTCTCAACCAGTGCTCCCACATATCCTCCACCTCCTCAAAAAAACAACTCATCCTAGCCTTAGTGAGTTGCGCTCAAAACTGAATCGGAGGAGGGCAGTATATCCAGCATGTATGAACAGATCGTAGGGGAAGAGTTGAGTTCGGTGGAAAGGGTAAAGGCTAAATGGGTGGAAGAATTGGGGCCAATAATGGAGGAGGAGGTAATGAATGAGGCGTTGCGGTGGGTGAACATCACGTCGACATGTGCGAGACTGAGCTTGATCCAGCGCTTATTCCTATGGCTGATGGGATTGGAAGAACCCTTCCAGAGAGCGTTAGGTGCTTGCTGAACTATGCTGCTTCCTGTTCATTGATACAGTGCACTTTACCAGTGCAATTCATGCCCTCATACTCAAGTAACCACTGGGTGACTGGACACTGAATCTACCTTCCCCAGGTAGCACAACCTCAGCTGATGGGAAAATCGTTTCCGAAAGCTTTTCCATCACCGATTGCTGTATAGTTACTGGGCTTATCCTTACACCCTTTTTAGACACAAATGTGTTACGATCCCAGCTGATGTTAATGTTGGACAAGTCAGGTCCCACAGTGGAACCTGACTTGATAGATCATAACTCTTAATTTTTTTAAACTGTGGAGGACAGTTTAGAGCGAGGGTAGGTCCGATCAAGGACAGTAGCGGGAGATTGTGTATTGAGTCTGAAGAGATAGGAGAGGTCTTGAACGAGTACTTTTCTTCTGTATTTACAAATGAGAGGGGCGATATTGTTGGAGAGGACAGTGTGAAACAGATTGGTAAGCTCGAGGAAATACTTGTTAGGAAGGAAGATGTATTGGGCATTTTGAAAAACTTGAGGATAGACAAGTCCCCCGGGCCTGACGGGATATATCCAAGGATTCTATGGGAAGCAAGAGATGAAATTGCAGAGCCGTTGGCAATGATCTTTTCGTCCTCACTGTCAACAGGGGTGGTACCAGGGGATTGGAGAGTGGCGAATGTCGTGCCCCTGTTCAAAAAAGGGACTAGGGATAACCCTGGGAATTACAGGCCAGTTAGTCTTACTTCGGTGGTAGGCAAAGTAATGGAAAGGGTACTGAAGGATAGGATTTCTGAGCATCTGGAAAGACACTGCTTGATTAGGGATAGTCAGCACGGATTTGTGAGGGGTAGGTCTTGCCTTACAAATCTTATTGAATTCTTTGAGGAGGTGACCAAGCATGTGGATGAAGGTAAAGCAGTGGATGTAGTGTACATGGATTTTAGTAAGGCATTTGATAAAGTTCCCCATGGTAGGCTTATGCAGAAAGTAAGGAGGCATGGGATAGTGGGAAATTTGGCCAGTTGGATAACGAACTGGCTAACCGATAGAAGTCAGAGAGTGGTGGTGGATGGCAAATATTCAGCCTGGATCCCAGTTACCAGTGGCGTACCGCAGGGATCAGTTCTGGGTCCTCTGCTGTTTGTGATTTTCATTAATGACTTGGATGAGGGAGTTGAAGGGTGGGTCAGTAAATTTGCAGATGATACGAAGATTGGTGGAGTTGTGGATAGTAAGGAGGGCTGTTGTCGGCTGCAAAGAGACATAGATAGGATGCAGAGCTGGGCTGAGAAGTGGCAGATGGAGTTTAACCCTGAAAAGTGTGAGGTTGTCCATTTTGGAAGGACAAATATGAATGCGGAATACAGGGTTAATGGTAGAGTTCTTGGCAATGTGGAGGAGCAGAGAGATCTTGGGGTCTATGTTCATACATCTTTGAAAGTTGCCACTCAAGTGGATAGAGCTGTGAAGAAGGCCTATGGTGTGCTCGCGTTCATTAACAGAGGGATTGAATTTAAGAGCCGTGAGGTGATGATGCAGCTGTACAAAACTTTGGTAAGGCCACATTTGGAGTATTGTGAACAGTTTTGGTCGCCTCATTTTAGGAAGGATGTGGAAGCTTTGAAAAAGGTGCAAAGAAGATTTACCAGGATGTTGCCTGGAATGGAGAGTAGGTCTTACGAGGAAAGGTTGAGGGTGCTAGGCCTTTTCTCATTAGAACGGAGAAGGATGAGGGGCGACTTGATAGAGGTTTATAAGATGATCAGGGGAATAGATAGAGTAGACAGTCAGAGACTTTTTCCCCGGGTGGAACAAACCATTACAAGGGGACATAAATTTAAGGTGAAAGGTGGAAGATATAGGAGGGATATCAGAGGTAGGTTCTTTACCCAGAGAGTAGTGGGGGCATGGAATGCACTGCCTGTGGAAGTAGTTGAGTCGGAAACATTAGGGACCTTCAAGCAGCTATTGGATAGGTACATGGATTACGGTTAAATGATATAGTGTAGATTTATTTGTTCTCAAGGGCAGCACGGTAGCATTGTGGATAGCACAATTGCTTCACAGCTCCAGGGTCCCAGGTTCGATTCCGGCTTGGGTCACTGACTGTGCGGAGTCTGCACGTCCTCCCCGTGTCTGCGTGGGTTTCCTCCGGGTGCTCCGGTTTCCTCCCACAATCCAAAGATGTGCAGGTTAGGTGAATTGGCCAATGATAAATTGCCCTTAATGTCCAAATTGACCTTGGTGTTGGGTGAAGGTGTTGAGTTTGGGTAGGGTGCTCTTTCCAAGAGCCGGTGCAGACTCAAAGGGCCGAATGGCCTCCTTCTGCACTGTAAATTCAATGATAATCTATGATTAATCTAGGACAAAGGTTCGGCACAACATCGTGGGCCGAAGGGCCTGTTCTGTGCTGTATTTTCTATGTTCTATGTTCTATGACAGTTACTGAACAGATTCACAGGAGTCTGCCGTTGAACTTTTAACAAAATAATAAAATATTAGTTAGACAAGAAAATTAACTATATTGCACTAAACAAAAAGGTTAGAAAGATCTTGATACAGATACCAGAATATTATTCAAACTCACACTATTCCTTCTATCCAAGGAACTTTTACAGACACAAATAAAAAATCCAGTGACGTTTTATCACTGTCACAACACTTAGGTTTCTTGCTTGGTTTAACACATTTTCAAATGGTTTTCTTCCAGCATTCACTAGATACTTTATTCAGTTGGGATCTCTCCCTGTTTCTTTGCTCCTATCTATTTTCTTTACTTAACTGGAACTTGGTAATAAGTCTTACAACACCAGGTTAAAGTCCAACCGGTTTGTTTCGAATCACTAGCTTTCAGAGTGCAGTTTCTTCCTCAGAGAAACAACTGGGACTTGTTTCTGTCCCCTGTCTTTGGCACTTACCCAGGTCACTTCTTGGGACCTCTCCTTGCTTTCCTCGCTTGCCTTTGGGTTAAAGCTGATTGACGAGAAACATTAAAAAAATTTGACTGACCGGTGAACCGCTGGGGAACGTTGACGACAAAGGGAGAACTTTCAAACTCCACACAGTCAACCAAGGCCATAATTCAACCTCTATGCCACCCGAGTCTCAAGGTGGCACGGTGGCATCGTGGTTATCACTGCTGCCTCACAGCACCAAGGACCTGGGTTAAATTCCGGCCTTGGGTGCCTGTCTGTGTGGAGTTTGTACGTTTTTTCCATGTCTGCGTCGTGTAGAAATCCGTGATGTCCACCTGCAAAGGACCATGGGAATTATGGCCAACCCAGGACTCAGACAGATACAGAGCTTCTGTGTATTTGAAACGCAGGTAGATAGACCAGATCGAAACCCCCACTCGTTTACATTCTAATGGCCCATTTCCCCAGAACAATAGGACGGCACTCAAGAAACCGGTACAGCCACAGACTGATAGGAGCCATTCCCTTTACTCAGAGAGCCCAACTGCCAAGGCCAATGACCGCTAAGAACCCGCCCAGCTACCAAGGCACCCGCCCCTTTATTGGCCGAAATCGAAGACAGTGATCAGAGCCATGTCGAATTATTGTGTCCAAGATTAAGGACCGCTCCAAAGAGCGCAAAATCCCAGAGGGATAAAAGAGGACCCAGCCATGTGTTCGGTCTCTTTTGCAATCGGCCTGTGCCCACACCAACTGCAGCAAAACGACCAGACAACCAAGTTCAAGACCACCAATCGCTACCTGACAGATCAGCCCAGCAGAGACAGAGCCACTTCTTCGAACCAGCAAGGCGAGATCAGGATAAAGGCCTTATCCATCTGCACAGCGCCGGTCGCCCTGAAGTTAAGTTTTGGTTATTGTAGCTGATAGATGTAGTTTAACTTGTAGTATATTGTGTTTGCATGTCGAAGTAACCCTTGTGTATGTAAACAAACCATCTTTGAATTTGAACTGACCAACTGGTTGTGTGGTCATTTGGCCGAAATACGGGAAAGCCTTGTGGTTCAGTAAGAGAAATAGAAACACCCACAGTATTGGCGACGATGTTGGGACATAACATCATATCATAAAAATAGCCTCATTTATTAAAAAGGGCATCAGTGGGTTTCCTCCGGGTGCTCTGGTTTGCTCCCACAGTCCAAAGATGTGCAGGTTAGATGGATTGGCCATACTGAATTACCCCTCAGTGTCTAGACATGTGCAGGTTAGGTTATGGGGTTATGGGGATAGGGCAGACTGGGCATGGATAGACTGCTCATTCAAAGGGTCAGTATAGACTTGATGGGCAGAATGGCCTCCTTCTGCACTGGAGGGATTCTATGATTCTATGAAGAGAGACCTGAAGTTTATGGGCAGTGATTCTGCAATTTTCACCCTTTCTTTTCTCAGTATCGTCAGATGCATCTCATCTGGTTCTGATGGGTTATCAACTTTAAGTACAGCCAGCCTCTCAAATTCTAACCATGCATAAATCCCCTTTCAGCCTCATTCCTCATTTTACCACCCTTTTACTGTTTATGTGCCAATAAAGAAAATTTCAGATACCCTTTTATTTTAGCTGCCAGTCTCTTCTCATACTCTCCTGTTGCTTTATTTATTTATTTTTTCACCTCCTCTCTCAACCTATTGGTTCGTGATTGCATTAGCCACCTGAAATTTGCCACATGTACACTATTTCAGTTTCATCTTAATCTCTATCTCATGCAGACAGCTCTGGATTTGTTTGTCCTACCTTCCCCTTTCGAGGAAATATACCTTGACTGTGCCTGAAGTACCAGCTCTTTTGAAGCAGCCCATTGTTCCATTAAATTTTGGCTTGCCAATCTTTGATTCCAATTTACCTGCCCCAGGGCCGTTCTCATCCTGTGGAAGTTTGCCCTCCCCCAGATAATTGTACTTATGCCGGATTGTTCCTCATCCTCTTCCGCAGCCAGTATAAAGGATATAACATAGTTATTACCTGCCCAATTCTACTGGCTGGGGACAATTAGTTATCACATGTTCCTTGAAGAATATGAGCTCCCCCAATGAGGGTGGGGCAGGGGGGAGCAATCATTAGCAGTGCAGCTGGAAAATAGAGCAGGTCAGTGTGATACTGGCTAGAGAGTGAATCAGTCGTGAACTACTGCTGCTTTGTACATATTGTTGTAAAAAAAGTTACTTTCTGTTTGACTATACAAACTCGTGCTGGAGTCTTCATGGCCCTCACAAAAAACACAATGATCATTGTCCCTGTTCCCCTATTGATGTTTGATCAACTTGGACCGCCTTACCGGCCAGAACCTCAATGCCTCCTTCCTCATTGGAATGAGTACAGACTCAGAGGACAAATCTCTTCATGGAATCAAAGATTGTGTGCCAGATTTCTGTAATATTGCAGATTAACAAAGAACTATGATTACAAAACCCATTAAAATTCATATAAACCGCCCATCATGTGCTAGCGCCAATTATACACCCACTTTATGCGATTGGAACCACATGCTATTTTGACTACATGCATTTTGTACAGTTAAATCCCCATTGCACTCTACTCTGCCCTTCTTCATTTATTCCTCTGCATAATTTTTCTTTGCAGTCATACATAACACAGGTCTTAATATTGGAAATGAGATATTGTTTCCAATTGGAATTAAGTCCCAAAGCCCACAGTCTCCAGGCAGCTGAAACAAATTGTTGTCATTACTTAAGCAGACAGAGTTTAGCAAGCAACTTGTGAACCTAGAATTGAAACACTGTTATTTGGAATGAAAGTGCTCTAGCCGGTAAAAGAGAGGAGGTGCATTCTTGCCTCAGTTGCTAGCAATCTCGTCTCTCCAAGTCCGACCCTAGAGGCCTCTTTCCATAATCTAGTCTGATGCTTCAGTGTAGCACTGAGGGAATGCTATATTGTCAGAGGTGCTGTCTTTCAGGTGGTATATTAAGTTAAAACCCCGGCTGCTCTCTCAAGTGAAGGTAAATGAAAATGAAAAATGAAAAGTCACTTATTGTCACGAGTAGGCTTCAATGAAGTTACTGTGAAAAGCCTCTAGTCGCCACATTCCGGCGCCTGTTCGGGGAGGCTGGTACGGGAATCGAACCGTGCTGCTGGCCTGCCTTGGTCTGCTTTAAAAGCCAGCGATTTAGCCCAGTGAGCGACCCAATGGCACTATTTGAAGAAGAACAAAGTAGTTTTTCTGAATGTCCTGGGACTTTTTTATCACTCTACCATCGTCACTAAATACAGCCAAGCAGCCATGCAGATTAAGGAATTCTAACAGTCAGCTAATCAGGAAATTAAAAGCTCTAAAATAAAGTTACTTCTTTAAAATTTAGTGGGTGCACAATATTTGTGCATCGGACCATACCAGCATCGACCTGGGCACTGGAAATGACAATGGTAAACCCAAGCCAGTCGACACAGCAATATTGCCTTCATTAACATCTGGTGACTTGTTCCAAAATTGGGACAGCTGTCCCACAGGCTAGTGAAGCAACAGCCTGACATAATCAGACAAAAAAAAGGGACTAGGGATAACCCTGTGAATTACAGGCCAGTTAGTCTTACTTCAGTGGTAGGCAAAGTAATGGAAAGGGTACTGAAGGATAGGATTTATGAGCATCTGGAAAGACACTGCTTGATTAGGGATAGTCAGCACGGATTTGTGAGGGGTAGGTCTTGCCTTACAAATCTTATTGAATTCTTTGAGGAGGTGACCAAGCATGTGGATGAAGGTAAAGCAGTGGATGTAGTGTACATGGATTTTAGTAAGGCATTTGATAAAGTTCTCCATGGTAGGCTTATGCAGAAAGTAAGGAGGCATGGGGTAGTGGGAAATTTGGCCAGTTGGATAACAAACTGGCTAACCGATAGAAGTCAGAGAGTGGTGGTGGATGGCAAATATTCAGCCTGGAGCCCAGTTACCAGTGGCGTACCGCAGGGAGGAGTTCTGGGTCCTCTGCTGTTTGTGATTTTCATTAATGACTTGGATGAGGGAGTTGAAGGGTGGGTCAGTAAATTTGCAGACGATACGAAGATTGGTGGAGTTGTGGATAGTAAGGAGGGCTGTTGTCGGCTGCAAAGAGGCATAGATAGGATGCAGAGCTGGGCTGAGAAGTGGCAGATGGAGTTTAACCCTGAAAAGTGTGAGGTTGTCCATTTTGGAAGGACAAATATGAATGCAGAATACAGGGTTAACGGTAGAGTTCTTGGCAATGTGGAGGAGCAGAGAGATCTTGGGGTCTATGTTCATACATCTTTGAAAGTTGCCACTCAAGTGGATAGAGCTGTGAAGAAGGCCTATGGTGTGCTCGCGTTCATTAACAGAGGGATTGAATTTAAGAGCCGTGAGGTGATGATGCAGCTGTACAAAACTTTGGTAAGGCCACATTTGGAGTATTGTGAACAGTTTTGGTCGCCTCATTTTAGGAAGGATGTGGAAGCTTTGAAAAAGGTGCAAAGAAGATTTACCAGGATGTTGCCTGGAATGGAGAGTAGGTCTTACGAGGAAAGGTTGAGGGTGCTAGGCCTTTTCTCATTAGAACGGAGAAGGATGAGGGGCGACTTGATAGAGGTTTATAAGATGATCAGGGGAATAGATAGAGTAGACAGTCAGAGACTTTTTCCCCGGGTGGAACAAACCATTACAAGGGGACATAAATTTAAGGTAAAAGGTGGAAGATATAGGAGGGATATCAGAGGTAGGTTCTTTACCCAGAGAGTAGTGGGGGCATGGAATGCACTGCCTGTGGAAGTAGTTGAGTCGGGAACATTAGGGACCTTCAAGCAGCTATTGGATAGGTACATGGATTAAGGTAAAATGATATAGTGTAGATTTATTTGTTCTCAAGGGCAGCACGGTAGCATTGTGGATAGCACAATTGCTTCACAGCTCCAGGGTCCCAGGTTCGATTCCGGCTTGGGTCACTGTCTGTGCGGAGTCTGCACGTCCTCCCCGTGTCTGCGTGGGTTTCCTCTGGGTGCTCCGGTTTCCTCCCACAGTCCAAAGATGTGCGGGTTAGGTGAATTGGCCAATGATAAATTGCCCTTAATGTCCAAATTGCCCTTGGTGTTGGGTAGAGGTGTTGAGTTTGGGTAGGGTGCTCTTTCCAAGAGCCGGTGCAGACTCAAAGGGCCGAGTGGCCTCCTTCTGCACTGTAAATTCAATGATAATCTATGATTAATCTAGGACAAAGGTTCGGCACAACATCGTGGGCCGAAGGGCCTGTTCTGTGCTGTATTTTCTATGTTCTATGTTCTATGACACATGGGATCATAGCATACAAAGAACAAAGAAAATTACAGCACAGGAACAGGCCCTCCCAGCCTGCGCCGATCCAGATCGTTTATCTAAACCTGTCGCCTATTTTCCAAGGATCCTCTTCCCTCTGTTCCCCGTCCGTTCATATATCTGTCTAGATGCATCTTGAATGATGCTATCGTGCCTGCCTCTACCACCTCCGCTGGCAAAGCGTTCCAGGCACCCACCACCCTCTGCGTAAAAAACTTTCCACGCACATCTCCGTTAAACTTTCCCCCTCTTACCTTGAAATTGTGACCCCTTGTAATTGACACCCCCACTCTTGGAAAAAGCTTGTTGCGAGCAACCCTGTCCATACCTCTCATAATTTTGTAGACCTCAATCAGGTCCCCCCTCAACCTCCTTCTTTCCAACAAAAACAATCCTAATCTACTCAACTTTTCTTCATAGTTAGCACCCTCCATACCAGGCAACGTCCTGGTGAACCTCCTCTGCACCCTCTCTAAAGTATCCACATCCTTCTGGTAATGTGGCGACCAGAACTGCATGCAGTATTCCAAATTCTGCAACTCCACCAATCTTAGTATCATCTGCAAACTTGCTAATCGGACCACCTGTACCTTCGTCCAGATCATTTATGTAGATCCCAAACAACAGTGGTCCGAGCACGGATCCCTGTGGAACACCACTAATCACCTTTCTCCATTTTGAGACATTCCCTTCCACCACTACTCTCTGTCTCCTGTTGCCCAGCCAGTTCTTTATCTATCTAGCTAGTACACCCTGAACCCCATACGACTTCAATTTTTCCATCCATCTGCCATGGGAAACTTTATCAAACACCTTACTGAAGTCCATGTATATGACATCTACAGCCCTTCCCTAATCAATTAACTTTGTCACTTCCTCAAAGAATTCTATTAGGTTTGTAAGACATGACCTTCCCTGCACAAAACCATGCTGCCGATCACTGATAAGTCTATTTTCTTCCAAATGTGAATAGATTCTATCCCTCAGTATCTTCTCCAACAGTTTGCCTACCACTGACGTCAAGCTCACAGGTCTATAATTCCCTGGATTATCCCTGCTACCTTTCTTAAACAAAGGGACAACATTAGCAATTCTCCAGTCCTCCGGTACCTCACCCATGCTCAAGGATGCTGCAAAGATATCTGTTAAGGCCCCAGCTATTTCGTCCCTCGCTTCCCTCAGTAACCTGGGATAGGTCCCATCCGGACCTGGGGACTTGTCCACCTTAATGCCTTTTAGAATACCCAAAACTTCCCCCTTCCTTATGCCGACTTGACATGGAGTATTTAAACATCCATCCGTAGCCTCAACATCCGTCATGTCCCTCTCCTTGGTGAATACTGATGCAAAGTACTCATTAAGAATCTCACCCATTTCCTCTGACTCCATGCATAAATTCCCTCTTTTGTCTTTGAGTGGGCCAATCCTTTCTCTAGTTACCATCTTGCTCCTTATATATGAATAAAAGGCTTTGGGATTTTCCTTAACCCTGTTAGCTAAAGATATTTCATGACCCCTTTTAGTCCTCTTTATTGCGCGTTTGCGATTTGTCCTACTTTCCCAATATTCCTCCAAAGCATCAGTTTTAAGTCGCCTAGATCTTATGTCTGCTTCCTTTTTCATCTTAGCTAGTCTCACAATTCCACCCGTCATCCATGGTTCCCTAATCTTGCCATTTCTATCCCTCATTTTCACAGGGACATGCCTGTCCTGCACTCTAATCAACCTTTCCTTAAAAGATTCCCACATTTCAAATGTGAATTTACCCTTAAACAGCTGCTCCCAATCCACATTCCCTAGCTCCTGCCAAATTTTGTTATACTTGGCCTTTCCCCAATTTAGCACTCTTCCTTTAGGACAACTCTCGTCTTTGTCCATGAGTATTCTAAAACTTACGGAATTGTGATCGCTATTTCCAAAGTAATCACCGACTGAAACTTCAACCACCTGGCCGGGATCATTCCCCAATACCAGGTCCAGTATGGCCCCTTCCCGAGTTGGACTATTTACATACTGCTCTAAAAAAACTCTCCTGGATGCTCCTTAGAAATTCTGCTCCATCTACGCCTCCAACACTACATGAGTCCCATTCAATGTTGGGGAAGTTAAAATCTCCCATCATGACCACCCTATTGCTCCTACTTTTTCTATAATCTGTCTACATATTTGTACCTCTACTTCACGCTCGCTTTTGGGAGGCCTGTAATAAAGTCCCAACAATGTTACTGCACCCTTCCTATTTCTTAGCTCTACCCATATTACCTCAGTGCTCGAATCCGCCATCGTGCCCTCCTTAATCACAGCTGTGATATCATCTCTGACCAGTAATCCAACTCCTCCACCCCTTTTACCTCCCTCTCTATCCCTCCTGATGCATCTATACCCTGGGATATTTAGTTGCCAGTCTTGCCCTTCCCTCAACCAAGTCTCAGTAATACCAATAACATCATATTCCCAGGTACTAATCCAAGCCCTAAGTTCATTTGCCTTACCTACTACACTTCTTGCATTAAAACAAATGCACCTCAGACCTCCTGTCCCTTTGCGTTCATCATCTTTTCCCTCTCTACTCTTCCCCTTAGTCACATTGAGTTTATTATCTAGTACCTTACTGGCTTTAGTTGCTGCCTCTTTATTGACCTCTAACTTCCTAATCTGGTTCCCATCCCCCTGCCACATTAGTTTAAAACCTCCACAACAGTGTTAGCAAAAGCACCCCCTCGGACATTGGTTTCAGTCCTGCCCAGGTGTAGACCATCCGATTTGTAATGGTCCCACTGCCTCCAGAACGGTTCCAATGCCCCAAAAATCTGAACCCCTCCCTCCTGCACCATCTCTCAAGCCATGTTTTCATTCTGACTATTCTTGAATTCCTACTCTGACTGTCTCGTGGCACTGGTAGCAATCCTGAGATTACTACCTTTGAGGTCCTACTTTTTAAACTTATCTCCTAACTCCCTAAATTCTGATTGTAGGACCTCATTCCGTTTTTTACCTATATCATTGGTGCCTATATGCACCACGACAACTGGCTGTTCACCCTCCCCCTTCAGTGTGTCCTGCAGCCGATCTGAGACATCCCTGACCCGTGCACCCGGGAGGCAACATACCGTTCGGGAGTCTCGCTTTGACCACAGAAACGCCTGTCTACTCCCCTTACGATTGAATTCCCTATGACTATAGCCCTGCCAGTCTTCTTCCTGCCATTCTGTGCAGCAGAGCCAGCCACGGTGCCATGTGCCTGGCTACTACTGCCTTCCCCTGGTGAGTCATCTCCTCCAACAGTATCCAAAACGGTACACCTGTTTTGAAGGGAGATGACCGCAGGGGACACCTGCACTGTCTTCCTGCTCTTTCTCTGCCGTTTGGTCACCCATTCCCTGTCTCCCTCACCAACCCCAATCTGTGGTGTGACCAACTCACTGATAGTGCTATCCACGACCTCCTCAGCATCGCGGGTGCTCCAAAGTGAGTCCATCCGCTACCAAAGCTGTCACGTGGTCTAACAGGGGCTGCAGCTAGACACACTTCCCGCACATGAAGGAGTCAGGGGCATCGGCCGCGTCCCTGAACTCCCACATTGAGCACGAGGAGCATAACGCGGGTCTGGGGTCTCCTGTAATTTTTACACTTTACCTTAACTAATTACAATTATCATATCAAATAATGAATAAGTGAAAGGAAGAAAGATTTTACTTCCAAATCACAATACCTACCAACACACGAAGAGTTAAATTTCTCCCAGCTACTGCTAATTGGAGCACTTTCATTACCAGTCAATCAGGTCACTGCTTTGCTGTCATGTCACTCTTCAAGGTAAGTTTTTAAAGTTTTTAAAGAGGTAAACTTACCTTCCCGACAGACCCCTGGCCACTGCTCCCGCCGAAAATCTGAAGGTCGCTTCTCCGGCAGCTGTGTCCCCGCCGCTCTCCTCGCGCTCGTTTATCCTGTGTCCCCACCGCTCTTCTCGCGCTCTTTTATCCTGTGTCCCCGCCGCTCTCCTCGTGCTCTTTCACTGTGTCCCCACCGCTCTCCTCGCGCTCTTTTACCCTGTGTCCCCGCCGCTTCCCTCGCGCTCGTTTATCCTGTGTCCCCACCGCTCTTCTCGCGCTCTTTTATCCTATGTCCCTGCCGTTCTCCTCGCGCTCTTTCACTGTGCCCCGCCGCTCTCCTCGCACTCTTTCACTGTGCCCCGCCGCTCTCCTCGCACTCTTTTATCCTGTGTCGCCACCGCTCTCCTCGCGCTCTTTCACTGTGTCCCCGCCGCTCTCCTCGCACTCTTTTATCCTGTGTCCCCGCCGCTCTCCTCGTGCTCTTTCACTGTGCCCCACCGCTTTCCTCAAACTCTTTTATCCTGTGTCCCCGCTGCTCTCCACGTTATCTTTCACTGTGTCCCGCCGCTCTCCTCGTGCTCTTTCACTGTATCCCCGCCGCTCTCCTCGCGCTCTTTTATCCTGTGTCCCCTCCGCTCTCCTCGTGCTCTTTCACTGTGCCCCGCCGCTCTCCTTGTGCTCTTTCACTGTGCCCCACCGCTTTCCTCGCACTCTTTTATCCTGTGTCCCCGCTGCTCTCCTCGTGATCTTTCACTGTGTCCCCGCCGCTCTCCTCGTGATCTTTCACTGTGCCCCGCCACTCTCCTCGTGCTCTTTCACTGTGTCCCCGCCGCTCTCCTTGCGATCTTTCACTGTGCCCCACCGCTTTCCTCGCACTCTTTTATCCTGTGTCCCCGCTGCTCTCCTCGCTCACTTTCACTGTGTCCCCACCGCTCTCCTCGCGCTCGTTTATCCTGTGTCCCCACCGTTCTTCTCGCGCTCTTTTATCCTGTATCCCTGCCGTTCTCCTCGCGCTCTTTCACTGTGCCCCGCCGCTCTCCTCGCACTCTTTTGTCCTGTGTCCCCACCGCTCTCCTCGCGCTCTTTCACTGTGTCCCCGCCACTCTCCTCGCACTCTTTTGTCCTGTGTCCCCACCGCTCTCCTCGCGCTCTTTCACTGTGTCCCCGCCACTCTCCTCGCACTCTTTTATCCTGTGTCCCCGCCGCTCTCCTCGTGCTCTTTCACTGTGCCCCACCGCTTTCCTCGCACTCTTTTATCCTGTGTCCCCGCTGCTCTCCTCGCTCTCTTTCACTGTGTCCCCGCCGCTCTCCTCGTGATCTTTCACTGTGCCCCACCGCTCTCCTCGTGCTCTTTCACTGTGTCCCCGCCGCTTTCCTCGCACTCTTTTATCCTGTGTCCCCGCCGCTCTCCTCGTGCTCTTTCACTGTGCCCCACCACTTTCCTCGCACTCTTTTACCCTGTGTCCCCGCTGCTCTCCGCGCTCTCTTTCACTGTGTCCCCGCCGCTCTCCTCGTGATCTTTCACTGTGCCCCGCTGCTCTCCTCGTGCTCTTTCACTGTGTCCCCGCTGCTCTCCTCGCGCTCTTTTATCCTGTGTCCCCGCCGCTCTCCTCGCGCTCTTTCACTGTGCCCCGCTGCTCTCCTCGTGCTCTTTTATCCTGTGTCCCCGCCACTCTCCTCGCACTCTTTTATCCTGTGTCCCCGCTGCTCTCCTCGCTCTCTTTCACTGTGTCCCCGCCGCTCTCCTCGCGCTCTTTTATCCTGTGTCCCCGCCGCTCTCCTCGTGATCTTTCACTGTGCCCCACCGCTTTCCTCGCACTCTTTTATCCTGTGTCCCCGCTGCTCTCCTCGCTCTCTTTCACTGTGTCCCCATGTCCCCGCCGTTCTCCTCGTGATCTTTCACTGTGTCCCTGCCGCTCTCCTCGTGCTCTTTCACTGTGTCCCCACCGCTCTCCTCGTGCCCTTTCACTGTGTCCCTGCCGCTCTCCTCGTGCTCTTTCACTGTGCCCCGCCGCTCTCCTCGCACTCTTTTATCCTGTGTCCCCGCTGCTCTCCTCGTGATCTTTCACTGTGCCCCACCGCTCTCCTCGTGCTCTTTCACTGTGTCCCCGCTGCTCTCCTCGAGCTCTTTCACAGATAATGTCCAACGATCACCATCGCTGGATTCTCTCTGTCCCACAATTGGACAGACTCACCAGGGGTACTGACACAGTAGTATACAGTCAGGAGGTAGTGGCCCTGGGGAGTGCTCAATATTGAATCTGGGTCCCATGAAGAGACTATGAAGGAAGATGGTTGTGGTTGATGGTGATCAGTCATCTCAATCCCAGGAAATTACCAACTGCTTCATTAATGATCTTCTCTCTATCATAAGGTCAGAAGCTGGGATGTTCGCTGATGATTGCACAATGTTCAGCACCAATTATGACTCCACAGGCACTGAAGCAATCTGTGTCAAAATGTAGCATGACCTGGAGAATATCCAGATTTGGGCTGACAAGTGACAAGTATTATTGTGATGCAGAATGAGGCCAACAGTGCCTTTCCTGTACCTTCTGCGATTAGTAATGAAGGCCCCGCCTTCTCAACCTTGCTCTCGCCTGAGGTGTGGTGATCCTCAGGGTAAATCACCAGCAGTCAGCTCTCCCCCTCAAAGGGGAGAGCAGTCTATGGTCATCTGAGACTATGGCTACTTTACTTAACATTCGTGTTACACAAGTGCCAGACAGTGGCCATCACCAACAAGAGAAAATCTAACCATTGCCTCTCGACATTCAATGGCATTACCATCACTGAGTCCCTCACTACCTTGGGGTAACATTCTTGGGGTTACCATTGACCCAAAACTGAGCTGGACCTACTATGTGCATAGTGGGAGCAGTGTGTACCATATACAAGAAACTCTGCAGAAACTCATCAAGGTTTCATTCAAGTCCACGACCTCTACCACCTACAGGAACGGGGCAGCACACGCAAGTTCCCCTCATAGTCAAGCAACATCCTGACTTGGAATTATAGGGCTGGATTTTCATCCTGGAGGCGATTCCCAAAGATGGAATTTTCATTCTGAGGGTGTGGGTGATTACAGGAGTCAGATCCACCCCTTTGAGAAAAGGACTGGAGGAAGCCATATGGTCCAAGGCAGGCTAATTAAATAGCCCACCTCGGTGCTTTGGGATTTCACCTCAGTTATAATAAAAACATTAAGGCCATCTGGCCGCCATCCTCCACCCCCCCCCCCCTCCCCTCAACTCCCAAACACCTCTAAGCCTTCTCCTAAGCCTTCTCCATGACACCTCATTCCCTCCATGCCAACCTCTGATACCTCCAAGTCCATTCACCCGCTATGCTCTCTGTATGGAACCAATGAACCTTTTTTTTGTACACATCCTATTGTCAATATAGGCTATATATATATTGGCTGTTTACAGAGTTAATAGTGAATGGATAGACAGTGAAATGGCATAATCTGGCATGGAGGCTATGAGGGGACATGGTGGGTGTTGGGTGGAGGGACATAGTTTGCCAAGGAGGGTATGAGGGCCATGATGGGTGGGTAATGCTGCTGGTTTGGCATTGGGGTCATGGGTGAGGGCTTTTTGTCTTATCTTTCATAGAATCATAGATTTTACAGTGCAGAAGGAGGCCATTTGGCCCATCAGGTCTGCACCGGCCCTTGGAAAGGGCACCTTACTTAAGCCCACACCTCCACCCTACCCCAGTAACCCAGTAACCCCACCTAATCTTTTTGGACACTAAAGGCAATTTAGCATGGCCAATCTACCTAACCTGCACATCTTTGGACAGTGGGAGGAAACTGGAGCACCCGGAGGAAACCCACACAGACACGGGGAGAATGTGCAGACTCCCCACAGCCAGTGACCCAAGCCGGGAATCGAACCTGGGACCATGGCACTGTGAAGCAACAGTGCTGACCACTGTGCTACTGTGTCGCTCAACAAGGTTTCTCATCTAGACTATCGTTCACCCTACCTCTGAGGTCTTTGAAAAGCTGGCACAACTCCGTGAAAATTGTGGAGGGCCAAAGGCCAGCTTTTCTCCTCAATGGAACTAACCAGTTCAGGTGTGCAGGATACAGCCTCATGACCAGAACCATCCTTCACCCTTAAACGGCACTGTTGAAGACTGGAAACCCCAAGAATGGGGTCAGGAATCCCAGAATTGGGTGCCAGCTGCCATTTTAATTTCTCCATGAAGTCCTTGAAAATCCAGCCCTATATCACCATTTCCTTCACGGTCTGTGGGCTAAAATCTGGAACTCTCTCCCTATTAACACTGTGGGTGTACCTACACAACATGGACTGCAGCGGTTCAAGAACGCAGCTCACCATCAAATTCTCAAGTTGCCCACATCCCAAGAAGGAATCAAAAGAATTACACATGGGGAAGAACTTAGATAGATAGATAGATAGAACATACAGTGCAGAAGGAGGCCATTCGGACAATCGAGTCTGCACTGACCCACTTAAGCCCTCACTTCCACCCTATCCCCGTAACCCAACAACCCTTGCCTAAACGTTTTGGACACTAAGGGCAATTTATCATGGCCAATCCACCTAACCTGCACGTCTTTGGACTGTGGGAGGAAACCGGAGCACCCGGAGGAAACCCACGCACACACGGGGAGAACGTGCAGACTCCACAGTTTAGTGTTGGGATTTCCCACCCAGCCACTGCAAAAGCTCCCCCAAACTCGGTATCCTTGCCATGGGTTCCATCTCCCTCCTGGCCGCTTGTCTCAGGCTGAATTAAACTTCCTATTTAGACATGGCCAAAGATTAACCCTTTAACAGAGAGGTCACAGAAATAGGTTGAGGGGCGGTAGATTTTGAACTGAGATGAGGAGGAGCTATTTCTCGCAGAGGGTGGTGAATTTGTGGAACTTGCTGCCCCATAGTGCGGTGGAGTCCGAATCATTAAATGGTTTCAAGAAGGAGATGGATATATTTTGATTTATAAAAAATGGGATAAAGGGATATGGGGAGCAATTAGGGAGGGGGATTTGTGGCCAGGAAGAGATTAGAGATGATCTGATTGAATGGCTGAGCAGGCTCAAAGGGCAGAATTGTCGACGTCTACTCCTAATTCCTATGTTCCTAGAATTTAAGGGGAGCATTGTTGATGCTACCTACTTATGCCTTTGTGCCATCATCCATTGCTGCCCTTGCTCAGCTTATCATCTGCTGAAATCCTCACAAATTCTTTTATTATCTCTGGACTCAACTAACCTCTCGACTTCAACAGCTTCCCATTTTGCACCCCCCATATGCTTCAGTGTATCCCATCTCTGCTGTCCATACCTTCATTTGAGCCAAATCATGTTCACCCATCATGCCCATGCTCATTGACCTGCACTGGTTCCAGCCCCACATTGCCACAAATTTAAAATTCTTGTCCTTATATTAAATTATTTTCATGGTCTCTGCTCCCACTCTGCTGAGGCCTGTAACCACACCCTGGTCTCCGTCACTCCCAGCCCAATTATCTGGCCAGGATTCTCCAAGCCCACGCCGGGTCGGAGAATCGGCGGTGACGCGGGAAATTCCAGTCAGGCCGCTCCGACGGCGGGTCACGGTTCTCCGGTGACTGTAGAAACGGCGTCAATCACACACGCGCGGTTGACACGTCGCCAGTTGGGGGCCGTTGAAAGAGGACCCCGCGGCGATTCTCTGTGGTCGACCGGCCGAATGCCCGTCGAGTCCCGCCAGCGTGGTTCCAACCTGGTACCACCCGGCGGAACTCGGACCCGTGGCCGCGGTGACTGTCCTGGTGGGGGTCGGGGGAGGCGGGGGGATCAGACTCCAGGAGGGGGGCTTGCATGGCGTCCAGACCCGCGATCAGGGACTACCGATTGGCGGGCGCCCGCAATCTGGAGGGAGCCTACCTCCTTCTGTGCGGGCCTGCTGTAGGGCTCCGCCATGTTGCGCGGCACTGGCCCAAAGACGGCCGTTACGCGCATGCGCAGGGCTGCCTTTCGGCGCCGGAGCAGCACGCAACACTCCGGTGCCGTGCTGGCCCCCTGAGGGCCGCTGAATCGCTGGGCCCGGAGGCCCATTGACGCCGGCGTGCACCACTCTGGTGTTTACGCCGGCGTCAACACTTGGCCGGGATTTCGGAGATTCCCGGCCCTCATCCTTTGAGCATTGACATTTTTTTTGCATCTTTCACCCCTTCGCTCACAGAATTGGTGGCCAGACCTTCAGCTGCGAAGTCCCACACAATAGAATTTCCTTTGTAAAACTGTCTGTCTCTCTCTCCTGCGCAAACAGTCAGATTTACAATGAAACACTTTGCTTTGGCACAGGCCCTCAACCAATGGGGTGCCCCTCCCCAGCCAATGCACATGGCATCGATGAGAACCTGATTACTCTGTATTTGCTGATAGATTAATTTGTACTTTTTGAGCCTATCAAGAGCAAAATCAGGCTGGATTGTGAGTCTGAAAGAATGGGAAAACACTGGTCCGAACTGTACAAGCAGGTAACTTGAGGCGGGCACATGAGGTCAGCTGCCGAGGGGAGTAGCCGATCGACCCAGGGCTGTGGGCAGGCCAGCAACAGCGAGGTGCCAAAATCAAGCCACCACAAGATGAGGTCAGCCAGCAAGGAGGTTTGCGACTCGACCCAGGACAGGCCAGCACCTGTGAGGTAAGGGGCTTGGGGTCCACGGGGAGGGAGAGTTTGTGAATTTGTGAGGGGGGAATGGGCAGGAGAAGAGTAGGATGAGTGTAGTTTGCAATCCCGTTTGAAAAAACAGTGATTAATTGGTGTATTTGTATGGCTTCTGCCTTTGAGTTCTGTGGGGCGAGGGTGGGTGGATCGGAAAGGGCGTGGGGTTGGGGGATTGCACAGAAATTAATTGGAGTGTGGGGCCCCACAGACTGTAAATCTGCCTCTGTCCAAGAATCTCCTTCTCACCTATCTCTTGGACCAAGCTCCTCGTTACCAGTCCTCACTTCTCCTCCAGTTTGAGGTTCAGTTTGTCATTGTGTCTTTGTAACACCTTGGAAGTCATTTTTATCCCTCAGTACATGAATACAAGGTGGTATTGGTGTTTAGTCAGCAGACATCAGGAGGTGATGCCTAACTCAATTTGAATGTAGCATCTATTGTGCTTTGTTCAATCATGTGATGGAGTGCTTTTAACAGAGTGCATTTGAAGCAGGCACAAAGAACAAAGCAAGGGGTGAATAAAATCTCCCAATTTACCAAATTGAGACTCTGGTTATTTCAATCCAAGGGGCTACTAATCAGCTGTCCCGTCAGCACACCGGTTTCAATAGGCTCCAGCGGGTAGGATGCAGGTGAGGGAGGCGGGAGCTTGGAGCATCAGAGGTCCAGAGTTTCCTCATGTGATTCAGAAGAGGCCTTACCCTTCCTGGCCCCGCATTGATAAGCTTAAGAATTCTTCCCTGACAGCTTTCACAGAGCGGGGTATCCAGGGTGAATAAAATACCATTGAGATTCTCTTGGTATCATTCACCTCCCAGTTCTAATGAGGCAATCCCCAGGAGTCAGAGAGGGCCCTCAGACTCCGAACGAACCAGCCTAGTTACTGTGGTGAATGTGGGCATGGAACAAAGAGGTTATCGGAGGTTATATTCCAGTACGGCCTCCGATTACTAGCTGGGTCGGAATCACACCCATGTCTGGTGGAAAATATTGGCTGGGATTCTCCGAGCCTGTGCCCTTGCTGGTTGGGGCCACTGAAAGAGGCCCCCACAGCTATTTTCTGCAGTCGACCTGCCAAGTTCCCGCCGGCGTGGTTCTAACATGGTTCCGCACGGCGGGAGCTCGGACCACGGCCGCGGTGGCTGTCCTGGTTGGGGGGGGCGGGCGGGGGGGATCAGACTCCGGGGTCGGCCTCCACGACGGCCAGGCCGCGATCGGGGGCCACCGATCGGCGGCACGCGCGATCCGGGGGGGGCCCACCTTCTTCCACGCTGGCCCGCTGTGCGGCCCCGCCATGTTGCCGGTCGCAATACGCATGCGCGGACCCGCAGCGAGCAGTGCAGGGCTGTGTCCAGCAGCTGGAGCAGTGCAGAGCACTCCAGCGCTGTGCTGGCCACCTGTGGGCAACAGAATCGCTGGGCCAAGAGGCCCATTGACGATGGCGTGAAACACTCCGGTGTTTGCGCCGGCGTCAACACTTACCCGCGTTTTCAGAGAATCCCGGCCATTAATTCTACCACAGTTCCTTCAATTCACGAGATTGCGGATTTTGTTTTGAAGTAATTTATTAAAGCTGAGCCTCTGGGAGAAAGGCAGTTCAACTGAAATCTTTGAAGGGAATTAACTCCCCGAGACAACCAATGTAATTAGTGACAACAAGATTGAAGAATCATGAGGTAATAGAGAATTAATTTTAACATACTATCAGTGCAGGACTTGCAGGCGATTATTTCTAATATGCCAGGAGTTTGTAAAGTTTGACAGCTAGTGTGAAATGGTTTAAGATGCTGTCATTATTTGTCATTTTAACTGGTGCTTGACACTTGGATCCAGCGTCACCAGGGAAACCTGACACCAAGGAGCAGCAGACATTGTCCAAGGTCGAGAGGGAAAGTTTATTCTTTTTTTCTAGATTCCTTGTGAGTCAGGGAAATAATGGCTGGGATTCATCAGCCGCGGTGCACACGACGTGGATACGGGTGAACCGCAGGAAGGGGAAAGCTCGAGATTCGCGTCGGGCATGAACCATTTGGTGATCCACCCAACCCGCACCCGATGGCGAATTTTGGATCACGTTCAAAAATGGTTGGAACATCATTAACCCTAATTTGCATGAATTTCAATCTGAATAACGAGAGTGAAGTCGAATGCAGCAGCCTCCTGGGAATTACCCGACTCTCCAGTGGGAAGTCACACGGGTTAATACTCCTTTTCAAAAATGGAAACCATTTTTTCAAAAACGGAAGCCATTTCCATTTTCCGGCATTCGACTCAAGGGCATTGGAGCTGTTGCACCAGTGCTCGAGGGGGAGGTTGGTGGGGGAGTATGGAGTGGGGGGCCTCCAGGGGGTTGCATTTGATCATGGTGCTGAAGCATTCCAGGTTGGGAAAGGTGAAGGGCTTTGCGTATTTGAGGCTTTCAAGCCATCTTTAAACATTGTGGAGACCCATAAGACGACAACTACAGCTGCTGCCTGTCTTTCCTACCAAACACTTCCAGGACTGAACCCTCCTGCTGTTTCTACCCCGAAATTCAATTTTATCCCCTTTGACTGTGGGCAACTAACTTCCAGCTTCCTCGCTGAAGGCTACTTCAAATGGTGAATTGGCCTTGTTAATAGTGAGAACACTTCACAGCTGCAGGTGTGTTTGCTGCTTGTTCCTGCTTGTGGCTGCAGATGCCTGGAGGCGGCTGTTGCTGTTTCCTTCCTTTTCTGTAGCCGGAAAGAAGGGCAATTTTTTCCATGATGCCTGGGACCTGAAACACCGGGCTCAGGGGGATGTATGAGTCCAGGAGACAATCTGATTAAAAGCAAGAAGACGCTGCAGGACCTGGTGCGCAACATTGATCCAAATGGGCTAGCTGATGGCGCCATTGAAGAAATGCTTTTGCAGATTGGTGATGTTTTTGTTGCTGGTGTGGTGAGTGCTGCATGTAACTAGCACGTGACCACGGGTTAAACACGTTGGAAGTCACGGATGTTCAACTGCACCTTGAGCGCCAATGGAATATGTTGATGAAGGGATTCCGATGAGATTGGGCGTGTGGGAGGGCCTGCACAGCTGCGGCTCCTGGACGGAGAATGGCACTGACACATGGAACAAGTCACACATTGATGGACAGATCATTTCTACGACAGAGTTCTGGACATGATAACACATTCTCAGGCTTATCCTCCGTTTCGGTTGAGGAACCTGCAAGGGGTGATACCGTGGCTTTGAAAATTAGCTGGTGTTGCTTTGTATTGGTACCAATATGTAATGGTGACGTTCCCTTGTTGTTTAATGGTTAGTGTGATATGTGGAATATTACGTAGTTCATTTTCAAATCTTTGTTACAGTGGACCGTTTAATAAACAAAATATTTTTCAACTCTTGAGGGCAAATGCACATCCAGGCAGCTGCCAGCAATAATGAGAATATAAGAACATAAGAACTAGGAGCAGGAGGAGGACATCTGGCCCCTTGAGCTTGCTCCGCCATTCAATGAGATCATGGCTGATCTTTTTGTGGACGCATTTCCACTTACCCGCCGGCTCACCATAACCCTTAATTCCTTTACTGTTCAAAAATCTATCTATCTTTGCCTGAAAAACATTTAACAAAGTAGCCTCAACTGTTTCACTGGGCAGGGAATTCCACAGATTCACAACCGTTTGGGTGAAGAACTTCCTCCTCAACTCAGTCCTAACTCTGCTCCCTAGTTCTAGCTTCACCCTCCAGTGGAAATAACCTCCCTGCTTTTATATATTCCCTTCCTAATTTTATATGTTTCTATAAGATTCCCCCCTCATTCTTCCAAATTCTAATGAGTATAGTCCCAGTCTACTCAGTCTCTCCTCATAAACTAATCTTCTCAACTACAGAATTAATCTTGCGAATTCTTCTGCACCCCTTCCAGTGCCGGTATACCCTTTCTCAAGTAAGAAAACCAAAACTGTACACAGTACTCTAGGTGTGACCTTACCAGCACCCTATGTAGCTGCAACATAACCTCCCTGCTTTTAAACTCAATCCCTCTAACAATGAAGGACAAAATTCCATTTACCTTCTTAATTACCTGCTGCACCTGCAAACCAACTTTTTGCAATTCATGCACAAGGACACCCAGGTCCCTCTGCACAGCAGCATGCAGTAATTTTTTACCTTTTAAATAATTGTCCATTTTGCTGTTATTTCTACCAAAATAGATGACCTCACATTTATCAACATTGTACTCCATCTGCCAGACCCTTGCCCACTCACTTAAACTATCAGTATCCCTCTGCAGACTTTCAATGTCTCTGCACACTTTGCTCTACCACCCATCTTAGTGTCATCTGCAAACATTGACACATTACACTTAGTTCCCAACTCCAGATCATCTATATAAATTGTTATCAATTGCAGTCCCAACACTGATCCCTGAGGCACACCATTAGCCACTGATCGCCAACCAGAAAAACACCCATTTATCTCCACTCTTTGCTTTCTGTTAGTTAACCAATCCTCTATCCATGCTACTTCTTTCCCGTAACGCCATGCACCTTTATCTTATGCAGCAGCCTTTTGTGCAGCACCTTCTGGAAATCCAGATACACCACTTCCACCGGTTCCCCATTGTCCACCATGATCATCATGTCCTCAAAGAATTCCACTAAATTATTTGAACACAACCTGCCTTTCATAAACCTATGCTGAGTCTGCCCAATGGGACAATTATATAATAGTAATAATCTTTATTATTGTCACAATAGGCTTACACTAACACTGCAATGAAGTTACTGTGAAAAGCCCCTAGTTGCCAAACTCCGGCGCTTGTTCGGGTACATAGAGGGAGAATTCAGAATGTCCAAATGACCTAACAGCACATCTTTCGGGACTTGTGGGAGGAAACCGGAGCACCCGGAGGAAACCCAGGCAGACAAGGGGAGAATGTGCAGACTCCGCATAGACAGTGACCCAAGCTGGGAATCGAACCTGGGACCCTGGAACTGTGAAGCCACATTGTCAACTGTGATAATGATAAACTTTAAGAGGACATAGACAAGCTGTTGAAATGGGCAGATCGGTGAAAGATAACATTTAATGGAGAGATTTGTGAACTGATTCAGGCTGGTAGGAAGGATCAGGGGAGGTAAGTGAATATGGAGGGCATTATCCTAAAGGGAGTGCAGGAGCAGAGAGAAACCTTGGGGTATATGTACAGAGATCAGTGATGGAGGCAGGGCAGGTTGAGAAAGCAGTTAATAAAATTTGTGGGATCCTGGGATTTATAAATAGGAGCAGAAAGTACAAGAGCGAGGAAGTTATGATCTGTATAGAACACTAGTTTGGCCTCAGTTGGGGCTATATATATATAACCTTTATTTTCACAAGAAGGCTTACATTAACACTGCAATGAAGTTACTGTGAAAAGCCTTGAGTTGCCACATTCTGGCATCTGTCTGGGTACACAGAGGGAGAATTCAGAATTCTCAGCTGATATGGGAATTGAACCCATGCTGCTGGCCTTGTTCTGCATCACAAACCAACTGTCTAACCCACTGAGCCCTGCTGGTTTATCTCAGCATGCCCATCTTGTGAACAGTTCTGGGCACCACAATGCTGGCATTAGACAGAGGGCAGAAAAGATTTATGAGAACGGCTCTAGTTACAGGGATAGATTGGAAAATATAGGAACACAGAAATAGGAGTAGGTGCAAAATATTCAGTGCATCGAGCCTGCTCCACCATTCAGTGTGACCATGGCTGAGCTTGGGCTTCAACTCCACATTCCCACCAGCTTCCCATATCTCCCAATACCCTGGGAGACCAAGGTCAGGATTTCATCAAGAGCACTTCATTCCTGCCATCAAACCCGGATCTTTGGACCACTTAAACTTTCTCTCATTTTGCATTTCCCACGATATTATCATTAAAATTCTAAATACCAGTGGCACATGAGCCAAACCGGTTAGATTCTGCAGCAGGTGAAGCTTTCTGTTGTTGAAACCCACCTTTGCTGACAATGCTGTAGGTATGGGTGGGCTATAAAGGAGGCTCTTGGTCAAACAGGGAGACTGCATCATGGCCAGAATATCCTGCTCTACTCCATTACAATTAACTTGAGAACCCAAAGGTGGCACAGATATATTTCAAAATTAAATTTCACTTTGTAAATATTTTACATTAATTTAATTTCACTTTCTTCATCTGTGCATCATTGTTATTGTTGAGGTTAACTCAGTCAGAGAGCTAAATGTAATGGCATAACCTCATTGTTGGTACTCACTGATGGTTATAAGACCACAAGACCATAAGATATTGGAGCAGAATTAGGTCATTCGGTCCATCACGTCTCCTCCATCATTCAATCGTGGCTGACATGTTTCTCATCCCCATTCTCCTGCCTTCTCCCTGTAACCCCTGATCCCTTATTAATGAAGAACCTATCTATCTCTGTCTTAAAGACACTCGGTGATTTGGCCTCACAGCCTTCTGCGGCAAAGAGTTCCACAGATTCACCACCCTCTAGTTGAAGAAATTCCTCCTCACCTCTGCTTTAAAGGATCGTCCCTTCAATTTGATGCTGTGCCCTCGGATTCTGGACTCTCCTATCAGTGGAAATACCTTCTCCCCGTCTACTTTGTCTAAGCCTCTCAGTATTATGTAAGTTTCAATGAGATCCCCCCTCATCCTTCTAAACTCTATCGAGTACAGACCCAGAGTCCTCAATTACTTCTCATATGACAGTCCCTTCGTTCCCAGGATCATTCTTGTGACCCACCTCTGGACCTCCTCTATGGCCAGCTCATCCTTCCTTAGATACGGGGTGGAAAACTGCTCACAATACTCCAAATGGAGTCTGACCAGAGCCTTATGCAGCCAAGGTAGCACATCCCTTATCTTGAATTATAGCCATCTTGACATGAATGCTAACATTGCATTTGCCTTCCTAACTGCCAACTGAACCTGCATTTTAACCGTAAGAGAATCCGAAACCAAAACTCCTAAGTCCCTTTGTGCTTCAGATTTCCAAAGTATTTCTCCATTTAGAAAATAGTCTGTGCCTTTATTCTTCCTATGAAAGTGCATTACCTCACACTTTTCCACATTGTATTCCATCTGCCACTTCTTTGCCCACTCTCCTAGCCTGTCCAATTCTTCTTCAGTCTCCCGGCTTCCTCAACACCACTTATCCCTCTGCAGATCTTTGTATCATCTGCAAACCTAGCAACAATGCCCTCAGCTCCTTCTTCCAGATCATTAATGTATATCGTGAATAGTTGTGGTCCCAACACTGACCCCTGATGATCACCACTAGTCACCGGCTGCCATCCTGAAAAAGACCCCTTTATCCCCACTCTTTGCCTTCTGCCAGTCAGCAAATCCTCTATCCATGTCAGTACCTTTCCCCAACGCCATGAGCATTTAGCAGCCTCTTGTACCTTGTCAAAGGCCTTCTGAAAATCCAAATAGATCATGTCCACTGGTTCTCCTTGTCTAACTGCCTTGTTACCTCCTCGAATAATTCTAACATATTTGGCAGGCAATGCCTCCCCTTTACGAATCCGTGCTGACTCAGTCCTATTTTATCATGCACTTCCAAGTACTCCAAAATCTCATCCTTAATAATAGACCCTGAATTCTTACCAACGACTGAAGTCAGGCTAACCGGCCTATAATTTCCCATCTTCTGCCTTCCTCCCTTCTTAAACAGGGGTGTTACATTAGCCATTTTCCAGTCCACAGGACCCGCCTTGACCCCAGTGATTCCTGAAAGATCACCACCATAGCCTCCACAATCTCCTCAGATATTTCCTACAGAATCCTAGTGTTTCATCCATCGGTCTGGGTGGTTTATTCCCCCATCAGACCCTGCAGCTTCCCCAGCGCAGTGGAGTTTAGGACATTTCCTTTATTGTGGAAGAAACAACGTTGCGTTTTTTTTGTTCACTCTTTTAAAAATATTCATGGTGGCGTCCATGCTGTACTCGGCAATCTGTGGGCAGGTCTGAACTGGCAGGCTCAGCTGATCCTCCCTTCTATGTGTTGTAAAGGAGGATGTCTGAGACCACTCTCAGTGGGAGCAACTGAAATGTTGGAGGTGAACTTCGCCCCTCCAAGCCCGTGCCGACCATGCTGCCCCTTTAAACTAAAATCTTCTACACTTCTGGTGTCCGTATCCCTTTATTCCCATCCTATTCATGTATTTGTCAAGATGCCCCTTAAATGTCACGATCGTCCCTGCTTCTACCACTTCCTCCAGCAGCAAGTTCCAGGCACCCATTACCTTCTGTGTAAAAAACTTGCCTCGTACATCTCCTCTAAACCTTGCCTCTTGAACTTTAAACCTATGTCCCCTAGTAATTGACCACTCTACCCTGGGACGAAGCCCCTGACTATCCACTCTGTCTATGCCCCTCATAATTTTGTAGACCACTATCAGGTCACCCCTCAACCTCTGTCGTTCCAGTGAGAACAAACCGAGTTTATTCAACCTCTCCTCACAGCTAATGCCCTCCATACCAGGCAACATCCTGGTAAATCTCTTCTGCACCAGCTCTAAAGCCTCCACATCCTTCTGGTAGCGTGGCGACCAGAATTGAACACTATACTCCAAGTGAGGCCTAACTAAGGTTCTATACAGCTGCAACATGACTTGCCAATTTTTATACTCAATGCCTCGGCCAATGAAGGCAAGCATGCCATATGCCTTCTTGACTACCTTCTCCACCTGTGTTGTCCCTTTCAGTGACCTGTGGACCTGTACACCTAGATCTCTCTGACTGTCAATACTCTTGAAGGTTCTACCATTCACTGTATATTCCCTACCTGTATTAGACCTTCCAAAATGCATTACCTCACATTTGTCCGGATTAAACTCCATCTGCCATCTCTCCGCCCAAGTCTCCAAACGATCTAAATCCTGCTGTATCCTCTGACAGTCCTCATCGCTATCCGCAATTCCACCAACATTTGTGGCGTCCGCAGACTTACTAATCAGACCAGTTACATTTTCCTCCAAATCATTTATGTATATTACGAACAGCAAAGGTCCCAGCACTGATCACTGTGGAACACCACTAGTCACAGCCCTCCAATCAGAAAAGCACCCTTCCATTGCTACTCTCTGCCTTCTATGACCTAGCCAGTTCTGTATCCATCTTGCCAGCTCACCTCTGATCCCATGTGACCTTTTGCACCAGTGTGCCATGAGGGACCTTGTCAAAGGCCTTACTGAAGTCCATCGACTGCCCTACCTGCATCAATCATCTTTGTGACCTCCTCGAAAAACTCTATCAAGTCAGTGAGACACGACTTCCCCTTCACAAAACCGTGCTGCCTCTCGCTAATACATCCATTTGCTTCCAAATGGGAGTAGATCCTGTCTCGAAGAATACTCTCCAGTAATTTCCCTATCACTGACATAAGGTTCACCGACCTGTGGTTCCCTGGATTATCCTTGCTATCCTTCTTAAACAAAGGAACAACATTGGCAAGTCTCCTGTCCTCCGGGACATCACCTGAAAATAGTGAGGATCCAAAGATTTCTGTCAGGGCCTCAGCAATTTCCTCTCTTGCCTCCTTCAATATTCTGGGGTAGATCCCATCAGGCCCTGGGGACTTATCTTCCTTAATATTTTTCAAGATGCCCAACACCTCTTTTGGATCTCAATGTGACCCAGGCTATCTACACACCCTTCTCCAGACTCAACATCCACCAATTCCTTCTCTTTGGTGAATACTGATGCAAAGTATTCATTTAGTACCTCGCCCATTTCTTCTGTCTTCATGCATAGATTCCCTCCCCTGTCCTTCAGTGGGCCAACCCTTTCCCTGGCTACCCTCTTGCTTTCTATGTACGTGTAAAAAGCCTTAGGATTTTCCTTAACCCTATTTGCCAATGACTTTTCGTGACCCCTTCTAGCCCTCCTGACTCCTTGCTTAAAGTTCCTTCCTACTTTCCTTATATTCCACGCAGGCTTTGTCTGTTCCCAGCCTTCTAGCCCTGACAAATGCCTCCTTTTTCTTTTTGACGAGGCCTACAATATCTCTCGTTATCCAAGGTTCCCGAAATTTGCCGTATTTATCCTTCTTCCTCACAGGAACATGCCGGTCCTGTATTCCTTTCAACTGACATTTGAAAGCCTTCCACATGTTGATTTACCCTCAAACATCCGCCCCCAATCTAGGTTCTTCAGTTCCTGCCTAATATTGTTATAATTAGCCTTCCCCCAAATTAGCACATTCACCCTAGGACCACTCTTATCCTTGTCCACCAGCACTTTAAAACTTACTGAATTGTGGTCCCAGTTCCCGAAATGCTCCCCTACTGAAACTTCTGCCACCTGGCTGGGCTCATTCCCCAATACCAGGTCCAGTACAGCCCCTTCCCTAGTTGGACTATCTACATATTGTTTTAAGAAGCCCTCCTGGATGCTCCTTACAAACTCTGCCCCGTCCAAGCCCCTAAGTCCTCATTTCGGCCCCTCATTGTATTACATTGTTTGACTGTTTCCAACATCCTCTTCCCACCATCAGTCGCAGGACACCAGGTTCTTCCCACTTCATTCCTCCATACCGACCCCATCCTCTATCCTTCCCTGGGACCCTCAACCATTCATCCATGCCCGGAACCCACTCCAAAACCCTCCTCACCACTGACTTTCCTTGTCAGCCCTCAGCCTCTGAGGAGGAATAAATACTCCTGCTCCTCTCCCTTGCCCTGTAGACATAAACAAGGGAAACCACTGACCTTGCACATGACTGCACAAAGCCAACTGGTCCACGCCACCTTTAAACATTCTTGAACTGGGGTCCATGGAATTCTTGCATGCTGAGATTGCATCCGTGCGTTCTAGATTCGCCAACCGAGTAAACATAGGCGGGATTCTCCGCGAACCGGCGGGGCGGGCAACAATGGCGCAAAGGAATGGCGTGAACCACTCCGGCATCGGGCCACCCCAAAGGTGCGGAATCCTCTGCACCTTCAGGGGCTAGGCCGGCGCCGGAGTGGTTTGCGCCGTGCCGGCCGGCGCGGAAGGGGCTTGGCGGCCTGCCAACCAGCGCTGAAGGGCCTTCGCCGGCCAGCGCGAGTTGGCGCATACGCGGGAGCACCAGGGTGTGCTCGCATCATCCCAGCACTTCGCTCCGGCCATCGCGGACTGCTACACCGGCAGGCGGAGAGGAATAGAGTGCTCCCACGGCACAGTCCCGCCCGCGGATCAGTGGGCCCCGATCTCGTACCAGGCCACCAAGGGGGCACACCCCGGGGCCAGATCCCCCCGTGCCCCCCTGAGGACCCCGGAGGCCGCCCGCGGAGCCGGGTCCCGCCAGTAAGTACCTACCTTAATTTACACCGGCGGGATGGGCCTAAAACAAGCGTCCGCTTGGCCCATCGTGGGCCTGAGAATTCGGGCAGCCCCAGGGCCCATTGCGCCGCGCCGGTCCTTGCCATTCTCCGAGGTGGGCGGCGCAATTCACGCGACCAGGCGGGGGGTCGGAGAATCCTGCCCCATGTGTCGACTCTGTCAAGCCTTTCAGAATCTTGCATATTTCAATGAGAAACCTCTGATTCTTCTAAGCACCAAAGAATATAGGTCCAATTTACTTAGCCTCTCATCGTAGGACAACCCTCTCATCCCAGGGACCAATTTAGTGAACCTTCACTGCACCACCTCCAATGCAAATAAATCCTTTAAATATGGAGACCAAACCTGCAAACAGTAATCCAGATACAAATGTCTTTATTCTTTTACTCCAGTACCCTTGTGGTAAAGGCCAATATGCTATTGCCTTCTTAGTTGCTTGCTGTACCAGCATGCTAACTTTCTACATTCCTGTTGCCAAGTCTCTTTAAACATCAACATTTAAGCAAAATTCTGATTTGTGATTCTTACACCCAAAGTGAATAAATTCCCCACACTATTCTCCATCTGCCACATTGTTGTCCACTTACTCAACCTGTCTATATCTCTTTGCACCTGTATGTCCTCCTCACAGCACAATCCAAAGATGTGTGGGTTAGGATGGATTGGACATGCTAAATTTCCCCTTAATGTCCAGGGATGTGCAGGTTAGGTTATGGGGTTACAGGTATAGGGCAGGGTGGACGGTGGAGTGTAAAATGGGTAGAGTGCTCTTTCGAAGGGTTGGTGCAGACTGGATGGGCCGAATTACCTCCTTCCGCACTGTAGGGGTTCAATGATTCTTGCATTCCAACCAAGTCATGTGTTGTCAACAAAATTAGATACTTCACTCTCTGTCTCTCCATCTAAGTCATTAACATAGATTGTAAATAGCTGAGGCCGCAGCACTGATCCTTGCGACACTCCACTAGTCATAACCTGCAAACTTGAAAATGCCCCACTTAGCCATACTCTCGGGTTCCTGTTCGTGAACAAATCCTCTAACCATGCTAAGATATCACCCCAACTCCATGAGCCCTTATCTCATGCATTAACATTTTGTGTGGAACCTTATCGAATGCCTTTTTGAAATCTAGGTATACTGCATCTACTGGTTTCCCTTTATCTACGCTATGAGTTACAGCCCCATGAAACTCTGAGACATTTGTCAAACAGAATTTCCCATGAGTAAAACCATGTTGGCTTATTCCCAGCATGCAATGATACTGGGCTGTCCTGCTCAAAGAAGAGGAGATTTTATAGAGGTTTTCAAACTCATGAAGGGTCTGGACAGAATAGATAGAATCTATTTCTGCTCACAGAAGAATTGAGAACAAGAGGACACCATTTTAAGTACAATGGCTTTCATTGTATTGGACAATGAGGACGGGACAAGCATCTGAATAGAAAACATTTGCAGGGGATTGATTGAGGGAGGGGGGAATAGTGAGTTATTCTTGCAGAGAGCCAGCGTGGATGCGAAGGAATGATACATAGATTCATAGAATTTGCAGTGCAGAAGGAGGCCATTCAGCCCATCGAGCCTGCACCGGCCCTTGGAAAAACACCCGACTTACGCCCACACATCTACCCAATCCTCGTAACCCGGTAACCCCACCCAAAAGTTTTGGACACTTAAGGGCAATTTAGCATGGCCAATTCACCTAACCTGCACATCTTTGGACTGTGGGAGGAAACGGGAGCATCCGGAGGAAACCCACGCAGACAAGGGGAGAATGTGCAGTCTCCGAACAGACAGTGACCCAGCGGGGAATCGAACCTGGGACCCTGGTGCTGTGAAGCAACAGTGATAACCACTGTGCTACCGTGCTGCCCACATGAATGAATGGCCTCCTTCGGTGCTGTAAGTTTTCTATGATTCTGTGATAGACAGAGGTGCAGTATAGCATGGCTGTTTCAGATGCAACCTGTAAAACTGCATCAAGTTTGGGGTTGTGAGTTTTTGTGCCATGATGAAACTATTTGGAACGGGGCAGTTGATCACGAAATGAAAGATTAGGTCAAGCAGCGCAGCACTGACTCTCACTATCTATTTGTTCTTTAACAATCCCTTTAAGTTTTAACTGTACCTTGGCAAACAATAGGCAATACAATTCCAGCATTTATTGAACGATCATTTGTTTTTCTCTCAGTGTCTCTGACGTGATCAACTAAACAAGGCTGAGCTGGTGCTCATCAGGGGCGAAATTCTCCGGTATCGGCGCGATGTCCGCCGACCGGCGCCAAAAACGGCGCAAATCAGTCGGGCATCGCGCCGCCCCAATGGTGCGGAATCCTCCACATCCTGGGGGGCCGAGCCCCAACCTTGAGGGGCTAGGCCCGCGCCGGACTAATTTCCGCCCCGCCAGCTGGCGGAAAAGGCCTTTGGTGCCCCGCCAGCTGGCACGGAAATGACATTGCCGGGCAGTGCATGCGCGGGAGCGTTAGCGGCCACTCACGGCATCCCCGCGCATGCGCTGTGGAGGGAGTCTCTTCCGCCTCTGCCATGGTGGAGACCGTGGCGATGGCGGAAGGAAAAGAGTGCCCCCACGGCACAGGCCCGCCCGCGGATCGGTGGGCCCTGATCGCGGGCCAGGCCACCGTGGGGGCACCCCCCCAGGGCCAGATTGCTCCGCGCCCCCCCCCCCCCCCCCCAGGACCCCGGAGCCCGCCCGCGCCGCCTTGTCCCGCCGGTAAGAGAGGTGGTTTAATCCACGCCGGCGGGACAGGCATCCTAGCAGCGGGACTTCGGGCCATCCGGGCCGGAGAATCGTGCGGGGGGGGCGG
The DNA here is from genome assembly GCF_047496885.1 of Scyliorhinus torazame. NCBI lineage: Eukaryota > Metazoa > Chordata > Chondrichthyes > Carcharhiniformes > Scyliorhinidae > Scyliorhinus > Scyliorhinus torazame. Next base: position 102,875,179 of record NC_092722.1, read on the forward strand.
GGGGGGGGGGGGCGCCAACCGGCGCGGCGCGATTCCCGCCCCCGACGAATCTCTGGTGCCAAAAAATTCGGCAACCGGCAGGGGCGTGATTCACGCCAGCCCCCGGCGATTCTCCGACCAAGCGGGGGGTCGGAGAATCTCGCCCCAGGTTTGTAGCCAGATTAATACAGGACTTTGTCTCTGGGGGGAATGTCCGTTAGAGCCAAAGGTGATAAAGGGTTCAGTAAAGGTGGTGCCACTGATGTGGTCTGTGCCCTGAAATGTCAAGGATGAGCCCTCAATGGATTCGGTGGTTGAGCACTGTTAAGGAAATATCTCGGTCTGGATTCTCCGTTTTACGACGCCGGAATCGTGAATTGCGATCGGGTTGCCCAAATGCCCACACCAGTCTGCTGGCTGGCACTTTGCAGCCATCATCGGTGGGTAGCTGACCAACAGCAGTCAGACAACCTGACGCAGTGGCTGCGCCTTCCGCCCACTCAAAGGCCAGAGGGAGTCATAACCACCCACAAACGTCCAACGTAAGATAATAAACCAGTCTTCATTTCGCAGCTGTCAACCTCTCATCCGTTAAAGGTGAAGTATTTGGATTGTTTGCTAATTAAATTGCTCCAAATGAATCGCTTTGAGTCTCAGGTGACTGCGCAGTGTAAGTGAAGCATGGAAATAGGAGATCAATTAAGTTAGTTTCTCTGTTTATGAGGCTGTATGTAAGGAGAATTTGTGCAGACTAATGCGTCGGAATATTTTCTGGTTTTTCTACCAATGAAAGAATTGAGGCTGAAAACGTGGGTTCGATCCTGGACCCAGGTCACTGTCCGTGTGGAGTTTGCACATTCTCCCCGTGTCTGCATGGGTCTCAACCCCACAACCCAAAGATATGCAGGGGAGGTGGATCGACCACGCTAAATTGCACCTTAATTGAAAAAAAAAAGATTTGGGTACTTAAAATTTATTTTAAAAATAATTGAGGCTGGCAAACGGTTTGCAGAATCCTGGGCACTCAGCAAAGAAGAAGGCCAATTGGGCCACGGTGAATGTGCTGACTCCTTGAAAGAGCAGTTGTGTTTTATTTCCAATGCGTTTTCTTCATAAACTTGTAACTTTCTCATCGTCAAGTACCTGACCAGCTCGCTATTCATGGAATCAGCTTCAGCATTCCAAATCCCAAAAAAGAAACATGTTATTCCCTCTTGAAGTTTTTTTCTTATGACTTTATATCGATGACCTCTCGTTAGTAACCCACTCACAGAGAGAATAATGTCTGCTCTGTCAAAACCTCTCATCAACTTGAATACCTCTGTTCAGTCACCTCTTAACTTCCTCTCACTGAAAAGAAAGGTATTGTCTTTAAATAGCACATTTCACAGCCTCAAGGTATCTCATGGTGCTATATGACTGATGGAGTGCTTTGAAAGTGTAGTTCTTGCTTTAATATAAGGATTGTAGGAGCTGATTTAAACACAGCAAAGTCTCACTAACGCCAATGCAATAACCTACCAGAGAATCTGTTCTGTAGGATGTTGGAGAAGGGGTGTAAGTATTGGACAAGATACCAGGGATAACTCTGCTGCTCTTTTTCTAAGTCATATCCAGGGATCTTTTATACCCACCGGAGACAGCAGATGGGACAAAGCAAAAACATATTGTTTGCTCAAATCAACAGATCTTGCCCCCCTTTCCCATGGACAAGCAACAACAACAGCATGGCAGGGCCGCAATCTACAGGGCTAGAACTCACGTGGGACCTGTGTGGCTGCATCATCAATCATCAATGTTCAATGTCCAGCTCAACTGTGGTCAGCAGCACTCCGTTTATAACGTTAACACACACTCTCCTGGCAGCTCCGCAAAGCCTTCACTTCAAAACACTCAGATTTCAAAAAAGTGCCGGCGCAATCTTGGATTTTTAACCCACTTGACTGCCCAGCCATGAAAATTAGCATTGATATCATCTTCAGAAACACATAATTGTGTATTTGTGTCTGTGTGTGTCTGTTTGTTGTGCATTTGTGAGTATGTGAGAGTAAATTGTGTATTTGTGTCTGTGCTGTGGGGCTGTGTGTTTGTCTGTGTATGTGTGCATTTGTCTGTGAGGTGTCTGTATGTGTGTTGTCTATTTGTATGTGTGTGCGTTGTGCATTTGTGTGTGTATTTGTGTGTCATGTATTTGTGTGTGTTGTGTATTTGTGTGCTGTGTATTGTGTACCTGTATTTGTGAGTGTGTGTTATGTATTTCGGTGTTAGAGCAACAAAGAACAAAGAACAAAGAAATGTACAGCACAGGAACAGGCCCTTCGGCCCTCCAAGCCCGTGCCGACCATGCTGCCCGACTAAACTACAATCTTCTACACTTCCTGGGTCCGTATCCTTCTATTCCCATCCTATTCATATATTTGTCAAGATGCCCCTTAAATGTCCCTATCGTCCCTGCTTCCACTACCTCCTCCGGTAGCGAGTTCCAGGCACCCACTACCCTCTGCGTTGTGTATTGTGTGTCTGTATTTGTGTTGTCTTGTATATTTGCGTGTTGTGTATTGTGTGCCTGTATTTGTGTGTGTAAGTGTTATGTATTTAGTTGTGTATTGTTTGCCTGTGTTTGTGTGTGTGTTGCATATTTGCATGTTGTGTATCAGTGTTTGTGTGTTGTGTATTTGAGTGTTGTGTATTGTGTGTGTGTGTTGTGTATTTGGCTGTTGTGTATTTGTGTGTCTGTATTTGTGTGTGTGTGTGTGTTGTGTATTTGGGTGTTGTGTATTGTATGTCTGTGTCTGTGTGTTGTGTATTTGAGCGTTGCGTACTGTGTGGCTGTATTTGTGTGTGTGTTGTGTATTTGGGTGTTGTTTATTGTGTATCTGTATTTGTGTGGTGTATTTGGATGTTGTGTATTGTATGTCTGTATTTGGGTGTTTGTGTTGTGTACTTGGTTGTTGTGTATTGTGTGTCTGTATTTGTGTGTGTGTTGTGTATTTGGTGTTGTGTATTGTGTGTCTGTATTTGTGTGTGTGTTGTGTATTTTGTTGTTGTGTGTCTGTATTTGTGTGTGTGTGTTGTGTATTTGTGTGTTTTGCGCTGTGTGTCTGCATCCCATCTCTGTAGGTCCTTTTGTACTTCCTGCGCCAGACTGGTCAGATTGCACTTGTGGATCCGTGTCCAGTTATAGGCTATCTGGCTAGTTTGAATTGTAGGCCCCCCAGCTCTGTCCCTGCCCCGTTCAGGTTCGCCGGGAATACCTTGCTCTAGCCCAGGTTGAGTTTGTAGCCCGAGAAGGTCCCAAACCCTTCCATGAGCTTCATGATTCCTTTCAGGCTGTTCTGTGCATCCGATGTGGAGAAGCAGGCCATCCACATAAAGTGAGACTCTGTACTCTCTGCCTCCTCTTTGGATGCCCTTCCAGCCTTTCACGCCTCTCAGAGTGATCGTCAGGGTTTCGATTGCCAGGGCAAACAAGAGCGGGTTCAGTGGGCAACCCCTTGTGACCCTGTGTAGCTGGAAATATTCAGAGCTGGTGCTGTTGGTCCAGATGCTCGCCATGGGAGCATGCACCCATGAGGTGAACCCCGTCCCGCACCCAAACCGCTCCAGTACCTCAAAGAGGTACTTCCATTCAACTTTGTCAAAGGCTTTTGTGTGTCCAGGGAGACAATCACCTCTGGTGTTCTCTCCACGGATGGGGTCCGTATCACATTTAGCAATTGCCTGATGTTTGCAGTTCGCTGTTTACCCATAACAAAGCCCGTCTGGTCCTCTGCGACCACCTCCGGTACACAGTTCTCCAGTCTATTAGCCAGGACGTTCGCGAGTATCTTCGCGTCCACATTGATCCGCATTCCATCGGGTCTTTGTCTTTTTTGGGTATCAGCGATATAGTGGCCTGTGTTAGTGTTTGACGCAGGCTATCCCTTGCTAGCGAGTCTGCAAACATGTCCCGTATGTTATGTGTGAGTCCAGGGCATAGACATATACATAGAACATACAGTGCAGAAAGAGGCCATTTAGCCCATCGAGTCTGCACCGACCCACTTAAGCCCTCACTTACACCGTATCCCCGTAACCCAATAACCCCTCCTAACCTTTTTGGACACTAAGGTCAATTTATCATGGCCAATCCACCTAACCTGCACATCTTTGGACTGTGGGAGGAAACCGGAGCACCCGGAGGAAACCCACGCAGACACGGGGAGGATGTGCAGACTCCGCACAGACAGTGACCCAAGCAGGAACCGAACCTGGGACCATGGCGCTGTGAAGCCACAGTGCTATCCACTGTACTACGGACCTGGCTGGCTGGTATGTATTTTTTATAGAAGTCCACCGGGAACCCGTCGGATCCCGGTGCCTTCCCCGCCTGCATGGGGTTGATGCTCTCCATGATCTCTCCCAGTCCTATCGGTGCTTCCAGCTCTCCCAATCTATCATCCCCACAAGTGGTAGTTCCAGTCTGTCGAGGAACCGTTTCATCCCCATGTCCTGGTCTGGGGGTTCTGAGGTGTACAGTCTCCGGTAGAAGGTCTCAAATGCTCGGTTGACCTCTTTTTGTTCGGTTACCAGTCTGCCTCTGCTATTCTTCACCTGGGCTATCTCCCTCGTGGCTGCCTGCTCCCTCAGCTGGTGAGCCAGCAGGCAGCTAGCCTTTTCTCTGTGTTCATAGAAGGTCCCCTATGTTTGGCAGAGTTGGTGCACTGCCTTCCTGGTGGATAGCAGTTAAAGCCCAGTTGTAGCTTTTTCCTCTCCGTCAGGAGCTCGATGGTTGCGGCCTTGGAGTACCTTCTGGCGACCTCCAGGATGGAGTCAATCAGTTGTTGCTTGGCCGCCCTCTCTAACCTGTCTCGACGTGCCTTGGAAGCTATAATCTCTCCCCTAATCATGGCTTCAGTGCCTCCCAGAAGGTGGAAGGTGATACTTCCCCATTCTGGTTGTTAGTGATGTACTCGCCTAAGACCTGGGATGTTTTCTGGCATAAGACCTTATCAGCCCAAAGGTCTGTGTCCAACTTGCAGGTGGGGTGTTGGGCACGGCCTGTCTCCAACCTCACATCCATGTAATGTGGAGTGAGGTCGGAGATGACTATTGTGGAGTATTCCGCCCTTACTATTCCTGGCAGCACCGATTTGCCCACTGCAAAGAAGTCGATACGGGTGTATACTTTGTGGACTGCGAAAAGAACGAGAATTCCTTCTCACTGGGGTATAGGAACTGCCCCCATCTGCTCCATGACTGCTCCCAGTTCCCTAGCCATGCCTGTCTTTTCCTCATTCTGGGACTTGATTGGACTGTCAGTGGGTCCTGTACTCAGTTGAAGTCTCCCCCCCCCATGATCAGTCGGTGTGTCAATGTCGGGGATTTCTGCCATGGTCGTTTTTTGAAATCCGTGTTGTCCCAGTTGGGAGCGTATACGTTTACCTGGTGTACCGGTACCTCGTCCGGGACACCGCTGACCATGACATACCGTCCTCCTGGGTCTGTGACTGTCCTTGTCGCTGTAAACACCACCCTCTTATTAATCAGTATGGCTACTCCCCCAGCCCTCATCCCGTAACAGTAGTGATACGTCTGACCTACCCAGCCCTTACCGCAGGTCCTTCTCCCTCAGGTGTGTCTCCTGCAGAAATTTCTCAAATGGGTGAAGACTCTGGATCTTTTCACTGGGCCGTTGTGTCCCCTGATGTTCCAGGTGACTATCCTGATGGGATTCTGTCCTCCCGTTCCTGCGGGACTAACCATACTTACTTGGTGGACGCACAGACTTTGGGGTTTCCCTCTGTTCGGGGGCCATCCAAAATGGCCATGGCCAGCATTCTCACCATGAGGTCGGGCACCTGCGTTCCGGGGTTACCCTTTGACCAGGGGGCACCCAACATGGCCGCCAACTGTGTGTACGCCACGTGGGTGCGCCCCTGCACTCCGGGGTTTCCCTTTGCTCAGGGATCCTCCAAAGTGGCTGCCTGCGGCGCCATCTTGTTCACTCAACCTGCACCTTACCTGCTGAAGCCAATCTGAAAACCAATCCTTTCTTCCCATCCTGTTCCTTTTGTGTGAGTGTGGTGACCCCCATGCCAGGGCTGACCTGGCCCCTACCTTACGCCCGCTGACCGTCCGCTTTCTCTGCCTGTACCTCACCCTCATCTGCATTCTCCTGTCCTCGCCCAACCCTGTCACTCGGTCTTTTTGAGCAGTGAGGCAGCACGGTCCCACGTAAATCTATCAAATGTCCAAGGTGCCTTGCCTGCCGCTTATCCAGGGCGTTTGACCGCACAAATTGGTTCGCCTCCGCCGGGGTGTTGAAATAGTGCTCCTTGTTCTGGAAAGTGACCCAGAGCCTGACTGGGAACATTCCGAATCATACCCTGTTCTTGTACAGGGCCGATATTGCCTAATTAAATTCAGCCCTGCATTTTGCCAAGTCTGGCCCAATGTCTTCTGTCTTTCCCAGGTACTCGCCTTGGTCTGTCTCTCCCACCTCAGGATCCTCTCACGATCCTGGTATCGGTGCAGTTTCGTGATGACCATCCTTGGTTGTTCCCCCGCCTTGGGTTTGAGCCTATGCCATCTGTGTGCCCTGTCGATCTCCGGTGGGGTTCGGGAAGCTGACTCTCCCAACTAGGTTGCCCAGCATTTGGGCAACGTAGCCCATCCGTCAGGTCTCTGCACTCAATACATCCTGACAGGCCCACGATCCAAAAGTTCTGACATCAGGGCCTGTTTTCTTGGTCCTCGACTTACCCTTTAAGTTCCCTTGGGCCGCCACTAACCTTTTAACTCCTGCCTCCAGGGTGCCGATTCTATCACTCTGGTGTGTCGCGGTTTTCTCTCGGCCGTGGATTGTCCTTTCCTGTGCTTCCACCTTCTTCCCCAACCCGTTGATTGTTGTTTGCATGGAGACCGTCGCTTCTGTCACTACCACCTTGACCGCCACCTGGATTTTGACGCTTATCGCCTCTTTCAGGTGGTCAGCTCCTTCATGAGGAAAGTCTTCCATCTGTCTCCAGGTGGTGGGGGGAAGGCCGATGTTCGGGTCTTTAGTCTCCCTCTCTCTTGGATGGCCGCGGCCCCCTCGCATCATGGGTCCACCGGCTCGTCCGCCTGCTACACGTGACCCTTTCCTTTACTTCTGCCATCCCTTTGACCCCTCGAGCTCCCGTTCGTGGCATTCTAATCTTTTCTTCTCGTGATGAACGGTTACTGTATTACTGTACCCTTATCATCATGTAAGGTGGCCCCTTTAAGACCGGCTTGGAACCCTGGGGGACTACGCCTCAGGCTCCGCCCACCTGGGAGTAAGCACCCGTCTCGGCGGGGTGGGGGGGTGGTGGGTGCCGGATCCCGCAGGGGAGCTGTGAGAGAGGGGGTGTCTGTAGTGGGAGAACCAGCTGGTGCCAGATCCCGGAGGGAAACCGTATCTTGCTTGCCGTCGGTGTACTCGACGTAGGCGTATCTGGGTTTCGCGTGTAGTAACCGGACCCTCTCGACCAGGGGGATCCGTTTTATGGCTCCTCGCGTGCCTCTGGAGAAGAACAGGTCCCGGAGCCGTCAGCCAAAGTGGAAGCGAGACCCCGGAGGTGGACTTCCTGGGGAAGACAAACAAGCGGTTGTGAGGGGTCTCATTCGTGGCCGTGCAGAGGAGCAACCTAATGGAGTGTAGGGCGTCGGGTAGGACCTCCTGCCAGCAGGTGGTTGGGAGACTTCTTGACCATAGGGCCAGAAGGACAGCCTTCCAAACTGTCGCGTTCTCCCTCTCCACCTGCCCTTTTCCCCGTGGGTTATAACTATTCGTTCTGCTCGAGGCGATGCCTTTGCTGAGCAGATACTGACGCAGTTCATCGCTCATGAACGATGTACCCCGATCGCTGTGGATATAAACGGGGAAACCGAACAGGGTGAAGATGCTGTGCAGTGCCTTTATCACGGTGGCCAAAGTCATGTCGGGACGACGAATGGGAAGCGGGAGAATTCGTCGATAACGGTGAGGAAGTAGACATTGCGGTTGGTGGATGGGAGGGGGTCCTTGAAGCCCTCACTTAGTCGCTCAAAGGGCCCCGAGGCCTTCACGAGACGAGCCTTGTCTGGCCGGTAGAAGTGTGGTTTGCACTCTGCGCAGATCTGGCAAGCCCTGGTCATGGCCTTGACCTCCTCGGTTGATTAAGGTAAGTTGCGGGACTTGATAATGTGGACGAGCCATGTAACCTCCGGGTGACAGAGGTTATTGTGGATGGCTTGCAGGCGGTCCTCCTGCGCCTGCCGCACGTGCCGCGGGACAGGGCATCTGGGGGCTTGTTGAGCTCCCCTGGACGATACTTGATATCATACGTGTAGGTGGGGAGTTCGATCCTCCACCTCAAAATTTTATCGTTTTTTATTTTGCCCCATTGTGCGTTATCAAACATGAAGGCTACCGACCGTTGGTCGGTGACGAGGGTGAACCGCCTACCGGCTGGGTAGTGCCTTCAGTGCCGCACAGCCTTCACAATGGCTTGTGCCTCCTTCTCGACTGCAGAGTGCCGAATCTCGGTGAGGGTCCGGGAGAAGAACGCTACTGGTCTGCCTGCTTGGTTGAGGGTAGCAGCCAGGGCGATGCCTGATGCATCGCTCTCGACCTGGAAAGGGATAGTTTCATCCACCACGTGCATAGCGGCATTGATGATGTCAGCCTTGATGCGGCTGAATGCCGATCGGGCTTCAGCCGACAGGGGAAATGTCGTGGTCATTATGAGTGGGTGGGCTTTGTCCGCATATTTGGGGGCCCACTGAGCGTAATAGGAGAAAAGCCCCAAGCACCATTTGAGGGCCTTGAGGCATGCGTTCGGGGTCGGGACCTGCGACCCCGTTTTCCATGACATAGCTGAGGATGGCTAGCTGTGTTGTGTGGAAAAAGCATTTTCCTTGTTATAGGTCAGGTTGAGGGCCCGGGCGGTCTGGAGGAACTTTTCAAGGTCCGCGTCATGGTCCTGCTGATCATGGCCGCAGATGGTGACATTGTCCAAGTACGGGTATGTAGCCCGCAAGCCATACTGGTCCACCATTTGGTCCATCACCCTCTGAAAGACGGAGACCCCATTTGTGACGCCGAAGGGGACCCTGAGGAAGTGGAAGAGCCGGCCGGCTGCTTCGCTGGCGGTATAGGGGCGTTCTTTCGGTCGGTTAGGGAGCTGGTGGTAGGCAGATTTGAGATCGACCGTGGAAAATACCCGGTATTGGGCGATCCAATTTACCATTTCCGCGATGCGAGGAAGGGGATACGCATCAAGCTGCGTGAAGCGGTTTATGGTCTGGCTATAATCCACGACCATCCGTTTCTTTTCCCCGGACCGGACTACCACCACTTCTTCTCTCCAGGGGCTGTTGCTAGCCTCGATGAACCCCTCTCCCAGTAAACGCTGGACATGACTTGTAGTGCCGGCTCCTGGTGGCGACGGGCTTACAGTTGGGAGTGAGTTCGCGAATAGAGAGGAGGGTGCGACTTTCAGTGTCGCAAGGCTACATACCGTGAGGGGGGGGCAACGGGCCGCCGAACTTCAGTGTCAGGCTTCGGTGGCTGCACTGAAAATCCAGTCCAAGCAGCAGGGGGGCGCAGAGGTGAGGGAGGATATACAGTTTGAAACGGGTGTATTCTGCACCCTGGATCGAGAGATTCACAATACAATACCCCTTGATTTGGACCGAGTGGGACCTGGATGCGAGGGCTATGGGTTGGGACACGGGATGAGTGCGCAAGGAACAGCGCCTTACCATTTCTGGATGAATAAAGCTCTCCGTGCTCCCGGAGTCGAAAAGGCATGGAGTGTCGCGCCCGTTGACCTAGACCTTCATTATAGAGTTCTGCAGGTGTTTTGGCCGCGTTTGGTCAAGGGTGATCGCTCCCAGTTGCGGGTAGTCCGAGTCCTCAGCCGTGTCGGATTCATAAAATGGCCGCCGCCGTCGGTCGCACGTGTCGGGTCAAAAAGATGGCTGCCGCCAAGATGGCCGCCCCCATGATTCACACGAGGTGGGTGACGGGTCCGAAGCGGGCGTGTCGGGTCGATGCGCAGCCGCGTTGCGAGGCCTGCGGGCCTGTGAGCCTGATTTTTGGGCCTGCTGATCTTTATGCTTCTGACCCTTGGGCCTGGCCAGGCAGACCATCGCAAAATGCCCCTTCTTCCCGCAGTCGCTGCAGATGGTGGAGCGGTTTGGGCAGCATGGGTGTGGGTGCTGGACCTGCCCACAGAAGTAACACGGTGTGCCCCCGGTCAGGGCGGGTCACCACGCGGCGCAGGCCTGTAACGTGGCCGAGTCTGGGGAAGTCCGAGGGGGGCTCGCAGGGTACGTGCCCAAATTATGTCGGGTCACTTCCAACGAGGAGGCGAGTGTTAGCGTGTCCTCGAGGTCTTTTGCCCCATTTTCGAGTAGCCGCTGCCGGATGTAGGTCGAGCGGATGCCGGACACAAAAGAGTCTCTGATGTGCAGGTTCATATGTACTTCCCCTGTCACATCCTGATGGTCACAGGCCCTGGCGAGAATGGTGAGTTTGTCTCCGAATTCGTCTAGTGTTTCCCCCGAGCGCTGCCGGCAGGTAGAGAGCTGATGCCAGGTATGTACCTCGTTGATGGGTTTGAAAAACCGATTGCATAGTATCTCGACCGCCTCTTCGTGGGTAGTCACCTTTTCGAGCGTGGCGGAGATTCTGTGACTCACCCGGGCGTGGAGTAGGCGCAGCTTGCGTGGCCCCAGGATGGGAGTCTCTGAGGAGTCCAGGTGGGCCTCGAAGCATCGGAAAAGTATTTTTAAAAATTCTTTGCCTCCGATGTCCGTGCTTCCAGATTGAGCTTCTCTGGTTTTAGGCCTGGTCCATCCTGATGTAGTTTAGCCTATTATAGCCTTCTTTACCGTTTTACTCTCTAGCGTCGTTATTGAGGGCACAACACTTCTCTCAGTTGACTTTAAGTTGCCTCGAATTTTCAGACAAAATCCGCCTAAAAGTGTCTCTTTGGTTGTGGTCTGGAGAAGAGCCACCTGATGTGCCTCCGCTCAGTATATCACCGACACCAAGGCTGTATTTTCTTAGAGTTGACAGTGCTTTTATCAGGGATGATAGGAGGCAAAATCGAATTTAATAGAGAAATACAGAATTAACGGACAAATAGGCAGCACTCGTGCTCCAGAGCTGAAACTTCACTCTTCAGGGACAAGGTTAGAATTGCAGAGTGAATCTGCACAGAGAGCCCAGATCATTGACCACGACTAGAATAGCAGGAGCTTTCAGCTGCACAAACAGTATTTATTTCATCAGCTAAGTGCTGCCCATAGCCCTGCCCATAGCCCTGCCCACAGTCCTGCCCATAGCCCTGCCCACAGTCCTGCCCATACTCTGGCCCACACCCCTATTCACACCCCTGCCCACATTCCTGTCCACACACTGTCCACTGTCCTGCCCAAACCACTGCCCAAACCCCTAACCACACCCCTGACCACAGCCCTGTCCACAGTCCTGTCCACGGCACTGACCACAGCCCTGACCACAGCCCTGTCCACAACCCTGACCACACCTCTGTTCACACCCCTGACCACAGCCCTGTCCACAGCCCTGTCCACGGCCCTGTCCACGGCTCTGGCCACACCTCTGTCCACAGCCCTGTCCACGGCACTGTCCACAGCCCTGAACGCAGCCCTGTCCACGGCCCTGTCCACAGCCCTGACCACACCTCTTTCCACACCCCTAACCACAGCCCTGTCCATATCCCTGACCACACCTCTGTCCACAGCCCTGACCACACCTCTGTCCACAGCCCTGTCCACGGCACTGTCCACAGCCCTGAACACAGCCCTGTCCACAGCCCTGAACACAGCCCTGACCACAGCCCTGACCACAGCCCTGACCACAGCCCTGTCCACGGCCCTGACCACACCTCTGTCCTCAGCCCTGACCACACCTCTGACCACAGCCCTGTCCACGGCACTGTCCACAGCCCTGAACACAGCCCTGTCCACGGCCCTGACCACACCTCTGTCCTCAGCCCTGTCCACGGCACTGTCTACAGCCCTGAACACAGCCCTGTCCACGGCCCTGTCCACAGCCCTGTCCACGGCCCTGTCCACAGCCCTGAACACAGCCCTGACCACAGCCCTGAACACAGCCCTGTCCACGGCCCTGTCCACAGCCCTGACCACACCTCTTTCCACACCCCTAACCACAGCCCTGTCCATAGCCCTGACCACACCTCTGTCCACAGCCCTGACCATACCTCTGTCCACAGCCCTGTCCACGGCACTGTCCACAGCCCTGAACACAGCCCTGTCCACAGCCCTGAACACAGCCCTGACCACAGCCCTGACCACAGCCCTGACCACAGCCCTGTCCACGGCCCTGACCACACCTCTGTCCTCAGCCCTGACCACACCTCTGACCACAGCCCTGTCCACGGCACTGTCCACAGCCCTGAACACAGCCCTGTCCACAGCCCTGAACACAGCCCTGACCACAGCCCTGACCACAGCCCTGTCCACAGCCCTGTCCACGGCCCTGTCCACGGCCCTGTCCACACCTCTGTCCTCAGCCCTGTCCACGGCACTGTCTACAGCCCTGAACACAGCCCTGTCCACGGCCCTGTCCACAGCCCTGTCCACGGCCCCGAACACAGCCCTGACCACAGCCCCGAACACAGCCCTGTCCACGACCCTGTCCACAGCCCTGACCACAGCCCTGAACACAGCCCTGACCACAGCCCCGAACACAGCCCTGACCACAGCCCTGAACACAGCCCTGTCCACGGCCCTGTCCACAGCCCTGACCACAGCCCTGAACACAGCCCTGACCACAGCCCTGAACACAGCCCTGTCCACGGCCCTGTCCACGGCACTGTCTACAGCCCTGAACACAGCCCTGTCCACAGCCCTGACCACAGCCCTGTCCACAGCCCTGAACACAGCCCTGACCACAGCCCTGAACACAGCCCTGTCCACAGCCCTGACCACAGCCCTGTCCACAGCCCTGAACACAGCCCTGAACACAGCCCTGTCCACAGCCCTGACCACAGCCCTGACCACAGCCCTGTCCACAGCCCTGTCCATGGCCCTGTCCACGGCCCTGACCACAGCACTGACCACAGCCCTGACCACACCTCTTTCCACACCCCTAACCACAGCCCTGTCCACAGCCCTGACCACACCTCTGTCCACAGCCCTGACCACACCTCTGACCACAGCCCTGTTCACAGCCCTGAACACAGCCCTGACCACAGCCCTGTCCACAGCCCTGACCACAGCCCTGAACACAGCCCTGTCCACGGCGCTGTCCACAGCCCTGACCACACCTCTGTCCACACCCCTGACCACAGCCCTGTCGACGGCACAGTCCACAGCCCTGACCAGAGCCCTGTCCACAGCCATGACCACACCTCTGTCCACAGCCCTGTCCACAGCCCTGACCACAGCCCTGTCAACAGACCTGTCCACAGCCCTGACCACAGCTCTGTCCACAGCCCTGTCCACAGCCCTGTCCACAGCCCTGACCACAGCCCTGTCCACAGCCCTGTCCACAGCCCTGTCGACAGCCCTGACCACAGCCCTGACCACAGCCCTGAACACAGCCCTGACCACAGCCCTGACCACAGCCCTGTCCACAGCCCTGTCCACAGCGCTGACCACAGCCCTGACCACAGCCCTGTCCACAGCCCTGTCCACAGCCCTGACCACAGCCCTGTCCACAGCCCTGTCCACAGCCCTGACCACAGCCCTGACCACAGCCCTGACCACAGCCCTGACCACAGCCCTGTCCACAGCCCTGACCACAGCCCTGTCCGCAGCCATGTCCACAGCCCTGAACACAGCCCTGACCACAGCCCTGTCCACAGCCCTGTCCACAGCCCTGTCCACAGCCCTGAACACAGCCCTGACCACAGCCCTGACCACAGCCCTGACCACAGCCCTGACCACAGCCATGACCACAGCCCTGACCACAGCCCTGTCCGCAGCCCTGAACACAGCCCTGACCACAGCCCTGTCCACAGCCCTGTCCACAGCCCTGTCCACAGCCCTGACCACAGCCCTGACCACAGCCCAGACCACAGCCATGACCACAGCCCTGACCACAGCCCTGTCCGCAGCCATGTCCACAGCCCTGAACACAGCCCTGACCACAGCCCTGTCCACAGCCCTGTCCACAGCCCTGTCCACAGCCCTGTCCACAGCCCTGACCACAGCCCTGACCACAGCCCTGACCACAGCCCTGACCACAGCCCTGAACACAGCCCTGACCACAGCCCTGACCACAGCCCTGACCACAGCTCTGTCCACAGCCCTGTCCACAGCCCTGTCCACAGCCCTGACCACAGCCCTGACCACAGCCCTGAACACAGCCCTGACCACAGCCCTGACCACAGCCCTGACCACAGCCCTGAACACAGCCCTGACCACAGCCCTGAACACAGCCCTGACCACAGCCCTGACCACAGCCATGACCACAGCCCTGACCACAGCCCTGTCCGCAGCCATGTCCACAGCCCTGACCACAGCCCTGACCACAGCCCTGTCCACAGCCCTGACCACAGCCCTGAACACAGCCCTGTCCACAGCCCTGACCACAGCCCTGACCACAGCTCTGTCCACAGCCCTGACCACACCTCTGTCCACAGCCCTGTCCACAGCCCTGTCCACAGCCCTGACCACAGCCCTGTCCACAGCCCTGACCACAGCTCTGTCCACAGCCCTGTCCACGGACCTGTCCACGGCCCTGTCCACAGCCCTGTCCACAGCCCTGTCCACAGCCCTGACCACAGCCCTGTCCACAGCCCTGTCCACAGCCCTGACCACAGCCCTGACCACAGCTCTGTCCACAGCCCTGTCCACGGCCCTGTCCACAGCCCTGTCCACAGTCCTGACCACAGCCCTGTCCACAGCCCTGTCCACAGCGCTGACCACAGCCCTGTCCACGGCCCTGACCACAGCCCTGTCCACAGCCCTGTCCACAGCGCTGACCACAGCCCTGACCACAGCTCTGTCCACAGCCCTGTCCACGGCCCTGTCCACAGCCCTGTCCACAGTCCTGACCACAGCTCTGACCACAGCCCTGACCACAGCCCTGACCACAGCGCTGTTCATGGCCCTGACCACAGCCCTGTCCACAGCCCTGACCGCAGACCTGACCACAGCCCAGTCCACAGCCCTGACCACTGCCCTGACCGCAGCCCTGACCACAGCCCTGTTTACAGCCCTGTTCACGGCCCTGACCACAGCCCTGTCCACAGCTCTGTCCACAGCCCTAATCACAGCCCTGTCCTCAGCCCTGTCCTCAGCCCTGACCACAGCCCAGTCCACAGCCCTGACCAGAGCCCTGTCCACAGCTCTGTCCACAGCCCTAATCACAGCCCTAATCACAGCCCTGACCACAGCCCTGTCCGCAGCCATGTCCACAGCCCTGAACACAGCCCTGACCACAGCCCTGTCCACAGCCCTGTCCACAGCCCTGTCCACAGCCCTGAACACAGCCCTGACCACAGCCCTGACCACAGCCCTGACCACAGCCCTGACCACAGCCATGACCACAGCCCTGACCACAGCCCTGTCCGCAGCCCTGAACACAGCCCTGACCACAGCCCTGTCCACAGCCCTGTCCACAGCCCTGACCACAGCCCTGACCACAGCCCTGACCACAGCCATGACCACAGCCCTGACCACAGCCCTGTCCGCAGCCATGTCCACAGCCCTGAACACAGCCCTGACCACAGCCCTGTCCACAGCCCTGTCCACAGCCCTGTCCACAGCCCTGTCCACAGCCCTGACCACAGCCCTGACCACAGCCCTGACCACAGCCCTGACCACAGCCCTGAACACAGCCCTGACCACAGCCCTGACCACAGCCCTGACCACAGCTCTGTCCACAGCCCTGTCCACAGCCCTGTCCACAGCCCTGACCACAGCCCTGACCACAGCCCTGAACACAGCCCTGACCACAGCCCTGACCACAGCCCTGACCACAGCCCTGACCACAGCCCTGAACACAGCCCTGACCACAGCCCTGAACACAGCCCTGACCACAGCCCTGACCACAGCCATGACCACAGCCCTGACCACAGCCATGTCCACAGCCCTGAACACAGCCCTGACCACAGCCCTGACCACAGCCCTGTCCACAGCCCTGACCACAGCCCTGAACACAGCCCTGTCCACAGCCCTGACCACAGCCCTGACCACAGCTCTGTCCACAGCCCTGACCACACCTCTGTCCACAGCCCTGTCCACAGCCCTGTCCACAGCCCTGACCACAGCCCTGTCCACAGCCCTGACCACAGCTCTGTCCACAGCCCTGTCCACGGACCTGTCCACGGCCCTGTCCACAGCCCTGTCCACAGCCCTGACCACAGCCCTGTCCACAACCCTGTCCACAGCCCTGACCACAGCCCTGACCACAGCTCTGTCCACAGCCCTGTCCACGGCCCTGTCCACAGCCCTGTCCACAGTCCTGACCACAGCCCTGTCCACAGCCCTGTCCACAGCGCTGACCACAGCCCTGTCCACGGCCCTGTCCACAGCCCTGTCCACAGCCCTGTCCACAGCGCTGACCACAGCCCTGACCACAGCTCTGTCCACAGCCCTGTCCACGGCCCTGTCCACAGCCCTGTCCACAGTCCTGACCACAGCTCTGACCACAGCCCTGTCCACAGCCCTGACACAGCCTGACCACAGCCCTGACCACAGCGCTGTTCATGGCCCTGACCACAGCCCTGTCCACAGCCCTGACCGCAGACCTGACCACAGCCTAGTCCACAGCCCTGACCACTGCCCTGACCGCAGCCCTGACCACAGCCCTGTTTACAGCCCTGTTCACGGCCCTGACCACAGCCCTGTCCACAGCTCTGTCCACAGCCCTAATCACAGCCCTGTCCTCAGCCCTGTCCTCAGCCCTGACCACAGCCCAGTCCACAGCCCTGACCAGAGCCCTGTCCACAGCTCTGTCCACAGCCCTAATCACAGCCCTAATCACAGCCCTGACCACTGCCCTGACCACAGCCTGTCCACAGCTCTGTCCACAGCCCTAATCACAGCCCTGTCCTCAGCCCTGACCACAGCCCTGACCACAGCCCAGTCCACAGCCCTGACCATGGCCCTGTCCACGGCCATGTCCACAGCCCTGTCAACGGCCTTGTTCACGGCTCTGACCACTGATGCGCAATCAATTAGTCTCGAGACAAGGTGAGTCATAACTAATAGGCTTTAATCTGCTAGAACTGTTCTCCAACAGCTTCGATACAGAAAGTGAAGGCTGTTGGGACGGCATCGGTTCTTATACTCCGACCCTCAGGGCGGAGCTATGTACATCAGCCAATGGTAGACTCCTGGGTCTAGCCAATGGTCATCCACCTCTCAGGTACCGCAATACCTGGTATTACCACATTCACCCCCTGTTAAAAAAGAGCCCGGCGGGGTGATGGCCAGCGTTAATGTCGCCTTTCGCATCGTATGACCAGGTATGGAGGTACCGTGATGTCGAGGGCAATAACAAAGTGTTCATGGTGCAGCAATCAGTCGATCGGGTGGCCTGGTCGTCCTTCTGGAGCGTCTGGGCTTCGGCGGTGAACCTGATGGGTGTCCCGGCAGTTGCGACACCGGGAACGTGGTGTCGTCCTCCCAGGCAGCTTTGTCACCCCTAGGCGGCGCTGTTGGGGTGAAAAGTGGGCAGGGGCGGAGGGCGCCTGTAGGGGGCGTCGGTGCTTGTTCGGGCCTAGGCAGAGGCGGCAGGAGTACTGACCCTCCGGTCAGGTGCTGCGGGGAGGGGGGGGGGGGGGGCACTGGTGTGGGTGCGCGTGGGGCTCCGGCGGGTGCAAGGTCCCGAAGGGAGACCGTGTCTTGGCGGCCGTCAGGGAACGCTACATAGGGGCACTGGGGGTTGGCGTGCAGCAGGTGGACCCTCTCAACCAACAGGTCCGACTTGTGCGCCCTCACATGTCTCCGAAGCAGGATGGGTCCAGGTGTCGCTAGCCAGGCTGGGAGCGAGGTCCCGGAGGAGGACTTCCTGGGGAAAACAAGGAGACGTTCATGAGGTGTCTGATTTGTGGTAGTACAGAGCAGCGACCGGATGGAGTGAAGGGCCACCGGGAGGATTTCCTGCCAGCGGGAGACTGGGAGATTCCTTCCAGACCGTGCCGTTCTCCCTCTCTACCTGCCCGTTTCCCCGGGGGTTGTAACTGTGCGGTGGTATGTATTAGGGGTAATACGGTACACCACGTGTCGACAGGCTATTGGTGGAGGGATGCCAGGTCCTGATAGGATCTGCCACCTACTGGACTCCACCCAGAAATGCCGGTATAAGAACCCAGTTTTTCCCTCCATTTTCCCTCAGCAGTTGCATTCTGTAACCACGCTGCTGGGGATAAAGTTCTGATTAATAAAGCCTTCAATTGACATTACGTCAACCTGCCTCGCGTCATATTGACGGTGCTACAAACTGGTCGTCCTGCTCGAGGCGATGCCTTTGCTGAGCAGGAATTGACGCAGTCGTCACTCATAAAGGAGGATGCCCTATCACTGTGAATGTATGCGGGGAAACCGAACAGTGTAAAGATACCCTGGAGGGCCTTGCTGACGGTGGTTGTGATCATGTCTGGGCAGGGGATGGCGAAAGGGAACTGGGACTACTCGTCAATCACGCTCAGGAAGTACGTGTTGCGGTCGGTGGAGGGGAGGGGGCCTTTGAAATCCATGCTGAGGCGTTCAAAGGGACGGGAAGCCTTTATCAGGTGCGCCCTCTCTGGCCGGTAGTAGTTTGCACTCCGCGCAGATTTGGCAGTCCCTGGTCCTGACCTCCTCGATGGAGTAGGGCAGGTTGCGGGTCTTGATAAAATGAAGGAAACGAGAGACCCCCGGGTGGCAGAGGTCCTCGTGGAGGGATTGGAGGCGGTCCACTTGTGCAGTGGCACAAGTGCCGCGGGACAGGGCATCAGGAGGCTCGTTCAGCTTCCCCGGACGGTACAAGATCTCGTAATTGTAGGTGGAGAGTTCGATCCTCCACCGCAAGATCTTGTCGTTCTTAATCTTGCCCCGCTGTGCATTATCGAACATGAAGGCAACCGACCGTTGGTCCGTGAGGAGAGTGAATCTCCTGCCGGCCAGGTAATGCCTCCAGTGTCGCACAGCTTCAACTATGGCCTGGGTCTCCTTTTCGACCGAGGAGTGCCGAATTTCGGAAGCATGGAGGGTACGGGAGAAGAAAGCCACAGGCCTGCCTGCTGGGTTGAGGGTGGCCGCCAGAGCTACGTCGGACGCATCGCTCAGACCTGGAAGGGGAGGGACTCGTCGATGGCGCGCATCGTGGCTTTAGCAATGTCTGCTTTGATGTGGCAGAAGGCCTGGCGGGCCTCCGTCGACAGGGGGAAGGTCGTGGACTGGATTAGGGATCGAGCTTTGTCTGCGTAATTGGGGACCCACTGTGCATAATAGCTGAAGAAGCCGAGGCAGCGCTTTAGGGCCTTGGGGCAGTGAGGGAGGGGGAACTCCATGAGGGGGCGCATGCGTTCAGGGTCGGGGCCTATGACTCCACTTCGCACTACGTAGCCTAGAATGGCTAGCTGGTCGGTGCTAAAGACGCATTTATCCTTATTGTAGGTCAGATTCAGGATTTTCGCGGTTTGGAGAAATTTTCGCAGGTTGGTGTCGTGGTCCTGCTGGTCATGGCCGCAGATGGTGAAGTTATCCAGATACGGGAACGTTGCGCGTAAGCCGTACCGGTCAACCATTCGGTCCATCTCTCGTTGGAAGACCGAGACCCCGCTCGTGACACCGAAGGGAACCCTTAAAAAGGTGATAGAGCCGCCCATCTGCTTCGAAGGCAGTGTACTGGCGGACACCATTACGGAGGGGCAGCTGGTGGTAGGCAGACTTGAGATCCACCGTGGAGAAAACCTTGTATTGCGCGATCCTGTTCACCAGGTCGGCTATACGGGGGAGAGGGTACGCATCCAGCTGCGTAAACCTGTTGATGGTCTGGCTGTAGTCAATGACCATCCTATGTTTATCCCCGGTCTTTACCACCACTACTTGAGCCCTCCAGGGCCTGTTGCTCGCTTCGATGACCCCTTCCCTCAGCAGCCTCTGGACCTCCGACCTGATAAAGGTCCGGTCCTGGGCACTGTACCGTCTGCTCCTGGTGGCGATGGGTTTGCAATCCGGGGTGAGGTTCGCAAACAGGGAAGGCAGGTCGACCTTAAGGGTAGCGAGGCCGCAGACAGTAAGGGGGGGTATGGGGCCGCTGAATTTAAAAGTCAGGCTTTGCAGGTGGCACTGGAAATCCAGCCCAAGGAGGGTGGCTGCGCAGAGGTGCGGCAGAACGTACAAGCAGAAATTGTGGAATTCCCTGCCTTGGACAGTGAGGTTCGCTAGGCAGAACCCCTTTATGTCCACCGCGTGTGTCCCGGAGGCCAGGGAGATCCTTTGGTTTACGGGATGGGTGACAAGAGAACAGCGCCTTACCGTGTCGGGGTGAACAACACTTTCCGTGCTCCCAGAGTCAATCAAGCACGACGTCTCGTGGCCGTTGAAGGAGATCGTCGTTGTGGCTTTCACCAGCGACCGGAGCCGACTCTGGTCCAGAGTCACCGAGGCCAGCTGCAGTAAAGGAGAGTTCATGCCGGGCAGCCTGTAGTCGGCTGTGCTGGGGGCCTGGGGCCCCATCCAAGATGGCGTCAGCCATGGGTCGCACATGGAGTCCGGGGATGAAGAAGATAGCGGCGGCGAGGGACAAAATGGCGGCGCCCACCCGTCCAGCGTGGTGGCCGGGGGGCAAAATTGCCACGCCCAAGGATCGCACGTGGCCTGAGGATAGGGGGGTGGCGGTGAGCGCTGGGTGGCCGGGGCCTGAAAGGGGGGTTGCCGATAGTCGCTGGAGACCGCGGCCACTGCGCGGGCCTGGCAGACCCCGACATTGTGGCCCTTCTTGCTGCACCCTTTGCAGGTGGCGGTGCGGGCCGGGCAGTGCGGGCAGGGATGATTCACCTGCCCGCAGAAGAAACAGCATTGTCCGGCGGCGGTAGCTGGCCGTCTCGCCGCGCAGGCTTGTGGGGTCAGGGGAAAAGTCTGAGGGGCTGCCGCAACGGGAGCAAAGGCCAACGCGTTTTAATAGGCAACGTCCATGGACCCCGCCAGGGCCCGTGCCACAGTAAGTCCCAGAGTGTCCATTTCTAGGAGCCTTCGACGGATATCGGGGGAGGTCATACCTGCCACGAAAGCATTCCTGATCAAAGGTTCCGTATGCTCATTCCCCGAAACTGGCCTCAGCCACAGTTTCGGCCCAGTACCAGCAGCACCTGGTAGAAGTCTTCCAACGTTTCGTCGGGGCTTTGCCTCCTAGTCACCAGCAGGTGATGAGCGTAGACCTGGTTCACAGGGCGGATATAATGTCCTTCTAGCAGCTCGATCGCTGCAGCATAATTCTCCGCCTCCTCGATAAGAGGGTAGATCCCAGGGCTGACCCGTGAGTGTAGAAGGTGCATCTTTTGTCTTTCCGTGGGGGTGTCGGCGGCCGTGTCGAGGTAGCCCTTAAAGCACGCCAGCCAATGTTTGAACATAGCAGCAGAGTTGTCCGCATGGGGGGCGGAGCTGAAGGCACTCCGGTTTGATACGGAGATCCATCCCTCCAACTGAAGTTGCAGCAGATTAAATTGATGCGCAATCACTTACTCTCGAGAGAAGGAGCATCATAACTAATAGGCTTGAATCTGCTAGGACTGTTCCCCAGCAGCTTCGATACACAGCCCCGACCACAGCCCCGACCACAGCCCTGTCCACAGCCCTGTCCACAGCCCAGTCCACGGCCCTGTCCACGGCCCTGACCACAGCACTGACCACAGCCCTGTACACAGCCTTCCGTGGGGGTGTCGGCAGCCGTCTCGAGGTAGCTCTGGAAGCATGCCAGCCAATGCTTAAAAATCGCGGCGGAGTTTTCTGCGTGAGGGCTTAGCTGAAGGCGCGTCGGCTTGATGCGGAGATCCATCCTTCAGAAGTACTTATCTGATTAAATTGATGCACAATCAATATGCTTGAGTCCACGTGGAGTCATATCGATTCAGCTTTAATCAGTTAGAACTGTACCCAGCAGCGATGTTACAGAAGTGAAGGCTGCTGGGGATGGCACAGGTTCTTATACCCCGTCTCTCAGGGCGGGGCTATGTACATTGCCCAATGGTAGACCCCGCGGTATAGCCAATGGTGATTCCTCTCTCTGGTACCGCAATACCTGGTATCACCACACTGATCACAGCACTGACCACAGCCCTGTCCACAGCCTGTACACAGCCCTGACCACGGCCCTGTTCACGGCCCTGTCCACAGCCCTGACCACAGCCCTGTCCACGGCCCTGTCCACAGCCCTGACCACAGCCCTGACCACAGCCCTGTCCACAGCCCTGTCCACCGACCCTTACCACAGCACAGACCACAGCCCTGTCCACAGTCTGTACACAGCCCTGACCACAGCCCTGTCCACGGCCCTGTCCACAGCCCTGTCCACAGCCTGTACACAGCCCTGACCACAACCCTGTCCACCGACCCTTACCACAGCACAGACCACAGCCCTGTCCACAGTCTGTACACAGCCCTGACCACAACCCTGTCCACGGCCCTGTCCACAGCCCTGTCCACGGCCCTGTCCACGACCCTTACCACAGCACAGACCACAGCCCTGTCCACGGCCCTGTCCACGGCCCTGACCACAGCACAGACCACAGCCCTGTCCATGGCCCTGTCCACTGCCCTGACCACAGCACAGACCACAGCCCTGTCCACAGCCTGTACACAGCCGTGACCACAGCCCTGTCCACTGCCCTGACCACAGCCCTGTCCACAGCCCTGTCCACAGCCTGTACACAGCCCTGACCACAACCCTGTCCACGGCCCTGTCCACAGCCCTGTCCACGGCCCTGTCCACGACCCTTACCACAGCACAGACCACAGCCCTGTCCACGGCCCTGTCCACGGCCCTGACCACAGCACAGACCACAGCCCTGTCCACGGCCCTGTCCACGGCCCTGACCACAGCACAGACCACAGCCCTGTCCACGGCCCTGTCCACGGCCCTGACCACAGCACAGACCACAGCCCTGTCCACAGCCTGTACACAGCCGTGACCACAGCCCTGTCCACTGCCCTGACCACAGCCCTGTCCACAGCCTGTACACAGCCCTGACCACAGCCCTGTCCACGACCCTTACCACAGCACTGACCACAGCCTTGTCCACAGCCCTGACCACAGCCCTGTCCACGGCCCTGTCCACGACACTTACCACAGCACAGACCACAGCCCTGTCCACAGCCTGTACACAGCCCTGACCACGGCCCTGTTCACGGCCCTGTCCACAGCCCTGACCACAGCCCTGTCCACGGCCCTGTCCACGGCCCTGTCCACAGCCCTGACCACAGCCCTGTCCACGGCCCTGTCCACAGCCCTGACCACAGCCCTGTCCACGGCCCTGTCCACGACCATTACCACAGCCCTGTCCACAGCCCTGTCCACAGCCCTGTCCACAACCCTGACCACAACCCTGACCACAGCCCTGTCCACGACCCTATCCACAGCCATGTCCACAGCCATGTCCACGACCCTGTCCATAGCCCAGTCCACGGCCCTGTCCACAGCCATGTCCACAGCCCTGACCACAGCCCTGACCACAGTCCTGACCACAGCCTATCCGCAGCCCTGAACAAAGTCCTGTCCACAGCCCTGACCACAGCGCCAGCCACAACCCTGTCCACAGCGCTGTCCACAGCCCTGACCACAGCTCTGTCCACAGCCCTGACCACAGCCCTGTCCACAGCGCTGTCCACAGCCCTGACCACAGCTCTGTCCACAGCCCTGACCACAGCCCTGACCACAGCTCTGTCCACAGCCCTGACCACAGCCTGTCCACAGCCCTGACCACAGCCCTGACCACAGCCCTGTCCACAGCCCTGACCACAGCCCTGTCCACAGCCCTGACCACAGCCCTGACCACAGCCCTGTCCACAGCCCTGACCACAGCCTGACCACAGCCTTGTCCACAGCCCTGTCCACAGCCCTGACCACAGCCCTGTCCACAGCCCTGTCCACAGCCCTGTCCACAGCCCTGACCACAGCCCTGACCACAGCCCTGACCACAGCCCTGTCCACAGCCCTGTCCACAGCCCTGTCCACAGCCCTGACCACAGCCCTGACCACAGCCCTGACCACAGCCCTGTCCATAGCCCAGTCCACGGCCCTGTCCACAGCCATGTCCACAGCCCTGACCACAGCCCTGACCACAGCCCTGACCACAGCCCTGTCCATAGCCCAGTCCACAGCCCTGTCCACAGCCCTGTCCACAGCCCTGACCACAGCCCTGACCACAGCCCTGACCACAGCCCTGTCCACAGCCCTGTCCACAGCCCTGTCCACAGCCCTGACCACAGCCCTGACCACAGCCCTGTCCACAGCCCTGTCCACAGCCCTGAACACAGCCCTGACCACAGCCCTGTCCATAGCCCAGTCCACGGCCCTGTCCACAGCCATGTCCACAGCCCTGACCACAGCCCTGACCACAGCCCTGTCCATAGCCCAGTCCACTGCCCTGTCCACAGCCATGTCCACAGACCTGTCCACAGCCCTGACCACAGCCCTGACCACAGCCCTGACCACAGACTTGTCCACAGACCTGTCCACAGCCCTGACCACAGCCCTGTCCACAGCCCCGTTCATAGCCCTGTCCACAGCCCTGACCACAGCCCTGACCACAGCCCTGTCCACAGACCTGTCCACAGCCCTGACCACAGCCCTGACCACAGCCCTGTCCACAGACCTGTCCACAGCCCTGACCACAGCCCTGTCCACAGACCTGTCCACAGCCCTGACCACAGCCCTGTCTACAGCCCCGTTCATAGCCCTGTCCACAGCCCCGTTCATAGCCCTGTTCACAGCCCTGACCACAGCTCTGAAAACTGCCCTCATTACAGTTCTGTCCAGCACTCCTGCCTACATCCCTTCTGGCACCACAGCCCACACCGGTGCCCACCACCCTGCCCACCACCCTGCCCACACCCCTGCCCACACCGTTTCCCACCACTTTGTTCTCACCCCTGCCCACACCAGTGCCCACCACTTTGTTCTCACCACTGCCCACACCCCTGCCCACAACCCTGCCCTCACCGGTGCCCACCACTTTGTTCTCACCCCTGCCCACAACCCTGTCCACACCGGTGCCCACCACTTTGTTCTCACCCCTGCCCACACCCCTGCCCACAACCCTGCCCTCACCGATGCCCACCACTTTGTTCTCACCCCTGCCTGCGCCCCTGTTCACACCCATGCCCACCACACCCTGTTTCCAACCCTATCCACCCTCTGGCCACAAGCAAAGCCCTGCCTGGTGTGCACTATGGTTGAATATTGACTCAATTACATCTGTCAAGGGAATCCTGCATCATAAGATTGTGTAAGATCAGAAAACTTGGGCAATGTCAGGAAGTATTTCTTTGTATAGGAAAATGAGCAGCTGAGGCCATGGAACTGTGTACGGTTTAATAAGCTGCTCTAATGGGCAGACATTCTGGAAAATGGTCTTAATTTTCCAATTCTCGCCTCTGAAATGTCACAGGCTCTGTTCCAATTGACTAAGTTCGGTTCTGTTCTATAAGATTGGTAATTTTCTTTCTGATCTCCAGCAGATTTTGACAGTTGATGCATAACTACTGATGAAGCCAGCTTGAGTCAGCACAATTCTGTCTCGGCAGGCTCACCTTGCATCTCTCTCACCCTCTTTGGCCCGTGTACTAATTGGTTCTTTGACAGTCCATCCATGCAACTCTCTGCCTCGATGTCAATTAGACGGCCCATTAACTGGAGGAGGAAGCTGTTGCGAGCCTTTTTCAGATGAGCACTGATGACTCTCTAATTTGATGCAGCTTTCACAACCTCGTTTTCTCTACAGATTCTTTGAACTTGTCTTTCTGTCTTTGGATTTGCGCATTATGTTCTGGCTTGTTCCCGTTTTACCTCAACTTTCCATGACTTTCGGATGAAATTTCTCACTTTGTCCTTTGTAAGGCCTAATTCTGGACGTGCTCACCTCTGCCTCCTCCCTTCTGACCTGTTCCACAACTCTCTGCATTGATTATCCCTCTCGCTAGTTTTACACTTCGAACGCCGAGGGCACAGCCTCAACAGAACTGACAGGGTCGATGCAGGAAGGATGTCTCCGATGGTGGAGGAGTCCAGAATCAGGGGCACATTCTGAGGATATGGGGTAGACCATTTAGGAGCGAGATTAGGAGAGATTTCTTCACCCAGAGAGTGGTGAGCCTGTGGATTTCATTACCACAGGAAGTAGTTGAGGCCAAAGCAAAGGAGCAGTTAGATGTAGCATTTGGGGCGAAGGGGATCCAAGGATATGGGGGGAAGGTGTGATCAGGTTATTATATTCGGTGATCAGCCATGATCATAGTGAATGGCAGAGAGGGCAGCACGGTGACACAGTGGTTAGCTCTGCTGCCGCACAGGATCCAGTTTCGATCCCGGCCCCGGGTCACTGTCTGTGTGGAGTTTGCTCATTTGCCCCGTATCTGCATGGGTTTCAGCCCCACAACCCAAAGATTTGCAGTGTAGGTGGATTGGCTGTCCTAAAATTGCTCCTTAATTGTAAACATTTAAAAAAATAATAATGAATGGCACATCAGGCTCGAAGGGCCGAATGGCCTCCTCCTGCTTCTATTTTCTATGTGTCAAAATGAAAAAGTAACGGTGAAGGGAACAGGAATCCTGTGACGCTCGATTTCAATTCAAACACAAGAGCAGAACGACACAGACAAAAGAATACGTTAGGACGAATAACAAAAGAGGCAGTAACCTCTTTCCCGGTACAGGCTTGGAGGGCCGAAGGACCTGTTCCTGCGCTGTATTGTTCTTTGCAGGAGCTGTTCTGTAAGAGCTGTTAAATGAAAGGCTGTGGCTGGGATTTTCCTGTTCTGCCCGTCACAGGAATCGTCACAGGCAGGATGGGAAATTTGAACGGACCAGCAAAAGGTATGTCAACATTGGGCGGGACCAAAAAATCCCGCCCTGTATTTATCTGTGTCACAACACTAGGGGGAGCACTTCCTGGACATGAGCAGATGCAGTGTCAGGGGCTTGGATTTTCCAGTTCCACCAGACAATGCCTCCAGTGTCAGGGCTGGAAAATCCCGCCCCGGAGTTTGTGACTGTGAAAAGTTAGGGACGCAACTCTGTCACCGAATTGTGCATTTGTGGTTTACAAGTTAGTGTCTTATAAGTGAACCCAGTACAACAAATATTTTGGAGCTTTATTAATGATGGCAAGTTTTATTTAAGGTAAAGGTTTGCAAATTATTGAATAAAAGCAATGCTGTTTTACAAATCCAGTAATGCAGACAAGATGCCCGAGAGTGACGCATGTAACAGCAACCAGTTAAACATTTTAAAAGAATACAAATTTCTGAAAGTATTGAAGAACAAAAATGTATCACCCCAGGTGGGGCTCCAAACAATAAACCCCTGTGGTTATGAGCCCCGTTTTCTTAGCAGGGCGGATAGTGTAGAAACTTCCGGCACTTGGCCATCTTGTTCACTAACAGATGTACGTTTATTAGCAAGGGCATTAAGAGGTCTGAGATACAGTGAGAGGGTCAACATCCTCCCGTTATTTTGAGGAGGAAAAACAGTAAAAGATAGGTCTCCTTAAACAACAGCTCCTGCCCCTGACGAGAAAGGTTTCAGGTACAGGCACATGAGCACCTGTGGCCACCGTGTGGGCCAAGTGCCCCCAGGCAGCCGTACCCGATACCTTTCTGGGAAGCAGGAGGAGTTACATTGTAATTAGAAATAGCACACCTTGCAAAGAAATAAAATACAGGAGCAATCAACAGATAGGAACAAAATGTTGCAGGTCAACCCATGGCATTGCTCATCGTTCAAACCCTGGGGTTAGGACAATGTTTACCACTGTCCTATTGCAGTGTAATGTGATAGTGTCCACCCATTATTATCATACAGCAAGTTCACTCACATCAGGATGAACATTAAATGCAAGCATTATCTGTGAGATCTAAATGATACAGGCCTCAGATACCAGAACAATAACACCTTTGATTCTTCAATCATTGTCTTACAAAATCCTAGTCTCAGCTACTTACTTTTCTCATTGACATCTCATGGTGAATTTATTAAGGGGCGAATACTTTTATTTCTGATCTTCTGTCAGCTCAAAATCTTTCTCTTTTTCATCATTTAATAATGAATGTTCTTTTTGATTCCTCCTTTAATTTTCTCATTGTATTGAGCAGCCCCCTCCTCTCCCCTCTCACGATTGGACTTGCAATGGCGACTCTCTTTCTGAATACTCCAGATCCTGGCAATAACCTCTTGACTCAGCAGTACAGCCCCTTGTATAAATGCCCATTTGCCCCCAGGACCATCAGCGGTCTCCTCAGTCACCCACAAAAATATCCCAAATAACTTAATCAGTTTCAATTTTTTAACTTGGTGACAAATCCATAGAATCCATAGATCCCCTCAGTGCAGAAGGAGACCATTTTGGCCCATTGTATCCGCACCGACCCTCTAAACGAGCACCCGACCTAGACCCAATCCTCCGCCCACTCCCCTGTAACCCTGTAACCCCAACTAAACTGTACATCCCTGGACGCTAAGGGGCAATGTAGCATGGTCAATCCACCTAACCTGCACAGCTTTGGACTATGGGAGTAAACCATAGCATCCGGAGGAAACCCACACAGACACAGGGAGAAAGTGCAAACTCCACACAGTGACCTAAAGCCAGGATTGAACCTGTTCTCTGGTGTTGTGAGGCAGCAGTGCTAACCACCGTGCCACCATCCTGTCCGTGGATTAAACACACAGCAAAAGGTGACATTTTAGATGGATTTATTTTCTGTCACTAGCTCCGCAAGTATGTTCTGGGTGGTTTCCTTATGACAGACTGTCAGAAGAACTAGGAGCAGGAGTAGGTCATCTGGCCCCTCGAGCCTGCTCGGCCATTCAATGAGATCATGGCTGATCTTTTGTGGACTCAGCTTCACTTTCCGGCCCGAACCCCATAACCCTTAATCCCTTTATTCTTCAATAAACTATCTCCCTTTATCTTAAAAACATTTAATGAAGGCGCCTCAACTGCTTCACTGGGCAAGGAATTCCATAGATTCACAACCCTTTGGGTGAAGAAGTACCTCCTAAACTCAGTCCAAAATCTACTTCCGCTTATTTTGAGGCTATGCCCCCTAGTTCTGCTTTCACCCGCCAGTGGAAACAACCTGCCCACATCTATCCTATCTATTCCCTTCATAATTTTATATGTTTCTATAAGATCTCCCCCCATCCTTCTAAATTCCAATGAGTACAGTCCCAGTCTACTCAACCTCTCCTCGTAATCCAACCCCTTCAGCTCTGGGTTAACCAAGTGAATCGCCTCTGCACACCCTCCAGCGCCAGTACGTCCTTTCTCAGGAAAGCTGAACACAATACTCCAGGTGTGGCCTCACTAACACCTTATACAATTGCAGCATAACTTCCCTAGTCTTAAACTCCATCCATCTAGCAATGCGGGACAACACTCCATTTGCCTTCTTAATCACCTGTTGCACCTGTAATCCAACTTTTTGTGACTCATGCACAAGCACACCCACCCAGGTCTCTCTGCACAGCAGTTAAAAAATATATTTTATCATTTAAATAATAATCCCTTTTACAGTTATTCCTACCAAAATGGATAACCTCACATTTGTCAACATTGTATTCCATCTGCCAGACCCCAGCCCATTCACTTAGCCTATCCAAATCCCTCTGCAGCCTTCTGATATCCTCTGCACTTTTTGCTTTACCACTCATCTTAGTGTCGTCTGCAAATTTGGACACATTACACTTGGTCCCCAACTCCAAATCATCTATGTAAATTGTGACCAAGTGTGGGCCCAACACTGATCCCTGAGGGACACCACTAGCTACTGATTGCCAACCAGAGAAACACCCATTAATCCCCACTCTTTGCTTTCTATTAATTAACCAATCCTCTATCCATGCTACTACTTTCCCCTTAATGCCATGCATCTTTGTCTTATGCAACAACATTTTGTGCGGCACCTTGTCAAAAGCTTCCTGGAAATCCAGATATACCACATCCATTGGCTCCCCGTTATCTACCACAGTGGTAATGTCCTCAAAGAATTCCACTAAATTACTTAGACACGACCTGCCCTTTATGAACCCATGCTGCGTCTGCCCAATGGGACAATTTCCATCCAGATGCCTCACTATTTCTTTCTTGATGATAGATTCCAGCATCTTCCCTACTACCGAAGTTAAGCTCACTGGCCTATAATTACCCGCTTTCTGCCTACCTCCTTTTTAAGACAGTGGTGTCACGTTTGCTAATTTCCAATCAGCTGGGACCACCCCAGAGTCTAGTGAATTTTGGTAAATTATCACGAGTGCATTTGCAATTTCCCTAGTCATCTCTTTTAGCACTCTGGGATGCATTCCATCAGGACCAGGAGACTTGACTCCTTTGGCCACATTAGCTTGCCCATCACTACCTCCTTAGTGTTCACAATCATCTCAAGGTCCTCACCTGTCATAGCCTCAGTTCCATCAGTCACTGGCATGTTATTTGTGTCTTCCACTGTGAAGACTGAGCCAAAAAACCTGTTCAGTTCCTCAGCCATGTCCTCATCTCCCATTATTAAATCTCCCTTCTCATCCTCTGAAGGACCAATATTTACCTTAGCCATTCTTTTTTGTTTTATGTATTTGTAGAAACTTTTACTATCTGTTTTTATATTCTGAGCAAGTTTACTCTCATAATCTATCTTACTCTTCTTTATAACTTTTTTAGTAGCTTTCTGTTGCCCCCTAAAGATTTCCCAGTCCTCTAGTCTCCCACTAATCTTTGCCACTTTGTATGCTTTTTCCTTCAATTTGATACTCTCCCTTACTTCCTTCGATATCCACGGTTGATTTTCCCTCTTTTTACCGTCCTTCCTTTTTGTTGGTATAAACCTTTGCTGAGCACAGTGAAAAATCGCTTGGAAGGTTCTCCACTGTTCCTCAACTGTTTCACCATAAAGTCTTTGCTCCCAGTCTACCTTAACTAGCTCTTCTCTCATCCCATTGTAATCTAATTTGTTTAAGCACAAAACACTAGTGTTTGATTTTACCTTCTCACCCTCCATCTGTATTTTAAATTCTACCATATTGTGATCGCTCCATCCGAGAGGATCCCTAACTATGAGATCATTAATCAATCCTGTCTCATTACACAGGACCAGGTCTAGGACTGCTGGTTTCCTCGTAGGTTCCATTACATACTGTTCTAGGAAACTATCGCGGATACATTCTATAAACTCCTCCTCAAGGCCGCCTTGACCGACCTGGTTAAACCAATCGACATGTAGATTAAAATCCCCCATGATAACTGCTGTACCATTTCTACATGCATCAGTTATTTCTTTGTTTATTGCCTGCGCCACCATAATGTTACTATTTTGTGGCCTATAGACTACTCCTATCAGTGACTTTTTCGCCCTACTATTCCTGATTTCCACCCAAATGGATTCAACCTTATCCTCCATAGCACCAATGTCATCCTTTACTATTGCCCGGATGTCATCCTTAAATAACAGAGCTACAGCACCTCCCTTACCATCCACTCTGTCCTTCCGAGTAGTTTGATACCCTTGGATATTTAACTCCCAGCCGTGACCATTCTTTAACCATGTTTCAGTAATGGCCACTAAATCATAGTCATTCACGATGACTTGCGCCATCAACTCATTTACCTTATTCAGAATACTACGAGCATTTAGATAAAGTACACTTATGTTAGCTTTAATACCTCTGTTTTGAATCTTAGCACCTTGATCAGTAACCTCTCCTAATTTATTTTTACTCTTAACGTTTCTCCTAATTTTCCTTGTCGTTGAACCCATATCTTCATGTAACAACCTGCCGCGTCGCTTTCCATTTATGTTTTTACTTCCGTTTTATTCCTTTTAGAATTACTGGGCCTATTCACTGAGCTCCCCTCAGTCACTGTACCTTGTATTGTCGCCCTTTTTGATTTTTGACTATGGCTTCTCTGCCTTACACTTTCCCCCTTACTGCCTTTTGTTTCTGCCCCTGTTTTACTACCTTCCGACTTCCTGCATCGGTTCCCATCCCCCTGCCACATTAGTTTAATGCTGTGCTCTAGCTTTCTGTAATGACACAGGAGCTGGATGAAATCATTATCTCCATCGCTTTTCAGTCATTTCTTCTATCTCTGTCATTTTCTCTCGTCATTTCTCCTTCTCTTACGCTCTCTGTCGTTTTCTCTTCCAGAACGTAATACCATAGGAAATAGGAGCAGGAGTGGGCCATTCAGCCCCTCAAGCCTGCTTCGCAATTCAACTAGAGCATGGCTGATCTTCGACCTCAGTGCCATTTTCCTGCACTATCCTCGTATCCCTTGACATCATTAATATCTAGAAATCTTATCGATCTCTGTCTGGAGCATGCTCAGTGACTGACCCTCCACAGCCTCTGGGGAAGAGAATTCCAAAGACTCACCACCTTCTGAGTGAAGAAATTCCTCCTCATCTCAGTCCTAAATGTCTTCCCCTTATTCTGAGATTGTGTCCCCTGTTTCTAGAGCCCCTCCTCCCCCACACCACAGACAGGGGAAACATCCTTCCGCGCATCTACCCTGATGAGCCCTGTAAGAATTTTGTATGCTTGAATGAGATCACCACTCATTCTTCAAATTATTTCTCTCTTAGTCTCTTTCTGTTTTTCATATTTTCCCTGTCATGTGAGAGTACCCTTTAACAAATGGGTGTTTAAGAAATGTACCTTTAAGAAATGGAGCTGCTCATGTTACTGGAGTGATGTCAGAGTGTGGGTGGAGCTGAGCTCCACTTCTGCTTTTTAGTTTCAGTTTGGAGAAAGCTTGGGGGTGTCTGTGAGCTGCACTGCTGTTGATCTCTGCAATTCAAAAAACTATCCATGGATCATTTGGTGAATTCAGAAGAAGTATAAATGTTTTCAGTCTTGAATGTAAACCCTGATGTGCTCCTGTTTTGGAGGTTTGTTATGTCTTTTGGATGTTAACAGAACAGCATACAGATTACTTAGTGTTGTATTCTTTGGGGGGTGTATTTGGTTTACTGGTTGCTAAGATATTTACTGTTTGTTTTAGAAAGGTTAACTTGAGTTCATAGAATAAACATTGTTTTGTTTTAAAAATCACTGGCCCATTTTCTGCTGTACCATACCTGTTGAGTAAGCTGTGTGCTCCCCATACCACAATCTATTAAAAGTTGTGGGTCAGGTGAATTAGAACATAGAACTTAGAAAAATACAGCACAGAACAGGCCCTTAGGCCCACGATGTTGTGCCGAACCTTTGTCCTAGATTAATCATAGATTATCATTGAACTTACAGTGCAGAAGGAGGCCATTCGGCCCATTGAGTCTGCACCAGCTCTTGGAAAGAGCACCCTACCCAAAGTCAACACCTCCACCCAACACTAAGGGCAATTTTGGACACTAAGGGCAATTTATCATGGCCAATCCACCTAACCTGCACATCTTTGGACTGTGGGAGGAATTCTATGATACACTTTGGGATTCTCTAATCCCTGGCCCATAACAATTGGGGGCTCATCCATGATAAAAGTCTATCCATTGGATTGGCTTAGTGAAGACAGTGAGGGGTGAGCATATTGAGGTTGCTTTTCAAGTGTGGTATTTTAGTTTAAGTGGGGAGTGTATTTGTGGGCAATGGCTCTTTCAGAGGCTCAGAAGTTTTTGGGGCTGGAGACTGTCACACGCAGTACCTTACGGACAGAGACTAAAAGCAGACTGTTAGATTTGGCAAAAACATTGCAGTTAACATTACCTGACAAAATGCGAAAAGATGAGGTAATTATGCCGGTGGCTGGGCATTTAAAGTTGCCTGAGATGCAGATTGACTCATTAGCAATGGCAAAAATTCAGTTGCAAATTAAACAAATTGTCATGTGAGGGTACCTTTAGGACATGGATGTTTAAGCAATGTACCTTTAAGAAAACAGTGATGTCATAGAGCGGGTGGCGCTCAGCTCAGGTCAGCCATTTTGCAGTTTGATTGTGCAGTTTGATTTTGCAGTTTGGTTTTGAAGTTTCAGTTAAAAAGTGCCTGGCTGGTTTTGCTGAGAGCAGCTAAAAAGTGCCTGGCTGGTTTTGCTGAGAGCAGTTTAAAAGTAGAAAGCCAGTTTGAGACAGCAGCTTGAGAAGTTCGGGTTTGCTGTAATCTGCTTGCAGACAGAAAGTCAGGTTTGAGAAAGCAACTTGGGTGTGCCTGTGTGTTTCCAGGGAGTTTGCAGGAAGAAAGCAAGGTGCTGGAGCTGAAGTCAAACAAGCATATATATCTCTGCCATTCTACAGAAAATATATATATCCTTTAACCTGATGTGATACTGTTTAAATGTGTTAAGTCTCTTGGAAGTTTGAAGGAATATTTTAAGGAGTTATTTACTGTTGCAATATTTTCTGAGT
Source organism: Scyliorhinus torazame (assembly GCF_047496885.1). Taxonomy (NCBI): domain Eukaryota; kingdom Metazoa; phylum Chordata; class Chondrichthyes; order Carcharhiniformes; family Scyliorhinidae; genus Scyliorhinus; species Scyliorhinus torazame. Next base: position 102,909,685 of record NC_092722.1, read on the forward strand.
TATCATTGAAGTAAGGGGTGTTAAGAGATCCAATGTTTATTTCAGATGTTAAGTTGAGTTCATGGAATAAACAGTGTTTTGTGTTTTAAAAACCCACGTGTCCATAATTGCAATATCACACCTGGGGAAAAAGCCGTGTGCTAGGAAAAGCAACAAATCCCTTAAAGGATGAGGTTGGTTGAACTCTATGATACATTTTGGGGTTCTGAAACACCTCGCCCATAACAAAATGGAACATGAGAAAGAATTAAAGCAGCTTGAATACGAAAGAGAGAGAGAGGAAAAAGAAAAGGAGAAAGAAGAAAGGAGAAAAGAAAGAATAGCCCTAGCAGAACAAAAGAAAGAGAGAGGGAGATACAGATCAGGGGAAAAGATAAAGAGAGAGAGTTTGAACTTCAGAAAATGGCCATGAAACATGACAGTCAGTTGAAATTGGCCGACGTAAAGGGAAACATACATATGGATGATAGTGATGAGGATAGTGAGAAAGAGCGTCAAAGTCGAAGGCTTGGTGGGGATCTATTTAAGGTCCAAGGTTTGATGAGAAGGAGGTAGAAGCCTTTTTTGTTTCATTTGAGAAGGTAGCTAAACAAATGAAAGGGCCACAGGACATGTGGTTATTACTGATTCAAACAAAGCTGGTAGGTAGAGCGAGTGAAGTGTTTGCGTCACTACCAGAGGAGGTATCTGGGACATATGAGGAGGTGAAAAAATCCATCTTAGGTGCATCTGAAGTAGTGCCTGAAGCTTACAGACAAAGGTTTATAAATTTAAGGAAAGAATTTGGTCAAACATACATGGAGTTTGAAAGGATGAAACAGAGTAATTGTGATAGGTGCATCAGGGCTTTGAAAATAGATCAAACATATGAAGCTCTCAGAGAAATTATAATTTTGGAGGAGTTTAAAAATTCAGTTCCTGATGTAGTGAGAACTCATCTGGAAGAGCAGAGCGTTAAAACTGTGAGGTTAGCAGCAGAAATGGCAGATGATTATAAATTAGTTCATAAATCAAATCTTGGTTTCCGACATCAGTTTCAGCCTGTGAGGGATAGAAACTGGGATATGAGAAATAATCAAGTGGTATAGGTAAAGGTGATGAGATGGGAGATAATAAGGAGAGTGTACCACAGATTAAAAAAGAAATCCAGGAAGAGACATGAAATGTTTCAAATGTTTTCACTGTAATAAATTAGGCCATGTAAAGTCACAGTGTTGGTGGTTGAAGAAAAGCACTGGGAAGGCTGATGTGGTAAAACTGGATAGAACAGTGGGGTTTGTTAGAGTGGTGAAGGAAAGCCCAAGGCAAGCGAAGGAGGTGTGAAAGATTGTACAGCCTGATCAAGAGGTGATTGATAAGAAGGTGGCGGATCTCTTTAAAGAATTTACTTGTGGGGGTAAAGTTTACTCATGTGTATCAGGAGGAGTAGGTAAAGAAGTTACAATTTTAAGAGATACGGGAGCTAGTCAATCTTTAATGGTAAGAGATGAGGAGTTATGTAGTTTGGGAAGAATGTTGCCAGAAAAGGTGATAATGTGTGGAATTCAAGGTGAGAGGAGTAGCGTTCCATTATATAAGGTAAAGTTGGAAAGTCCAGTGTGAAGAGTGGTGAAGTGGTAGTAGGAGTAATAGAGAAACTATCTTGTCCAGGAATACAGTTTATCTTGGGTAATGATATAGCTGGATCGCAAGTGGGAGTGATGCCTCCTGTGGTTGATTAGCCTGTGGAAAATCAGACAACTGAAGTGTTGAAGGATAAAAATCCTGGGATTTTTCCGGATTGTGTAGTAACAAGGTCACAAAGTCACAGGTTAAGACAAGAGGAGAAATCAAAGAGTGAAGATGACGTTGAAGTGCAATTACCAGAAACGATTTTTGATCAGATGGTTGAAAAAGAACAAGAACAGGTGGAGGATGAGGAGGATATTTTTAGTTCAGGAAAATTGGCTGAGTTACAACAAAAAGATATAGAAATAAAACATGTATCAGAAAGCATACACGGAAGGGAAATCTGAATGTATACCAGAGTGTTATTACCGTAAAAGTGATGTCTTGATGAGAAAATGGAGACCTGTACATATGCAGGCGGATGAAAAGTGGGCAGAAGTTCATCAAGTAGTATTGCCGGTAGGGTATTGAAAGGAGGTGTTGCGGGTTGCACATGAGGCACTAGTGCGAGGTCAGTTGGAGATAAGGAAAACTCAAGTTAAAATCCAGAAACATTTTTATTGGCCTGGACTACATAAAGATGTAGTTACATTTTGTCAATCATGTCACACATGTCAAGTGACAGGGAAACCTCAAGAAGTGATAAAACCAGCACCCTTAATACCCATTCCAGCATTTGAGGAACCTTTTACAAGGGTCCTAATTGATTGGTAAGGACTGCTTCCGAAAACAAAAAATGGGAATCAATATCTTTTGACTATAATGGATGTGTCTACTAGGTTTCCAGAGGCCATTCCAGTACGTAATATTACAGCTAAAAAGATTGTGGAGGAGCTACTTGACTTCTTTACTAGATATGGACGACCCACAGAAATACAATCGGATCAAGGATCAAACTTTACCTCAATGTTATTCAAAGAAGATATGGATATCGTAGGAATAAAACAATTTAAATCAACTGCGTACCATCCAGAATCGCAGGGAGTGTTAGAAAGGTGGCATCAGACATTAAAGACAATGTTGAGGGCATATTGTCACGATTATCTAGATGATTGGGATAAAGGAATTCCATTCGTACTGTTTGCAATTAGGGATGCTCCTAATAAGTCAACCAAATTTAGTCCTTTTTAACTAATTTTTGGTCATGAGGTAAGAGGACCATTTAAATTGATTAAGGAAAAATTGGTGGGTGAGAAATCGGAAATTACATTGTTGGATTACGTGTCAAATTTTAGGGAATGATTAAATAGAGCAGGTGAATTGGCGAGACAACATTTGAAAGTTGCACAAAATGTGATGAAATGAGTCGCAGACAAGAAATCCAAAGTTCGTAGTTTTGCCAGTGGAGATAAAGTTTTAGTGTTGTTACCAGTGGTAGGTGAGCCTTTAAAAGCTAGGTTTTGTGGACCTTATCAGATTGAAAGGAAATTAAGTGAGGTGAATTATGTGGTAAAAACACCAGATAGAAGGAAGACTCACCGAGTGTGTCATGTGAATATGCTTAAAAGGTACTTTGAAAGGGAAGGAGAGAAAAAGGAGGAGGTTTTAATGATTCTAACTCAAAGTGACAAACCAAATCCAGATGACTGTGAATTTGACATACCTCAAATTAAATTGGGAAATTAGGATGTTCTTAAAAATTGGGATAAATTGTTGAGTTATCTTCCAGAGGAAAGAGTTATTGATATCACATGGGCAAGTTTGTAGAGGTAAATTGGGAAGTACTAAAATGGCTATACATGATGTAGATGTGGTAAATACTGTTCCGATCAAACAACATCCATACAGACTTAACCCTTTAAAATTGGCACAGGCTAACAAAGAGATTGAAAGTATGCTTAAAAATGGCCTAATTGAAGTGGGTTACAGCCAATGGAGCTCAGCCATAGTGATGGTACCTAAACCAGATGGTACCCAACGGTTGTGTGTGGACTATAGAAAGGTTAATGCAGATACAAGAACGGACCCTTATCCTATCCCACGTTTGGAGGATTGCATTGAGAAAGTGGGACAATCAGTTTTTATTTACAAATTTGATTTACTTAAAGGTTACTGGTAGGTACCTTTATCCGAAAGGGCGAAGGAGATTTCAGCTTTTGTGACTCCAGATGGTATATACCAATTCAAAGTTATGCCATTTGGCATGAACAATGCCCCAGCCACATTTCAACGATTACCTAACAAAGTTGTTTCAGGATTACCCAAGTGTGCGGTATACATCGCCAGCCATGGACAGAACATTTAAAACATCTGATGGAGTTATTCGATCGACTTCAGGAGGCGGGTTTGGTGATAAACCTAGCCAAAAGTGAATTTGGAAAAGCCCGAATCACTTTCCTTGAGGAGTGTCTGATGGACTTGCTTAAGAAACGTCAAAAGTTTCAGTGGACAGCGGACTTTCAATCAGCACTTGACTGCCTGAAAACTGTGATAACCAATGCTCCTGTGTTGGAGAATTGCAAGGGACTCTGTGATCAGATTTAACTAAATTATCTGACTTTAAAGAGAAATGCCGAGGCGTAGAGCAATGGACAGATCGTGCAGAGACCTTCTTGTGAAGAAAGACTGTTAATCGAGACGAATTTCAGTTGGGGGAAGAAGGAGGAAAACAATGGACTATATTATTGTACCTGTTTGCGTGTGTTGTTTTTTTTAAACGAAAAGTATATTTACTGTTTGCATTTCTTAAAGGATAGTAAAAAGGTGAAAAATGTAACCATCTTGAAGATGATGGGTTTTTTTTTTCTCGGAGGGAGGTGTCATGTGAGAGTACCCTTTAAGAAATGGGTGTTTAAGAAATGTACCTTTAAGATATGGAGCTGCTCATGTTACTGGAGTGATGTCAGAGTGTGGGTGGAGCTGAGCTCCACTTCTGCTTTTTTTTAGTTTCAGTTTGGAGACAGCTTGGGGGTGTCTGTGAGCTACACTGCTGTTGATCTCTGCCATTCAAAAAACTATCTATGGATCATTCGGTGAATTCAGAAGAAGTATAAATGTTTTCAGTCTTGAATGTAAACCCTGATGTTCTCCTGTTTGGAGGTGTGTTATCTCTTTTGGATGTTAACAGAGCAGCATACAGATTACTTAGTGTTGTATTCTTTGGGGGGTGTATTTGATATACTGGTTGCTAAGATATTTACTGTTTGTTTTAGAAAGGTTAACTTGAGTTCATAGAATAAACATTGTTTTGTTTTAAAAATCACTGGCCCATTTTCTGCTGTACCATACCTGTAGAGTGAGCCGTGTGCTCCCCATACCACAATCTATTAAAAGTTGTGGGTCAGGTGAACTCTATGATACACTTTGGGGTTCTCTAAACCCTGGCCCATAACATCCCTTTATCTTTCATTCTCTCGCACTCTCTCTCTCTCACACAGAATAGATACAGTTACTCCTCGATTTAAGTTGTCCCGCTTAACTTTGTATCTTTTAAAGTCATTTATTTTCTTTGAATTACACCACGAATTGCGCGTTTCACATCACTACCATTGGGATAATCATTGGGGTAATCATTGGGGTAATCATTGCGCACATTCAATGGTGTCCGTGTCCGTGCCATTGACCTCTGTGAGTGTCACTCTGCCTCATAGATTTCAACAACAACAAAGAAATGTACAGCACAGGAACAGGCCCTTCGGCCCTCCAAGCCCGTGCCGACCATGCTGCCCGACTAAACTACAATCTTCTACACTTCCTGGGTCCGTATCCTTCTATTCCCATCCTATTGATGTATTTGTCAAGATGCCCCTTAAATGTCACTATCGTCCCTGCTTCCACCACCTCCCCCGGTAGCGAGTTCCAGGCACCCACTACCCTCTGCGTAAAAAACTTGCCTCGTACATCTACTCTAAACCTTGCCCCTCTCACCTTAAACCTATGCCCCCTAGTAATTGACCCCTCTACCCTGGGGAAAAGCCTCTGACTATCCACTCTGTCTATGCCCCTCATAATTTTGTAGACCTCTATCAGGTCTCCCCTCAACCTCCTTCGTTCCAGTGGGAACAAACCAAGTTTATTCAACCGCTCCTCATAGCTAGTGCCCTCCATACCAGGCAACATTCTGGTAAATCTCTTCTGCACCCTCTCTAAAGCCTCCACATCCTTCTGGTAGTGTGGCGACCAGAATTGAACACTATACTCCAAGTGTGGCCTAACTAAGGTTCTATACAGCTGCAACATGACTTGCCAATTCTTATACTCAATATCCCGGCCAATGAAGGCAAGCATGCCGTATGCCTTCTTGACTACCTTCTCCACCTGTGTTGCCCCTTTCAATGACCTGTGGACCTGTACTCCTAGATCTCTTTGACTTTCAATACTCTTGAGTACCCAATTCATTTTTTCCAATAAAGGGGCAATTTAGCATGGCCAATCGTGCACATCTTTGGGTTGTGGGGGCGAATCCCACGCAAACACGGGGAGAATGTGCAAACTCCACACAGACAGTGACCCAGAGCCGTGATCGAGCCTGGGCCCTCTGCGCCACCGTGCTGCCCCACTTCGGCTCATTTAACATTCAGCTGGCATCAGGTCCCATGACCCAATCCACATTATTGTGAAGAAAGGTGTTTGCACTCGAGGGAACTTCGAATTTTGTTTAAAAAAAACCCAGAGGCAAAGTTAAGGGGCAATTTAGCATGGCCAATCCACCTACCCTGCACAGCTTTGGGTTGTGGGGGTGAGACACAAGCAGACACAGGGATCAAACCCGGGTCCTTGGCACCGTGAGGCAGCAGTGTCACCCTCAGAGACAAAGGGCGGGATTCTCCGGTCTCTGACGGTGAAATTGTGTCCGGCGATCGGCGGGACAATCGACATTGCCGCCAAAATCAGTGGCGGTGCTGGTTTTGCGATACTCCGCCCCCTCCAAAACAATGTACTCTAGGAGTATGCTGCACGCTGGTGGGACGGCCTCAGGACATTACTTGAGGCCCTCCCCCTGATGGGCCGAGTTCCCAAAGGCGTCGATCACTTATGGTATTTATTTTCGGGAACTCGACGTGGCGGCTGCGGACTAAGTCCAGCACCGTCACAGTCAGGGGGAGTCAATTTGTGGGCAGGGGAGGCTTTGGCTGGCGCTGGGGGCACTGGTGTGGGGTGGTCCAAGGGTGGTGAGCCTTGCCAAAGGGGGTCACTATTTGGCAGGCCGGATGCCTTGCGCATGCACAGCCATGGAACGGGTGCTCTACGCTGCGTCCTGCTACTCCCCACCAGACGGTGGCCATTTTGCACTATTTTTACGGTCGTAAAACACCACCGTTTCCACGCTGGCATCAGCACTTAGTATCAGAATTGGAGAATCCAGCCCATAGTTCTGAAGGAAGAATATCCAAAGCAATAATTTTATTTTACCAAGCAATATGTTCAAGCCTGGGCTGCTCATCTCTGTAAAAATAGGCCCTTTTCTTGAATCAAGCTGATTTCAATTATGGAGCTTCAAGAGCCATTGAGGTCTGCAATACAATTGTTTTCCTTGTCCGAGGGCTTGTTTGGTGAAAACATACCGGGAGTGGGATTCTCCGGTTTGCCTGGGCGACGCGCCATCGCTGGCAGCAGGATTCACCCTTCTCGCCACCTGCCAAGAGATTTCCTATTGTGGCCACCTCAGGCCATCGGGAAACCCACAGGAGTGGGTGCGCTGCCCGCGAAACGGAGAATCCCGCCGGCGGAGAATCCAGCCGCGGGTGTCTCCGTCAGGATACTGTCTTCCTGGTTGATGCCTGCAGCAGGTGAGGCAAAGGAGCCATTTTAAAGTGTCTTGTTTAAGTAAAGCTTGTGATCTTTGGAATCACCTTTGAACATTGTAGACTGGGCGGTCACCTGGACGCTGAGATGAGTCAAGTACAAAAGCGGTCACATGTTGGGAGTGTGAGGGGTCTCCCCGGAGTGCGGGCAGACTCAAAACAGCTAAGAGCTGCTCAGTGTTCTCAATAAACCTTGATTGTTGTAAGTTCCTGGTCATCAGTCATTGCAACCCAGCACTTTTTACAAACATGATCCGGAAATGCAAATAAAGCAGGAAAATCTATCAGCCTAGCAGTGAAACAGGGGGTGGGATTTAATGGAAAGGAAACGGAGTCCCGTGTCGAACGCGGCTGGCTGGGTGTTTCCGACGTTTGCAGCGCTGAGGACAACCCCCTGTTAAACGGAACACTGCTTCACTTCAGGGTGTCAGCGAGGGATGCCCCACCGAGGCTGCACTTAGTCCCATTTGTGCACGAACAAGCTTCGCTTACCATTGCAGCATGAGATCGGGGCACCATCTTTAAATCTCTGGATCCCCCACTGCAGCACTGGACCCCTCCCTCAGTGCCTCAACTCACCTATAAGGGGGTCAGCGATCCCTGCCTCCACCCCATTTCATAGGGGCAGGGCACCCCTGGGCCTGACACCCAGCATGGGCAAAATGCTACCATGGCAGTGTCAGGCTGGTGCCCAGGTGGCACTACCAGGGTGAAAGCTGGCAGTGCCCAGGTGACACCAGCAATGTCAGGGTGCCATGCTTCCCAGAGACGTTCACCTCGGCGCCTCCGATCACCTGGGAGACCCCCCCTCCCAAAGTGGCGTTCCGTCTGGCCCCCCATTTGTGGAGACCAGTGCTAAACGGAGCCCAGCTGAGGTCTCCTTGGCGAGGGGATCCGGCAAGTGCCTAATTGTACGCGAAATATGGAAATTTAGGTCCCGCCCGTTGTGGCCATTAGTTCACGCTAAGTTGAACTTAGTTCAAGATGTTTGAAACAGTCTTGAAGTTGGAGAAAGCATAGTCGATATTGCTGATGTGCTTGGGTTAACCCTTACATCAGTGGGAACAATCCATGGCAGCACTTACAAAATCACACAAAGTGGGTAAAGTGTCACACCTCAAAGCACTGTTAGAGTGAGCTGTCGTAGAAACAGCAACATGGAAAACATGGGAAGAACCTTGGGAGTCTGAATTGCAGACCAAAACCAGAGCCAGATGCCACTTGTCTTGATGGCCATCCATGTAAAAGCTAAAAGCATGGATTTACTGAATGAGCAACAGGTGAGCTCTCAGTCAGAAAGTTTCAATGCTATTCGTGGATGGCTTGAGTGTTTCAAGAGATCTTCCATTATTAAAGTATCCAGCAAAGCAGCTTGCGCTGATACAGGAATGACTAATGAACACTTGCCTGTTTGAACAGTTATTGATGAAGCTGGCTACTCACCAAAACAAGCTTTTAAAGTTGGTGAGAAGGTTTATTTTTTTGGAATCGTACACATTTCGAAAGACAACGCCAGGATTTAGAACTGCCAAAAGATCTGTTCCATCAGGTGGAAATTCCGCAGAAGATTTAAGTTTAAGCCCTCAGTGGCGGATCAGTCCAAGGCAGCACAGACATTGAGAGGTTTTACCAAGGAACATCTGCATTCAAATAAGAAAGCTTGGATGACAGGGTCACTCTTTCGGCAATGGTTCTCCCTATTTTCCATCCCTGTCTGGAGGGAATATTGCGCCAGAGAAAATTTTGCCTTTAAGATATTTCTCCTCTTGGATAATCTCCCAGGCCATCCTGTCAGCCTTGACGAATTGTCTGAAAATGTGAAGGTGGTTTTCCTGAGACCCAACATAACTTAATTTCCCTAGCCCATGGATCAGGGTGTAATACCTCAGATCAGGGAGCAATCCCAATCAGTAAGTAATACCTTCTCCTAACTCATCAAGGCAATAGATGGTGAGAATGCACCATCAGTCTGCTGCAATGTGTGTTTAAGGGCTATCATCATGACATCTCTAGAAAGGAAGTGTGTCATGTGATTCGGTCTCAGTTTCATTTTTGCTTTGAGCAGAGCATGCACACAAAGCTCTGATGCCTTCAAGCTTTATACCAATGTAGAACTGTTCTCATGTGCCTAGTCTTAATAAATGAACTCACAGCATTTTTACCCAATCCCTTATGAGTGATTGGTGCCTTGTGCCGTATAGAGTAAATAAGTCCAAGATATTATACCAATGTAATAATGCGACACAGTCGGAGAATTTTGCTGCAGCTAAAACATCCTCAAGAGCATGGACACAATCGCTGATTCATAGGAGGAAGACACGTCATTTGTCTGAATGGTCTGTGACCAACATTGAGTCCTGTGTATATCAGTGGCTGTGGGGAATCTCATGACCCTGTTCTTGAGGCTCAGTGTGAAATCATCGCCTTGATTAGGAAGGTTGGCTTTGATGAAGTGGACGACGCTGACGTGGCTTTCATCCCACGGAGCAGAATTGTACGATGAAGACTTTGTGGAGATTTAACAATCTAAAGGGAAGCCGGTGCTGAAACACCCCCCTCTCCAGTTTTGTCAACAAAATGACTGTAAAGAGCTTCCAACTCCTGGAAGAGGAAATGGAAATTTTCAGAGGATGACTCAAACAGAAAGCGCTATGTCAAAGTGAACTGTGGATCAATAATTTCATTAAATGCTACAGATAGGGAGGAGCAAAAGAAAACCATCCAACAGTCCTGTGATTTACATTCTTCAAGGTTGTTGATGATCCTGACCTCTCATCTCATTCACTCCACCAGGACATGGCTGTCACACGCCATCCTCAATTTAAAACCAAAATCACTCCAACTTCAGTCAATGAGCTTCTCAGAGGAGGACCAGGATGTCAAATCTGACACTCAGGTCATGGCACCTTGCAGGCAATTCCAAGCACCACCAGCATTTCTTCAAAAGATCCTCCAAACCCAGTGGTAAGAAAGGCGGTGTGACAGACACGTATTCCCCCAAAGTAACATGCCTGGCATCGAGGCTCTAAATCCCTCAAAACCATTTCCACTGAAACACTTTGGTGATATCCTCAATGCAGCTGTGAAGGAGTCAAACACCTCCCTGATTCATGATGACTTGTGCACTGTACACGCAAAGACTTCATCGGGAAATGCAGAGGATAAGTCAGTGGGTAACATGGTAGCACAACGGGTAGCACTGTTGCTTCACAGCGCCAGGGTCCCAGGTTTGATGCCCGGCTTGGGTTACTGTCTGTGTGGAGTCTGCATGTTCTCCCCGTGTCTGTGTGGGTTTCCTCCTGGTGCTCCGCGGAGTTTCCTCCCACAAGTACCGAAAGATATGCTGTTAGGTGAATTGGACATTCTGAATTCTCCCTCAGTGTACCTGAACGGACGCCGGAATGTGGTGACTAGGGGATTTTCACACTAACGTCTTTGCAGTATTAATTGCAGGGGCTGGTTTAGCACAGTGGGCTAAACAGCTCGCTTGTAATTCAGAACAAGGCGTGCAGCGCGGGTTCAATTCCCATACCAGCCTCCCTGAACAGGTGCCGGAATGTGGCGACTAGGGGCTTTTCACATTAACGTCATTGAAGCCTACTTGTGACAATAAGCAATTATTATTATTATTATTAATGTAAGCCTACTTGTGACAATAAAGATTATTATATAAGGTGGCGGGGAGAGTACAAAAGCCCCGAAGCAACTCATCCAGGTGTCCTTCCAAGCAACACCTGCCCACATGTGGCCGTGTATGGTGGTGACACATTGTACTGGCCACCTTAGAACCCACCAAGACAGAGAGAAAGCAATTCATTGCCAATCCCAAAGCCTGCTTAAGATCAAAGAGAGTCTGGTGAGTGTTATCTCTTTTGAATTTATACAGCATTTCTTTAGTGATTTATTTTAATTTTCAAGTTATTCCAGCTAAGAATGCACATTTCTGATATAGTGGAGTGAATTCTCTGCCTCCCTAGCCATGTGTTTCTCGGTGGCGTGTCATTGAGCTGGATTCTCCGCTGGCGGGATGCTCCATTTTGCCGCCAGCCCGGGGGGTTCCCTACGGCATGGAGCTGACCCACAATGAGAAACCCCATTGACCGGCCGGTGTAACGGAGCATCCCGCCGGCGGGGTGAACCTGAAATGTGGTGCGTCAGGACAGAGAATCCAGCCCATTGTATTGACCCCACGGCGTCAGAAAACCCACGGATGGGGGTGCACTGCTGGCAGAACGGAGAATGCTGCTGGCGGAGAATTCACCCCAGTATTTCAACATGCAGATTGGATTCTCTGGGCGAGAAATGGCTTCAATATTAATTCCCATGAGGACCCATGATTTTTTAATGTTGTTTTGCTGAAAGACTCAGGGCGCGATTCTTCGTCCCGCCAGCCCCGTTTTCCGGCGAGAGTGTCCCCGCTGGAGTGGGATTCTCTGTTCCCGCAGCCGGCCAATGGGGGTTCCCCATTGTGGCCCCCCTATGCCATCGGAAAACCCACGGGCACGGGTGTGTTGCTGGTGAATCGGAGAATCTCACTGACGGAGAATCCCGCAGCCGGTTTTCAGGTATGCGGCCACAACTTGAAGTGAGGACTTACTGGAAACTGCTATTGGCAATCCCCAGAACTTAAAGAACCCATGACATTGCTATCCTTGGGACTGAAGCATACCTCCAACCTGAGGCACCAGGCAGTGAGCTGACCGGATACAGAGGAGACTTCTGACAAATACTCCTTACTCATATTTCATATCAAAGATCAGTGATAGTCAGATTTGTGTATATACTGTTATTAGAGGTGCATACCAGGTGAGGAAAGTGCTAGCAGAAAATCACTGTCAGAAATTTGTCAAGCAATTTAATCGGTTCATTGTGTGGTAGATGAAGGCTGCAGGTGGCTGGGTTTAAAAAGGCTGAGTAGTTTGATTGGATGTCTCCACTCTGCTTGTTCATTGGAAGATTTCTTACCTTCAAATTTAATCAATGCTATGTCTAAACCAGTCATTACTTGAATCAAGCATTACCTTTTACCCCACTCTCACTGGGATGTGTGACAGATACTAGGAGCTGTTGTGTTCCATGCAGATAGCTGACGTGGACAATTATCTCCTCAGATCAGAAGATAGCTTTGGAAAAGAAAAGTAATTGGGCCATCTTCATCCATCCACAAAAATATCCCAATATTTCTGTCAACTGACAACAAGTCCTCAAACAATTCCAGGGTTTCACCTCAGAGGCATTATCCAAGATTCCATTGCCTGTATCACTCAACTCTAATAGATATAGTCCTAAATTTACCTTGTACCAGTTGCAGCATGTGTCTCCTTGTTCTCCAATTCTGAATTTCAAAATGGATAATACGGAAAGTATAAAGTATGAAAGAAGTTGAGAATAATGAAGGATATCGGAAGTGTTTTTTATTCATTCATTTGGTGTGGACTTTGCTGTGTTTGTAGGCCAGTGTTTGTTTCCCATCCCTAATTGGCCTTGAAGGTGGTGGTGAGCTGCTTCTTGAACCACTGCAGTCCATGTGGTACACCCATGCTGTTAGGAACTGTGTTCCAGGATTTTGACCCAGCGGAAGGAACAGTGATATATTTCCAAGTCAGGATAGTGTGTGTTTTGGAGGAAACCTATAGGTGGTGGAGTTCCCATGTATCCTCTGCCCTTGTCCTCCTAGATGGTTTGGAATGTACTGTTGAAGGAGTCTTGGAGAGTTGCTGCAGTCGGTGGTACGCACGGCTGTCACTGTGCGTCGGTGCTGAAGGGAGTGAATGTCTGTGGATGGGGTGTCAATCAAGTGGGCTGCTTTGTCCTGGATGGTGTGGAGCTTCCTGAGTGTTGTTGGAGACACACTCATCCAGGCAAATGGAGGGTATTCTATTACATGCCTGGCTTGTGTCTTGTAGGTGGTGGACAGACAGTGGGGAGTCAGGAGGTGAATTACTCGCTGCAGAATTCCCAGGCTCTGACCTGCTCCTGCAGCCAAAGTATTTACATGGCTGGTTCCAGTTCAGTGTCTGGTCAATAGTAACCCCCAAGATGTTGATAGCAGGGGGGGGGGGGGGGGGTTCAGTGATGGTAATGTCATTGAATGTCAAGTGGAGAAGGTTGGATTCTCTCTTGTTCACACAACATGAGCATCAGACAATGCATTTCTCTTGTTGGAGAAATGCATTGTCTGATGCTCATGTCGTGTGAATGTTACTTACAACTTATCAGCCCAAGCCTGAATGTTGTCCTGGACTGGTTGCCCATGGACATGGACTGCTTCAGTACCTGACGAGTCATGAATGGTGCTGAACATTACACAGAAGATCACCCCTTCTGACCTTATGATGGAAGCGAGGTCATTGTGAAGCAACTGAAGATGGTTGGGCTAGGACACTACCCTGAGGAACTCCACCAGTGATGTCCGGGACTGAGACGACTGACCTCCAACAACCACAACCATCTTCCTTTGTGCCAGGTGTAACTCAAACCAGCAGGGATCTTCCCTCTGATTCCCATTGACTCCAGTTATGCTAGGGCTTTTTGATGCAGTACTGTTGCCTTGATGTCAAGGGCAGTCACTCTCACCTCACCTCTGCAGTTCAGCTCTTTTGTGCATGTTTGGACTAAGGCTGTAATGAGGTCAGGTGCTGAGTGACCTTGGCTGAAGTGAAAAATAAAGATCCCTTCTCAAATTATATTCAGATCTCATCCATCCGAAGAGGCTGAGGAGTAAGGGAGACCTTGCAAAAATTAGCTTGCCTTTAAATTGTGCCCTTCATGTCATCACAATAAATAGTGGACAGAATTTAATGGGCCGATAGTGAACTCGCCATCAACTGGACAACCAGTGGGGAACCCCTGCCAGTTCCATGGGTGGCACCAGTCGCAGGTCCACATGAGGACCTGGGCTTTTGAATCCTGCCCTATCAGAGCTGCTGGTCAACCACAGGCTGCGCCTCCTTGCCACCTGGGTAAGTGGGAGCAGGGGCCGCTGCTGTCAATGCACCCACCAGGGCCCCAGGATCAAAGAGGGTCCTCCAGGCCAAAATTGAGTAAGGGAAGGCTTGGGGGTGTGTAAGGGGAAGGGGTGGGGGGTGCAGTGGAGGCCCTCTCTGATACTGGATTCCTCGATCAGGCTTCGAGTGCCCGACAGCGAGGGGTGCTCCTCTGAAGTTGCTGGCATCCCAACAGGGTCTGCTTGGCAGCCTTCCAAAGACATGAGAAATCTGTGCAGCCTCTATTTAATTACTGAGCCACCACGAAATTGCTGTGAGCATTGGGATAAGGAGTGTTGAATGTTTAATTAATGAGCCTAATTGACATCCCGTCACGAGCGGGTGGGGTTCCCACATCAAACCATTCTGCCTCCAACTTAATAGGGGACAGTTTTTCCAACACTGGGAATTCGACCAGTGAACTCCTCTCTGCCTCCGATTCTCCTCCGCACGCCCCCCCCCACCCCCACCCCCACCCCCCCACCAACATGCCCCTCCAGTGGGTTGAAATAAATTCCACCCATTGCGAAATATGTCACCGTTGTTTTGTAGGGAAACATGACGTCCAATTTGTGCACAGTAAGATTCCATACAGAGCTACAAAATATATTATTGGTTAATCTTTTCTTTATTGATGTTGGTTGAAGGATGAATGCTGCCCAGGACACTGGGGTATAACTCCCCTGCTCCTCTTTGAAATACTAATCTATTCCATGCCTCTGTGGACGATGGTTCATTTTACCTCTGATCCGAAAGACAACACCACTGACAGTGCAACACTCCCTCAGTATGAAACTGGAGAGTCAGCCTCGATTGTGTGCTCTGTTCTGGGCAATGGGACATGGACTCCCAACTTTCTGACTTACTGGTAAGAATGTTGACACTGAGCCATGACGATACATGATTAAACTTGAAAGCAGTCAGTACCAGAAAAGAAATCTCACTGGGAACCCATCGAGGAAGGACTATGAGCAAAATAATGGGCGGAATTTTCTGGCCGTTCACGCCAGCGGGATTTTCCGGTCCCGCCGATGGCGCACACCCTTCGTGGTTTTGCCAGCGACGGGCGGCGCATTCAACGGGAGAACCCATTGACAACAGCGGGACCAGAAAATTCTGCCACCGGCCAATGGCGGGACGCCTTGCGACGGATTTCCATGGAAAATCCCGCCCAGTACATTTAAAGGGGAAGAATACCATAAGAGGATTAATTGAATTAATGTGGCAGCTCCCTTTTATTTCCGGAGGTGAAAATGTCGCCACCTGCGCCACAGTTAATACTGAATATGTTTTTTGCCACTCTGTCATTGACAGTGACATCTGGTGAGACTTATCCTTGCTGGGGAAGGTGAGGGATGCTGGAGAATTAAACCAATTCAGGGAGTCAGAGTCACACTGTACTTCGTCTGCTGTGACAATCGCTGATGGGGGGGAGGGTTGGATGCGTTGAATTGGCGTTTCTGGATCATGTGGCTTAAGGAATCCATGTCGTTGTGGTGTTGCACAACCTTCGGAAGGGTGACAATTACCCCATTGGTCTTCCCCAGCTTCAGATTCGGATAGATCACGGGAATGAACACCAGCTACGATGTTAGAATAGGACAGGGAGCCTGATTATCCATCAACAAATTTTACAAGACTGACATTCTTGAAATATTAGAAAATTTATAATAGTTGCATAATATTTCTAAATTGCATTAGAAGTTGCATTTTAACTAGGTCCCAATTGGCTGTTAGTGAAACTCATCACAAATCTGTTGAGAAATGCTAAATACCCAATTACATTTTCCAGCCGAAGTTAACAAAATACATATAAACTATCACTGAATGATTTTAGTTCAGTGTAATTACCACATACACTTAAAGACAAATACCCACTGAGCAGTGGCTGTGATCTGCGCTGTGCATTTTTTGAGTCAGTATTACAGAGAAAACCGGCTAAAAAATGAAACCGCCAATTACTTTTCTTTTAACAAAAATGAAGATCTCTTTTGAGCGATGGTCTTTAAATAATATTTTCACTCATCATTCCAATTCCATCGACACCGAAGCCAAACAAGCTGAAAATAAATGCACGACTGACATTAGCTATTTCCGTTTTTGTCATTTTCAGAGCATGTTCTTTATGAAAAATACTGTATCTTTACACCATGTTAAATAGCTCATGTATATACAGGTGGGCTGTAAAAGACAAGGACCCAGAATAAAATCTGTACAAGCTCTTTTGCTTTCTTGTTTAAAAAATACTGCACAGATAAAGTCAGTACAAACCGAAACGGAAAAGAAAATTCAGTCAAGTCCATGTTACCTCCTGCTTGACCTCCCACAGCGGTATCTCCGCATTAGCACAATGATTTATTTGTTGGGGCACAAGGCAACCTTAGAGTTTTTCAACTGTCTACGCCTTGCCCTCATTTAGTCCATCATTGCCGGTGGCAATACGCTACAGAGCATCATGCTGGCTCAGCTCACTTTTATAGATATACTAGATATGGCTGCCAGAGCATGTCACTGTCGCTATGGTGCTCAGTTCCGTGCCTGCCTCTCTGTGGGCATCTGCGGTGTCCTCCTGTGCTTGCACTTTGTACTGTTTGTGAGCCAGATGTCCCTGGTGTGCTCCACAATAACTCAGTGTTGGCTGGTCGTAGGTGAGGAAGGACGAGACACTCATGGCGATAGGGATCTGCAAGTGGAAGAAAAGACACTTGAAAATACCACTTACGTTGTCTTTAAGTCAAGACTAACCTGTGAGAATACATGACGCGGCATATCTGGGGCAAGCAGCGGAATTCTGCAGATGCTGGAACTCTGAAATGAAAGCAGAAAATGCTGGAAATACTCAGCAGGTCTGGCAGCATCTGCGGGGAGAGAAACAGGGTTAACTTTTGATGGCCTTTCATCAGAACTGGAGAAAATATAGAGGTGAACGGCTTTTAAAGTGAATCGAGAGTTGGGTAAAGGATGGGGAGTTAAGTGCTTGGGGAGGAGTCGAGGATAGGTGGGGTGCAAGTGGTGGGCAGGAGAGAACAAGGGGGAGATCTGTGATAGTGGTTAAGGCCAGTTTAAACCAATTTAAAGTAATGAAAGGTGTAATCCAAAAACTAGGGAGATGTTAACAGGGCAAGTTATTAAAGAAATGATAGATCTGCCTGGGGGAATATATAAACAGTGAGGGAATGTCCAAGAGAAAATGGGAGCAGTGATTAAGACCTGAACTAAATAGGTCAAATGCTAAGAAAGTTAAAGACTGTGCATGCTGGGAATCTGGGGCGAAATTCTCCGGTATCGGCGTGATGTCCGCCGACTGGCGCCCAAAACGGCGCAAATCAGTCGGGCATCGCGCCACCCCAAAGGTGCGGAATGCTCCGCACCTTTGGGGGCCGAGCCCCAACCTTAAGGGGCTAGGCCCGCGCCGGACGAATTTCCGCCCCGCCAGCTGGCGGAAAAGGCCTTTGGTGCCCCGCCAGCTGGCGCGGAAATGACATCTCCGGGCGGCGCATGCGCGGGAGCGTTAGCGGCCGCTGACGGCATTCCCGCGCATGCGCAGTGGAGGGAGTCTCTTCCGCCTCCGCCATGGTGGAGACCGTGGCGAAGGCGGAAGGGAAAGAGTGCCCCCACGGCACAGACCCGCCCGCGAATCGGTGGACCCCGATCGCGGGCCAGGCCACTGTGGGGGCACCCCCCAGGACCCCGGAGCCCGCCCGCGCCGCCTTGTCCCGCCGTTAAGGTAGGTGGTTTAATCTACGCCGGCGGGACAGGAATTTTAGCGGCGGGACTTCGGCCCATCCGGGCCGGAGAATCGTGGGGGAGGGCCCGCCAACCGGCGCGGCGCGATTCCCGCCCCAGCCGAATATCCGGTGGTGAAGAATTCGGCAACCGGCGGGGGCGGGATTCACGCCAGCCCCCGGCGATTCTCCGACCTGGCGGGAGGTCGGAGAATCTCGCCCCTGAAATCTATGAATGGGATGTTCAGTCCGTTGAGTCACTCAGTGTGTCAGGCAGTATCTGTGATGACAGTGCTGTCTAACACCATTTTCCTTTTCCAATTTTCATCCAGATTTATGTGGTTGAATGACATCAGGACCAACATTATATTTTTTTATGCCCAATTGCATCCAATCGTAGGCACTACACTTTAGGAAGGACGTCAAGGTTTTAGAGAGGATGCAAAAGACGTTTCTAGAGTGCTACCATGGATGCAGGACATCAGTTATGTGGAGAAGCTGGGGTTGTTCTACTCAGAGCGGAGAAGGTTCAGGGAGGTTTGATAAATGTGTTCAGAATTGTGAAAGCTTTTGTTCAGAGTAAATAAGGAGAAACTGTTTATGGTGACTGACGGGTTGGTGACCAGAAGACAGGAATTTAAGATAATTGGTCAAAGGATCAGAGGGAAGATAAGGAGAAATTGTGTCAAGCAGTGTTCTGTTCTGGAATGTTCACAGAATTGTTACAGTGCAGAATGAGGCCATTCGGCCCATCATGTCTGCACCAGCTCTTCAAGCAATCATCATGACTTAATGTCATTCTCCTGACTTTTCCCTGTACCCCTGCGCTCTGTATCTATTCAAATCATCATCTAATGCCCTCTCGGATGCCTCGATTGAATCTGCCTACACCACACTTCCAGGCAGTGCATTCCAGACCCCAACCACTCGCTGTGTGAACAAGTTTGTCCTCACATCACATTTGCTTCCTTTGCAAATCCCTTTAAACCTGTGCCCTCTCGTTCTTGATCCTTTTGCGAACAGGAACAGTTTCTTCCCATTTACTCTATCCAGCCCCCTCAGGATTTTGAACATCTCTATCAAATCTCCTCTTAGTCTTCTTCTCTGCAAGAAGAACGGTCCCAACCTCTCCAATCTATCCTCAGAACTGAAGTTTCTCATCCTGGGAACCATTCTTATAAACCTCATCTGCACTCTCTCCAATGAGTTCACAACCTTCCTATAGTGTGTTGCCCAGAACTGTACACAATACTTCAGCTGAGGTCAAACTAGTGTTTTGTATAAATTCAGCATGAAACCCCTTGATCTTGTACCTGATAGGATGGCGGAAGATAATTCAATTGTAACTTTCAAAAGAGGATTAGACAAACATTTAAAGATCAACAATTTGCCAGGAAAGTGAAGGGGAATGGGGCTGGTCGCCCTACGTGGAGCTGTCACATACTCAATGGGCTGAATGATCTTCTTCTCTGCGTTGTCATTCCAGAATTCTATGAGTGGAGCAAATCCATGGATTGATGCATACATTAACAACTCCAGTCAGATCTTCTATTTTAACATACTTAAATTCTAAAATGATGCAGAACAGAAGGAGACCATTCAGTCCATGGTGCCTATGCCAGCTTGTGGAAAAACTAGCCAAATTGTACCTCCATGCTGTTGTTTCCCCTTAGTACTATATATTTTCCACAGTTCAGAATACCGCTTACCTCTAGTCAGAGCTCTGGCAGCCTGCTGATGGGCACTTGGGAAATGTTAATGTCAGCCACATCATTGGTGGGCACAGGATGGTCCATCACACCCTCATTTTTGGACATGTCACTTCCCTGTTTATGCCAGACAGGAGACTCTGAATCTCCTTCCATTTCTGTCGTTTGGAATCATAGAATTCCACAGCGCACACTGAGGCCATTCAGCCCATCAAACCCATTCCAGCGCTCTGAAAGAGCGGCCCTAGCCTAGTTCCTTTCTCTAGTATTTTTCAAATATTTATCCATTCTCTCTTTGGAGGTTTCTGTTGATCTGTTTCTGCCATTGCCTCTGGTTGGTCATTACATTTCCTTCAAACCTTCAGTGCAAAATTTGGTCTCCTGATCTCTCCCTTAAACACATATATTGGCCTCTTGATGAAAGGAGATGTTATATCCTTCCACTTCTTGTACCGCACATAGGTTTTAGAATGCTTTTCGGAATGATTTATTCAGCCTACCTAAAGCCAACGATACTGATGCCATTTGCATTCACTAATATCCAGGGATAGACTGCTTGAAGTAATGCTTAGTGAAGCTGGTGTGATTTATTTTTTACCTGACATTGAGAACAAAGGCCAGGGAAAGAGATTTTCAACCTCAGGGAGAGTAGGAGAACATTCAGCCCCTCAAGCCTGTTCCACCATTCAAATAATCAGTTGCTGCTCTATATGTCAATTGCATTTGTCTGTAATCCCTCAACACTCTCATCTCACAAAATTCTGTCAATCTCAGTCATGAGAGACTGACGGTGCATTCACTTGTTTGGCCCCTCACCACATTGAAGCATTTCAGAATGTTTCGGACAATGAATTCATGCCACAGGTAGCAATGAGCTAAATGGCTGATTGATTGAATTCTGGATGGGCCACCATCTTTCACATAGTACCCATGGGATCTTTAACCTGTGCCTGAACGGCAAGGTTGGCAAACGCTCTGATGACTGCCAGCCAAATATTCCATTATCTCGGTGCTGCTGAAGCAGACATGCTGTTACTCAAATTTCAGGAATGGCTTTATTCCTATTCAATATTTACCATCACACCTAAAGTACAACTTGAATTAATATTGTGGCTTTAACACAGCAAAGTTCTCAGACTATTTCATCGCGCCGTTAGCGGGGGCTTAGAAGGGGCAACCACAATTCATCTTCAGATACAAGGGGTGGGATTCTACTATCCGCCAGCCTGGTGACCCTTGTCGGTGTGCCCTCGCCAGCAGCGGGATTCTCCGTTCCCGCCACCTGCCAATGGGATTTCCCACTGTGACTACCCCACGCCGCCAGAAAACCTGCGAGCGTTGGGTGCACTGCTGGCACAACGGATAATCCCGTCGGCGGAGAATCCCACCCAAGGGTCCTAAGAAGGTTTCACTTTAGTACTGAGAGTGTTGGAGGTGCTGCCTTTTATTTGAGATGTTAACCCCAGGCCCATTTAACCTCTCAGGTGGAAGTCAAAGATCATCAACACTATTTTGAAGAAGGGCATGGGACTTATTCCCGGTAAAAGCAAATTACTGCGGATGCAGGAATCTGAAACAAGAACAGAAAATGCTGGACAATCTCAGCAGGTCTGACAGCATCTGTGGAGAGTGAAGGAAGCCAACGTTTTGAGTCTGGATGATTCTTCATCAAATTGACAAAGAATCATCCCGACTCAAAACGTTAGCTCCGTTCTCTTCCCACAGATGTTGCCAAACCTGCTGAGTTATTCTCGCTGTCTTGGCAAATACTTATCCTTCACCCATCATCACCACCTAAATTAATCTAATTTTCTGTTTTGAGGACCTTGCAGATCCTGTCTGAACGATAATGTAAAACTGTTGATTTTAAATCTCCCCCAACTCTTAGTTCCATTGAAATTGGTGTCATTAAACATTGCAGGAGCAGGGGAAGTGCCAGAGCACTGCAGCACCTCGGGCTCCACCCTTCCTGTCCCTGGCACATCATATGGCAGCGGGCAGAACAGGGCAGCACCACGCTACCTGGGACACCAAGCAGAAGCTGGGCCTATCTAGATCCGGTTGCTCCAGAAGACGGCCGACAACAGGGACCCAGGTTGCAAGGACGGAATCACAGCAGGTAACTTCCACTCCTCAAGAACTGTCCAGGGATTCACCTAGACCTGGGACCTGGAAGGCCAGGAAGTTAGACATTAGTTAAGTTGGCTTGGGTGTAGGGCACAGTATAGTGAAAGGGTTAGGGCACAAAGCTGCATATATGTTTCAACATTAAAAACTTGTGCACTATGTTACAACCTCAGATGTGGAGATGCTGGCGTTGGACTGGGGTGAGCACAGTACGAAGTCTTACAACACCAGGTTAAAGTCCAACAGGTTTGTTTCGATGTCACTAGCTTTCGGAGCGCTGCTCCTTCCTCAGGTGAATGAAGAGGTCTGTTCCAGAAACACATATATAGACAAATTCAAAGATGCCAAACAATGCTTGGAATACGAGCATTAGCAGGTGATTAAATCTTTACAGATCTACACTCTACACCAGCATCCCCCATGACGACGGCATTGCTGCAACAGCCTCAGTACTCAACACCGACAACTGCCAATCTCCAGACTCAATTCTGCAACTCATCCGCTTCATTCTGGATCACAACGTCTTCACCTTCGACAACAAGTTCTTCATCCAGACGCACGGAACAGCCATGGGGACCAAATTCGCACCCCAATACGCCAACATCTTCATGCACAAGTTTGAACAGGACCTACTCACCGCACAGGACCTTCAACCGATGTTATACACCAGATACATCGATGACATTTTTTTCCTTTGGACACACGGCGAAGAATCACTGAAACGACTACACGATGACATTAATAAGTTCCATCCAACCATCAGACTCACCATGGACTACTCTCCAAAATCAGTTGCATTCTTGGACACACTCGTCTCCATCAAGGACGGTCACCTCAGCACTTCGCTTTACCGCAAACCTACGGATAACCTCATGATGCTCCACTTCTCCAGCTTCCACCCTAAACACATTAAAGAAGCCATCCCCTATGGACAAGCGCTCCGTATACACAGGATCTGCTCAGACGAGGAGGAGCGTAACAGACATCTACAGACGTTGAAAGATGCCCTCATACGAACGGGATATGGCACTCGACTCATCGATCGACAGTTCCAACGCGCCACAGCGAAAAACCGCACCGACCTCCTCAGAAGACAAACATGGGACACAACCGACAGAATACCCTTCGTCGTCCAGTACTTCCCCGGAGCGGAGAAACTACGTCATCTTCTTCACAGCCTTCAACACATCATTGATGACGATGAACATCTTGCCAAGGTCATCCCCACACCCCCACTACTTGCCTTCAAACAACCGCGCAACCTCAAACGAACCATTGTTTGCAGCAAACTACCCAGTCTTCAGAACAGTGACCACGACACCACACAACCCTGTCATGGCAATCTCTGCAAGACGTGCCAGATCATCGACATGGATACCACTATTACACGTGAGAACACCACCCACCAGGTACGCGGTACATACTCGTGCGACTCGGCCAACGTTGTCTACCTCATACGCTGCAGGAAAGGATGTCCCGAAGAGTGGTACATTGGCGAGACCATGCAGACGCTGTGACAACGAATGAACAGACATCGCGCAACAATCACCAGACAGGAATGTTCCCTTCCAGTCGGGGAACACTTCAGCAGTCAAGGGCATTCAGCCTCTGATCTCCGGGTAAGCGTTCTCCAAGGCGGCCTTCAGGACCCGCGACAACGCAGAATCGCCGAGCAGAAACTTATAGCCAAGTGCCGCACACATGAGTGCGGCCTCAACCGGGACCTGGGATTCATGTCGCATTACATTCATCCCCCACCATCTGGCCTGCGAAATCCTACCAACTGTCCTGGCTTGGTACAATTCACACCTCTTTAACCTGGGGTTACCCCATCTCTGGATCTGTAAAGATTTAATCACCTGCTAATGCTCGCATTCCAAGCATTGTTTGGCATCTTTGAATTTGTCTATATATGTGTTTCTGGAACAGACCTCTTCATTCACCTGAGGAAGGAGCAGAGCGGGTTGTCATCATCCTCCATCCCATGGGCAAGACCCGCAGTTACTGCCAACCCAGGGCCCCCACCCCATAGTGCGGCAGGTAGGTATCACGCAGGGGGTTGCAGACAGGTGGATGGGGTGGCTGTGAGGGAGGTGAGGTGGTGAGGGGTTTCTGTGCCCCAAGAGCTAGCCCCTCACCCGGGGGTGCACCTCAAAGATGTCAGGAACCATCGAGTGTGCCGGGATGATGGCATTGTGCATGTTGCCCAGGTAACGGACGCAGACGTGCAGGATGTGCAGCTCACGGTCACTTGCGCGTTCATCGAGTGGAAACCCTTCGGTTTGTGAAGATTGGCCTGACATGGGCCGGTGCTCATAGAGGGACATGCATCCAGTCCATCCCTCCCTGGACCTGCAGAATCCTGGCGATGACGGCGAACCCCACTTCATGGGCATCCTGGTGGGCTCATTCCACATTGAAGTGTGCCGACTGGGCATATATGGCCTCCGTGGTGGCATGGATGCGCCTGTGCACCGAGGTCTGTGAGATTCTGGACAAGTCCGCACTCGGCACCAGGAAGGGTCCCGTGGCGTAAAAGTTCAGGGTGACCATCACCTTGACGGTCGCCAGGAGCGGTGTCCTCCCCCATACCCCTGCGGTGCCAGGTGTGCCATGATCCGGCAGATATTTCGTACGGTCCCACTGCTCAACCGGAGTCTTCGACGGCATGCTCGGTCCAGCAGGTCCTCGAATGACAGACCCTACCGCTTCACACGAGGCCTCATGCGGCGACCCCTTCCCAACTCGTGGTCAGCCTGTTGGGCAGCCGGCTCCCCATCCTCACCGGCTGCCTCCCGCTCCTCTGGGGAAGGCTCCGCTGCTGCAGTGCCCTCCTCAGCAGCTCCTGCTCGTACAGCCTCAGCACATCCCCAGAGCTGCAGGGCCAGAATGAAGGCCACCATTCCTGGTTGGATTCCGATGGCCATTGATGCAAGTGGGTGAAAGGCAAGCGTGTCAGCATGGTGTGTACCTATGTGCCCAACCCGGTCCACTGGCTACAGGGTGGCCTCGGCCTCCACTGAAGCTCCTGTCCCTGCATGTCTCCCCCGCTCTCCCCCATCCACACACCCACCACCGGCCATTCCCCCCGGGCACTCTGCCCTCTGCACCGCACCCCTGGCCCCATCGATGCCCGGCACTGTGGGGACCTCTGGTCCTGGCACCCATCCCTGCTGACAGGGCGCTACCCGTGCCAGCGGTATGCTCCGCGTCTGGTGCCCTCCCATAGGGGCTATTCTGGGCATTGCCCTTGGGGGGGCTGCATGCCATCCTGTCAGCGGTTTGCATCCGGTTGGTGGGGAGGAGGGGTGGTGGAGTGCAAGGTTAATGGTGTACAGGGTGGGAGGTTGAGCTGGTGGCATGGAGTGTGAAGGATGGGTTGCGGGAGTGGTGGGGCGGGGGTACCCATACCACGGGTACGGTGGGCGGTCATTGTGTGCATAGCAAGATGGCTACCTTGCAGGCCGCGGCAATGGAGGTCTGTGCCTGGCCCAGTCCCGGTGGCGTCACCCCTGCTCCACGGCCCATCTTCTGGTCATTCCCTCACCCCCCCGCTGCTCCCCAGTCCTCCGCCGGCCATGGTATACGCCACGCTCCCACAAGCCAGCACTGCGAATGGCAGGACCTCTCTCCCTCAGCAGTGCGGCACCAGTCTCCCCTCTGTGTCCCTACAGGCGAAGTTGGCTCACAACAGACAGGAGAGGATCCAGATGGGTGGCAAGGTGCCGGACATCAGAGTCCTCACCCCAAAGGAGGAATGGGCTCTGGGGTCGCGGGGTGGCCGAGGACAGATCGGTCACTGACGTAGAGGTTGGCACACGACGCAGAGGTAAGGATCCAGCGGCCCCATCCCTCCCACTGACCACATGTCCATTCTCCTGTAGGATCTCCATATGACAGTGCAGATCATATGGAAATAACCACCACGTACTGCATACCCTTGGGAATCCTCTTGGGAGGTCTGAAGTACTCACTTAACTATGATTGCCAGTTCCCTGTTAGCAATAGCCTTCAGTCTAATGGCTAGAGGCCTGCTCGGTCAGTGGGAGTTGTGGGTGGTCAGTGGGACATGCAGACAGGGGCTGGGGTTTCCTCCGCAGCAGATATACATGATCCAGGGACTGGCATGGCGGCCGCACAGGCGCTGAGAGAAGATTTCACCAATGGGGGCAGGCTGGTTAGATCGCAAAGTGATCAGTGCCTGGCGTGGTGCTCGATTTTGGCCTCTCCTGCCATCTAACGGCTGCGTCGTGCTCTCGCCAAGCGCAATTAAATCTCACCCTGAGACTTATCATTGGTGAAGAAACAGCATCTGAAAGGTGCTGCCATCGTGTGATAATCTAATGTGTCCGCTCATAATCGCAAGCAAGTTAACCTTTAACCTGGTGTCCACAAAATATCGACCAATGTTGAGTAATCCTGTTGCTGCTCCCCACCTCCTATCAGCCTCCCTGCCCCCACTTCCCTCACAGCCGAGCAACGCACATAAATAACAACATTTATGTGCCACCTTCAGGGACAATTTAAATAACCAAACATTTGATTTAATGTAGAAAACAGATCGCTAATGAATTGAATGTTAACATAAACAAAGGGAAAAATATTCAACTAGAGACTCATCGAATGCATATTAGACCAGTGAGAAATTCATCATCTTGTGAAATACTCAGAAATAGCAGAGCTTGAGCCCCAATGAAGAGAGAAGATTGCAGCAGAACCATGAAAATCTATCAGTATCATGACAGAGGAGGAGGTTTAAAATAACCTGTCAGCCCAGCGCTGCAGCTTATCTATGTCCCTCTGTAACTTGTAACATCCTTCCGCACTGTCCACAACTCCACCGACTTTAACGTCATCTGCAAATTTACTCACCCATCCTTCTACGCCCTCCTCCAGGTCATTCATAAAAATGACAAACAACAGTGGCCCCAAAACAGATCCTTGTGGTACACCACTAGTAACTGGACTCCAGTCTGAACATTTCCCATCAACCACCACCCTTTGTCTTCTTCCAGCTAGCCAATTTCTGATCCAAACTAGGAAGGATGTGGAAGCATTGGAAAGGATGCAAAGGAGATTTACCAGAATGTTGCCTGGTATGGAGGGAAGATCTTATGAGAAAAGGCTGAGGGACATGAGGCTGTTTTCATTAGAGAGAAGAAGGTTAAGAGGTGACTTAATTGAGGCATACAAGATGATCAGAGGATTAGATAGGGTGGACAGTGAGAGCCTTCTTCCTCGGATGGTGATGTCTAGCACGAGGGGACATAGCTTTAAACTGAGGGGAGATAGATATAGGACAGATGTCAGAGGTAGGTTCTTTACTCAGAGAGTAGTGAGAGCGTGGAATGCCCTGCCTGCAACAGTAGAGGACTCGCCAACACTAAGGGCATTCAAATGGTCATTGGATAGACATATGGACGATAAGGGAATAGTGTAGATGGGCTTTAGAGTGGTTTCACAGGTCGGCGCAACATTGAGGGCCGAAGGGCCTGTACTGCGTTGTAATGTTCTATGTTCTATGTTCTATAACACATTTCAATATCAGTTCAGCGAGCTTCATAGCTAATGAATAAGTTAAAGTGACATTGAAATGTTTACTAGAGAGAGCGATCGAACGATAAACTCTGCAAAATGTCTGAAAGTGGAAAAGGGAAACCATCTCCTACTTGGCTGCCTGTGATGGCCCTCTCCATCAGAGCACAGACTGGGATCACACTCTCCATCAGAGCACAGACTGGGATCACACTCTCCATCGGAGCACTGACTGGGATCACACTCTCCATCAGAGCACAGACTGGGATCGCACTCTCCATTAGAGCACAGACTGGGATCACACTCTCCATCGGAGCACTGACTGGGATCACACTCTCCATCAGAGCACAGACTGGGATCACACTCTCCATCAGAGCACAGACTGGGATCACACTCTCCATCAGAGCACAGACTGGGATCACACTCTCCATCAGAGCACAGACTGGGATCACACTCTCCATCAGAGCACAGACTGGGATCACACTCTCCATCAGAGCACAAACGGGGATCACACTCTCCATCAGAGCACTGACTGGGATCACACTCTCCATCAGAGCACAGACTGGGATCACACTCTCCATCAGAGCAAAGACTGAGATCACACTCTCCATCAGAGCACAGACTGGGATCGCACTCTCCATCAGAGCACAGACTGGGATCACACTCTCCATCGGAGCACAGACTGGGATCACACTCTCCATCAGAGCACAGACTGGGATCACACTCTCCATCGGAGCACAGACTGGGATCACACACTCCATCAGAGCACAGACTGGGATCACAGTCTCCATCACAGCACTGACTGGGATCACACTCTCCATCAGAGCACTGACTGGGATCACACTCTCCATCAGAGCACAGACTGGGATCACACTCTCCATCAGAGCACAGACTGGGATCACACTCTCCATCGGAGCACAGACTGGGATCACACTCTCCATCGGAGCACAGACTGGGATCACACTCTCCATCGGAGCACAGACTGGGATCACACTCTCCATCAGAGCACTGACTGGGATCACACTCTCCATCAGAGCACAGACTGGGATCACACTCTCCATCAGAGCACAGACTGGGATCACACTCTCCATCAGAGCGCTGACTGGGATCACACTCTCCATCAGAGCACTGACTGGGATCACACTCTCCATCAGAGCACAGACTGGAATCACACTCTCCATCAGATCACAGACTGGGATCACACTCTCCATCAGAGCACAGACTGGGATCACACTCTCCATCAGAGCACAGACTGAGATCAAACTCTCCATCAGAGCACAGACTGGGAGCAAACTCTCCATCAGAGCACAGACTGGGATCACACTCTCCATCAGAGCACAGACTGGGATCACACTCTCCATCAGAGCACAGACTGGGATCACACTCTCCATCAGAGCACAGACGGGGATCACAGTCTCCATCAGAGCACTGACTGGGATCACACTCTCCATCAGAGCACAGACTGGGATCACACTCTCCATCAGAGCACAGACTGGGATCACACTCTCCATCGGAGCACAGACTGGGATCACACTCTCCATCGGAGCACAGACTGGGATCTCACACTCCATCAGAGCGCTGACTGGGATCACACTCTCCATCAGAGCACAGACTGGGATCACACTCTCCATCAGAGCACAGACTGGGATCACACTCTCCATCAGAGCGCTGACTGGGATCACACTCTCCATCAGAGCACTGACTGGGATCACACTCTCCATCAGAGCACAGACTGGAATCACACTCTCCATCAGATCACAGACTGGGATCACACTCTCCATCAGAGCACAGACTGGGATCACACTCTCCATCAGAGCACAGACTGAGATCAAACTCTCCATCAGAGCACAGACTGGGATCAAACTCTCCATCAGAGCACAGACTGGGATCACACTCTCCATCAGAGCACAGACTGGGATCACACTCTCCATCAGAGCACAGAATGGGATCACACTCTCCATCAGAGCACAGACGGGGATCACAGTCTCCATCAGAGCACTGACTGGGATCACACTCTCCATCAGAGCACAGACTGGGATCACACTCTCCATCAGAGCACAGACTGGGATCACACTCTCCATCAGAGCACAGACGGGGATCACACTCTCCATCAGAGCACTGACTGGGATCACACTCTCCATCAGAACACAGACTGGGATCACACTCTCCATCAGAGCACAGACTGGGATCACACTCTCCATCAGAGCACTGACTGGGATCACACTCTCCATCAGAGCACAGACTGGGATCACACTCTCCATCAGAGCACAGACTGGGATCACACTCTCCATCAGAGCACAGACTGGGATCACACTCTCCATCAGAGCGCTGACTGGGTTCACACTCTCCATCAGAGCACAGACTGGGATCACACTCTCCATCAGAGCACAGACTGGGATCACACTCTCCATCAGAGCACAAACGGGGATCACACTCTCCATCAGAGCACTGACTGGGATCACACTCTCCATCAGAGCACAGACTGGAATCACACTCTCCATCAGATCACAGACTGGGATCACACTCTCCATCAGAGCACAGACTGGGATCACACTCTCCATCAGAGCACAGACTGAGATCACACTCTCCATCAGAGCACAGACTGGGATCAAATTCTCCATCAGAGCACAGACTGGGATCACACTCTCCATCAGAGCACAGACTGGGATCACACTCTCCATCAGAGCACAGACTGGGATCACACTCTCCATCAGAGCACAGACTGGGATCACACTCTCCATCAGAGCACAGACGGGGATCACACTCTCCATCAGAGCACTGACTGGGATCACACTCTCCATCAGAACACAGACTGGGATCACACTCTCCATCAGAGCACAGACTGGGATCACACTCTCCATCAGAGCACTGACTGGGATCACACTCTCCATCAGAGCACAGACTGGGATCACACTCTCCATCAGAGCACAGACTGGGATCACACTCTCCATCAGAGCACAGACTGGGATCACACTCTCCATCAGAACACAGACTGGGATCACACTCTCCATCAGAGCACAGACTGGGATCACACTCTCCATCAGAGCACTGACTGGGATCACACTCTCCATCAGAGCACAGACTGGGATCACACTCTCCATCAGAGCACAGACTGGGATCACACTCTCCATCAGAGCACAGACTGGGATCACACTCTCCATCAGAGCGCTGACTGGGATCACACTCTCCATCAGAGCACAGACTGGGATCACACTCTCCATCAGAGCACAAACGGGGATCACACTCTCCATCAGAGCACTGACTGGGATCACACTCTCCATCAGAACACAGACTGGGATCACACTCTCTATCAGAGCACAGACTGGGATCACACTCTCCATCAGAGCACTGACTGGGATCACACTCTCCATCAGAGCACAGACTGGGATCACACTCTCCATCAGAGCACAGACTGGGATCACACTCTCCATCAGAGCACTGACTGAGATCGCACTATCCATCAGAGCACTGACTGGGATCACATGATTCATCAAAGCACAGACTGGAATCACACTATCCATCGGAGCACTGACTGGGATCGCACTATCCATCAGAGCACTGACTGGGATCGCACTATCCATCAGAGCACTGACTGGGATCGCACTATCCATCAAAGCACTGATTGGGATCATGCTATCCATCATGCACTGACAGGGATCACACTATCCATCAGAGCACTGACTGGGATTGCCGTATCCATCAGAGCACTGACTGGGATCACACTATCCATCAGAGATCTAACTGGGATCGCACTATCAATGAAATCAATGACTGGGATCAGACTATCCTTCAAATCAATGGCTGGGACCACACTATCCATTACATTGAGCACAGACTGGGATCACACTCTCCATCAGAGCACAGACTGGGATCACACTCTCCATCAGAGCACAGACTGGGATCACACTCTCCATCAGAACACAGACTGGGATCACACTCTCCATCAGAGCACAGACTGGGATCACACTCTCCATCAGATCACTGACTGGGATCACACTCTCCATCAGAGCACAGACTGGGATCACACTCTCCATCAGAGCACAGACTGGGATCACACTCTCCATCAGAGCACAGACTGGGATCACACTCTCCATCAGAGCGCTGACTGGGATCACACTCTCCATCAGAGCACAGACTGGGATCACACTCTCCATCAGAGCACAGACTGGGATCACACTCTCCATCAGAGCACAGACTGGGATCACACTCTCCATCAGAGCACAGACTGGGATCACACTCTCCATCAGAGCACAGACTGGGATCACACTCTCCATCAGAGCACAAACGGGGATCACACTCTCCATCAGAGCACTGACTGGGATCACACTCTCCATCAGAGCACAGACTGGGATCACACTCTCCATCAGAGCACAGACTGAGATCACACTCTCCATCAGAGCACAGACTGGGATCGCACTCTCCATCAGAGCACAGACTGGGATCACACTCTCCATCGGAGCACAGACTGGGATCACACTCTCCATCAGAGCACAGACTGGGATCACACTCTCCATCGGAGCACAGACTGGGAACACACTCTCCATCAGAGCACAGACTGGGATCACAGTCTCCATCAGAGCACTGACTGGGATCACACTCTCCATCAGAGCACTGACTGGGATCACACTCTCCATCAGAGCACAGACTGGGATCACACTCTCCATCAGAGCACAGACTGGGATCACACTCTCCATCGGAGCACAGACTGGGATCACACTCTCCATCGGAGCACAGACTGGGATCACACTCTCCATCGGAGCACAGACTGGGATCACACTCTCCATCAGAGCGCTGACTGGGATCACACTCTCCATCAGAGCACAGACTGGGATCCCACTCTCCATCAGAGCACAGACTGGGATCACACTCTCCATCAGAGCGCTGACTGGGATCACACTCTCCATCAGAGCACTGACTGGGATCACACTCTCCATCAGAGCACAGACTGGAATCACACTCTCCATCAGATCACAGACTGGGATCACACTCTCCATCAGAGCACAGACTGGGATCACACTCTCCATCAGAGCACAGACTGAGATCAAACTCTCCATCAGAGCACAGACTGGGATCAAACTCTCCATCAGAGCACAGACTGGGATCACACTCTCCATCAGAGCACAGACTGGGATCACACTCTCCATCAGAGCACAGACTGGGATCACACTCTCCATCAGAGCACAGACTGGGATCAAATTCTCCATCAGAGCACAGACTGGGATCACACTCTCCATCAGAGCACAGACTGGGATCACACTCTCCATTCAGAGCACAGACTGGGATCACACTCTCCATCAGAGCACAGACTGGGATCACACTCTCCATCAGAGCACAGACGGGGATCACACTCTCCATCAGAACACAGACTGGGATCACACTCTCCATCAGAGCACAGACTGGAATCACACTCTCCATCAGAGCACTGACTGGGATCACACTCTCCATCAGAGCACAGACTGGGATCACACTCTCCATCAGAGCACAGACTGGGATCACACTCTCCATCAGAGCACTGACTGAGATCGCACTATCCATCAGAGCACTGACTGGGATCACATGATTCATCAAAGCACAGACTGGAATCACACTATCCATCAGAGCACTGACTGGGATCGCACTATCCATCAGAGCACTGACTGGGATCGCACTATCCATCAGAGCACTGACTGGGATCGCACTATCCATCAAAGCACTGATTGGGATCACACTATCCATCAAAGCACTGACTGGGATTGCCCTATCCATCAAAGCACTGATTGGGATCATGCTATCCATCAGAGCACTGACAGGGATCACACTATCCATCAGAGCACTGACTGGGATCACACTCTCCATCAGAGCACAGACTGAGATCAAACTCTCCATCAGAGCACAGACTGGGATCAAACTCTCCATCAGAGCACAGACTGGGATCACACTCTCCATCAGAGCACAGACTGGGATCACACTCTCCATCAGAGCACAGACTGGGATCACACTCTCCATCAGAGCACAGACGGGGATCACAGTCTCCATCAGAGCACTGACTGGGATCACACTCTCCATCAGAGCACAGACTGGGATCACACTCTCCATCAGAGCACAGACTGGGATCACACTCTCCATCGGAGCACAGACTGGGATCACACTCTCCATCGGAGCACAGACTGGGATCTCACTCTCCATCAGAGCGCTGACTGGGATCACACTCTCCATCAGAGCACAGACTGGGATCACACTCTCCATCAGAGCACAGACTGGGATCACACTCTCCATCAGAGCGCTGACTGGGATCACACTCTCCATCAGAGCACTGACTGGGATCACACTATCCATCAGAGCACAGACTGGAATCACACTCTCCATCAGATCACAGACTGGGATCACACTCTCCATCAGAGCACAGACTGGGATCACACTCTCCATCAGAGCACAGACTGAGATCAAACTCTCCATCAGAGCACAGACTGGGATCAAACTCTCCATCAGAGCACAGACTGGGATCACACTCTCCATCAGAGCACAGACTGGGATCACACTCTCCATCAGAGCACAGAATGGGATCACACTCTCCATCAGAGCACAGACGGGGATCACAGTCTCCATCAGAGCACTGACTGGGATCACACTCTCCATCAGAGCACAGACTGGGATCACACTCTCCATCAGAGCACAGACTGGGATCACACTCTCCATCAGAGCACAGACGGGGATCACACTCTCCATCAGAGCACTGACTGGGATCACACTCTCCATCAGAACACAGACTGGGATCACACTCTCCATCAGAGCACAGACTGGGATCACACTCTCCATCAGAGCACTTACTGGGATCACACTCTCCATCAGAGCACAGACTGGGATCACACTCTCCATCAGAGCACAGACTGGGATCACACTCTCCATCAGAGCACAGACTGGGATCACACTCTCCATCAGAGCGCTGACTGGGATCACACTCTCCATCAGAGCACAGACTGGGATCACACTCTCCATCAGAGCACAGACTGGGATCACACTCTCCATCAGAGCACAAACGGGGATCACACTCTCCATCAGAGCACTGACTGGGATCACACTCTCCATCAGAGCACAGACTGGAATCACACTCTCCATCAGATCACATACTGGGATCACACTCTCCATCAGAGCACAGACTGGGATCACACTCTCCATCAGAGCACAGACTGAGATCACACTCTCCATCAGCGCACAGACTGGGATCAAATTCTCCATCAGAGCACAGACTGGGATCACACTCTCCATCAGAGCACAGACTGGGATCACACTCTCCATCAGAGCACAGACTGGGATCACACTCTCCATCAGAGCACAGACTGGGATCACACTCTCCATCAGAGCACAGACGGGGATCACACTCTCCATCAGAGCACTGACTGGGATCACACTCTCCATCAGAACACAGACTGGGATCACACTCTCCATCAGGGCACAGACTGGGATCACACTCTCCATCAGAGCACTGACTGGGATCACACTCTCCATCAGAGCACAGACTGGGATCACACTCTCCATCAGAGCACAGACTGGGATCACACTTTCCATCAGAGCACAGACTGGGATCACACTCTCCATCAGAACACAGACTGGGATCACACTCTCCATCAGAGCACAGACTGGGATCACACTCTCCATCAGAGCACTGACTGGGATCACACTCTCCATCAGAGCACAGACTGGGATCACACTCTCCATCAGAGCACAGACTGGGATCACACTCTCCATCAGAGCACAGACTGGGATCACACTCTCCATCAGAGCGCTGACTGGGATCACACTCTCCATCAGAGCACAGACTGGGATCACACTCTCCATCAGAGCACAGACTGGGATCACACTCTCCATCAGAGCACAAACGGGGATCACACTCTCCATCAGAGCACTGACTGGGATCACACTCTCCATCAGAGCACAGACTGGAATCACACTCTCCATCAGATCACAGACTGGGATCACACTCTCCATCAGAGCACAGACTGGGATCACACTCTCCATCAGAGCACAGACTGAGATCACACTCTCCATCAGAGCACAGACTGGGATCAAATTCTCCATCAGAGCACAGACTGGGATCACACTCTCCATCAGAGCACAGACTGGGATCACACTCTCCATCAGAGCACAGACTGGGATCACACTCTCCATCAGAGCACAGACTGGGATCACACTCTCCATCAGAGCACAGACGGGGATCACACTCTCCATCAGAGCACTGACTGGGATCACACTCTCCATCAGAACACAGACTGGGATCACACTCTCCATCAGAGCACAGACTGGGATCACACTCTCCATCAGAGCACTGACTGGGATCACACTCTCCATCAGAGCACAGACTGGGATCACACTTTCCATCAGAGCACAGACTGGGATCACACTCTCCATCAGAGCACTGACTGAGATCGCACTATCCATCAGAGCACTGACTGGGATCACATGATTCATCAAAGCACAGACTGGAATCACACTATCCATCAGAGCACTGACTGGGATCGCACTATCCATCAGAGCACTGACTGGGATCGCACTATCCATCAGAGCACTGACTGGGATCGCACTATCCATCAAAGCACTGATTGGGATCACACTATCCATCAAAGCACTGACTGGGATTGCCCGATCCATCAAAGCACTGATTGGGATCATGCTATCCATCAGAGCACTGACAGGGATCACACTATCCATCAGAGCACTGACTGGGATTGCCGTATCCATCAGAGCACTGACTGGGATCACACTATCCATCAGAGATCTAACTGGGATCGCACTATCAATGAAATCAATGACTGGGATCAGACTATCCTTCAAATCAATGGCTGGGACCACACTATCCATTACATTGAGCACTGACTGTGATTGCACTATCCATCAGATCACTGACTGGGATCGCAGTACTCATCAAATTAATTACTTGGATCACACTATCTATCAGAGCACAGACTGGGATCATACTATCCACCAGAGCGCTGACTGGGATCACACTATTCATCAGAGCACTGACTGGAATTGCACCATCCATCAGAGATCTAACTGTGATCGCACTATCCATGAAATCAATGACTGGGACCACACTATCAATCAGAGCACTAACTGGGATCGCACTGTCCATGAAATCAATGACTGGGACCAAACTATCCATCAGCCACCGAACTGGGATCGCACTATCCATGAAATCAATGACTGGGATCAGACTATCCATCAAATCAATGACTGGGATCAGACTATCCTTTTGAGCACTGACTGTGATTGCACTATCCATCAGATCACTGACTGGGATCGCAGTACTCATCAAATTAATGACTTGGATCACACTATCCATCAGATCACTGACTGGGATCACACTATCCATCAGATCACTGACTGGGATCACAATATCCATCAGAGCACAGACTGGGATCACAAAATCCATCAGAGATCTAACTGGGATCGCACTATCCATGAAATCAATGACTGGGATCAGACTATCCATCAAATCAATGACTGGGATCACACTATCCTTTTGAGCACTGACTGTGATTGCACTATCCATCAGATCACTGACTGGGATCGCAGTACTCATCAAATTAATGACTTGGATCACACTATCCATCAGATCACTGACTGGGATCACACTATCCATCAGATCACTGACTGGGATCGCTCTATCCATCAGATCACTGACTGGGATCACAATATCCATCAGAGCACAGACTGGGATCACAAAATCCATCAGAGATCTAACTGGGATCGCACTATCCATGAAACCAATAGACTGGGATCACACTATCCATCAGACACCTAACTGGGATCGCGCTATCCATGAAATCAATGACTGGGAGCAGACTTTACATCAGAGCATTGACTGGGATCACACTATCCATGAAGAGTACTGACTGGGATTGCCCTATCCATCAGAGCACTGACTGGGATCACACTATCCATCAGAGCACTGACTGGGATCACACTATCCATCAGAGCACTGACTGGGATTGCAATATCCAGCAAAGCACAAACTGGGATCAAACAAACCATCAGAGCACAGACTGGGATCACACTATCCATCAAGAGTACTGACTGGGATCGCACTATCCATCAGACCACTGACTGGGATCGCTATAACTTTCAGGGAACTGACTGGGATCGCACTATCCATTAGAGCACTGACAGGGATCGCAATATCCATCAGAAAACTGACTGGGATCACACTATTCATCAGAGCAGTGACTGGGATCACACTATTTGTCAGAGCAGTGACTGGGATCACGCTTTCCGTCAGAGCACTGACTGGGATCACACTATCCATCAGAGCGCTGACTGGGAATGCACTAACCATCAGAGCACTGACTGGGATCACACTATCCATCAGAGCGCTGACTGGGAATGCACTAACCATCAGAGCACTGACTGGGATCGCACTATCCAGCGAAGCACAAACGGGGATCGCCCTATCCATCAGAGCACTGACTGGGATCACACTATCCATCAGAGCACTGACAGGGATCGCACTATCAAGCAAAGCACAAACTGGGATCACACTATCCATCGGAGCAATGACTGGGATCACACTATCCATCAAAGCACTGACTGCGATCAAACGATCCATCAGAGCACAGACTGGGATCACACTATCCATCAAGAGTACTGACTGGGATCGCACTATCCATCAGACCACTGACTGGGATCACATTATCCATCAGAGCACTGACTGGGATCACACTATCCATCAGAGCGCTGACTGGGAATGCACTAACCATCAGAGCACTGACTGGGATCACACTATCCATCAGAGCGCTGACTGGGAATGCACTAACCATCAGAGCACTGACTGGGATCACACTATCCATCAGAGCGCTGACTGGGAATGCACTAACCATCAGAGCACTGACTGGGATCGCACTATCCAGCGAAGCACAAACGGGGATCACACTATCCATCGGAGCACTGACTGGGATCGCCCTATCCATCATAGCACTGACTGGGATCCCGATATCCATCAGAGCACTGACAGGGATCGCACTATCAAGCAAAGCACAAACTGGGATCACACTATCCATCGGAGCACTGACTGGGATCGCCCTATCCATCAGAGCAATGACTGGGATCACACTATCCATCAAAGCACTGACTGCGATCAAACGATCCATCAGAGCACAGACTGGGATCACACTATCCATCAAGAGTACTGACTGGGATCGCACTATCGATCAGACCACTGCCTCGGATCGCTATAACTATCAGGGAACTGACTGGAATCGCACTATCCATTAGAGCACTGACAGGGATCGCTATAACTATCAGAGCACTGACTGGAATCGCATTATCCATTAGATCACTGACAGGGATCGCTATAACTGTCAGAGCACTGACTGGGATTGCACTATCTATCGGAGCACTGACAGGGATCGCTCGATCCATCAAAGCACAGGCTGGGATCACACGATACATCAGAGCACTGATTGGGATCGCACTATCCATGAAATCAATGACTGGGATCACACTATCCATCAGACACACAACTGGGATCGCACTATCCATGAAATCAATGACTGGGATCAGACTATGCATCAAATCAATGACTGGGATCACACCATCCTTTTGAGCACTGACTGTGATTGCACTACCCATCAGATCACTGACTGGGATCGCAGTACTCATCAAATTAATGACTGGGATCACACTATCCATCAGAGCACAGACTGGGATCACACTATCCATCAGAGCGCTGACTGGGATCACACTATTCATCAAATCACTGACTGGGATCACACTATCTATCAGTGCACTGGCTGGGGTCACACTATCCATCAAGAGTACTGACTGGGAATGCACTATCCATCAGAGCACTGACTGGGATCGCACTATCCAGCAAAGCACAGACTGGGATCACACTATCCATCGGAGCACTGACTGGGATCGCACAATCCATCAGAGCACTGACTGGGATCGCACGATCCATCCGAGATCTAACTGGGTTCGCACTATCCATGAAATCAATGACTGGGATCACACTATCCATCAG
The DNA here is from genome assembly GCF_047496885.1 of Scyliorhinus torazame. Taxonomy (NCBI): domain Eukaryota; kingdom Metazoa; phylum Chordata; class Chondrichthyes; order Carcharhiniformes; family Scyliorhinidae; genus Scyliorhinus; species Scyliorhinus torazame. The sequence goes on from NC_092722.1 coordinate 102,949,177, forward strand.
AGCACGAACTGGGATCGCACTATCCATGAAATCAATGACTGGGATCAGACTATCCATCAAATCATTGACTGGGATCTCACTATCTTTTTGAGCACTGACTGTGATTGCACTATCCGTCATATCACTGACTGGGATCGGAGTACTCATCAAATTAATGACTAGGATCACACTATCCATCAGAGCACAGACTGGGATCACACTATCCATCAGAGTACTGACTGGGATCACACTATCCATCAGAGCAAAGACTGGGATCACACTATCCAGCAGAGCACTGACTGGGATCACATTATCCATCAGAGCACTGACTGGGATCACACTCTCCATCAGAGCACAGACTGGGATCACACTCTCCATCAGAGCACAGACTGGGATCACACTCTCCATCAGAGCACAGACTGGGATCACACTCTCCATCAGAGCGCTGACTGGGATCACACTCTCCATCAGAGCACAGACTGGGATCACACTCTCCATCAGAGCACAGACTGGGATCACACTCTCCATCAGAGCACAAACGGGGATCACACTCTCCATCAGAGCACTGACTGGGATCACACTCTCCATCAGAGCACAGACTGGACTCACACTCTCCATCACATCACAGACTGGGATCACACTCTCCATCAGAGCACAGACTGGGATCACACTCTCCATCAGAGCACAGACTGAGATCACACTCTCCATCAGAGCACAGACTGGGATCAAATTCTCCATCAGAGCACAGACTGGGATCACACTCTCCATCAGAGCACAGACTGGGATCACACTCTCCATTCAGAGCACAGACTGGGATCACACTCTCCATCAGAGCACAGACTGGGATCACACTCTCCATCAGAGCACAGACGGGGATCACACTCTCCATCAGAACACAGACTGGGATCACACTCTCCATCAGAGCACAGACTGGAATCACACTCTCCATCAGAGCACTGACTGGGATCACACTCTCCATCAGAGCACAGACTGGGATCACACTCTCCATCAGAGCACAGACTGGGATCACACTCTCCATCAGAGCACTGACTGAGATCGCACTATCCATCAGAGCACTGACTGGGATCACATGATTCATCAAAGCACAGACTGGAATCACACTATCCATCAGAGCACTGACTGGGATCGCACTATCCATCAGAGCACTGACTGGGATCGCACTATCCATCAGAGCACTGACTGGGATCGCACTATCCATCAAAGCACTGATTGGGATCACACTATCCATCAAAGCACTGACTGGGATTGCCCTATCCATCAAAGCACTGATTGGGATCATGCTATCCATCAGAGCACTGACAGGGATCACACTATCCATCAGAGCACTGACTGGGATTGCCGTATCCATCAGAGCACTGACTGGGATCACACTATCCATCAGAGATCTAACTGGGATCGCACTATCAATGAAATCAATGACTGGGATCAGACTATCCTTCAAATCAATGGCTGGGACCACACTATCCATTACATTGAGCACTGACTGTGATTGCACTATCCATCAGATCACTGACTGGGATCGCAGTACTCATCAAATTAATTACTTGGATCACACTATCTATCAGAGCACAGACTGGGATCATACTATCCACCAGAGCGCTGACTGGGATCACACTATTCATCAGAGCACTGACTGGAATTGCACCATCCATCAGAGATCTAACTGTGATCGCACTATCCATGAAATCAATGACTGGGACCAAACTATCCATCAGCCACCGAACTGGGATCGCACTATCCATGAAATCAATGACTGGGATCAGACTATCCATCAAATCAATGACTGGGATCACACTATCCTTTTGAGCACTGACTGTGATTGCACTATCCATCAGATCACTGACTGGGATCGCAGTACTCATCAAATTAATGACTTGGATCACACTATCCATCAGATCACTGACTGGGATCACACTATCCATCAGATCACTGACTGGGATCACAATATCCATCAGAGCACAGACTGGGATCACAAAATCCATCAGAGATCTAACTGGGATCGCACTATCCATGAAATCAATGACTGGGATCAGACTATCCATCAAATCAATGACTGGGATCACACTATCCTCTTGAGCACTGACTGTGATTGCACTATCCATCAGATCACTGACTGGGATCGCAGTACTCATCAAATTAATGACTTGGATCACACTATCCATCAGATCACTGACTGGGATCACACTATCCATCAGATCACTGACTGGGATCGCTCTATCCATCAGATCACTGACTGGGATCGCTCTATCCATCAGATCACTGACTGGGATCACAATATCCATCAGAGCACAGGCTGGGATCACAGAATCCATCAGAGATCTAACTGGGATCGCACTATCCATGAAACCAATAGACTGGGATCACACTATCCATCAGACACCTAACTGGGATCGCGCTATCCATGAAATCAATGACTGGGAGCAGACTTTACATCAGAGCACTGACTGGGATCGCACTATCCATGAAATCAATGACTGGGAGCACACTTTCCATCAGAGCATTGACTGGGATCACACTATCCATCAAGAGTACTGACTGGGATTGCCCTATCCATCAGAGCACTGACTGGGATCACACTATCCATCAGAGCACTGACTGGGATCACACTATCCATCAGAGCACTGACTGGGATTGCAATATCCAGCAAAGCACAAACTGGGATCAAACAAACCATCAGAGCACAGACTGGGATCACACTATCCATCAAGAGTACTGACTGGGATCGCACTATCCATCAGACCACTGACTGGGATCGCTATAACTTTCAGGGAACTGACTGGGATCGCACTATCCATTAGAGCACTGACAGGGATCGCAATATCCATCAGAAAACTGACTGGGATCACACTATTCATCAGAGCAGTGACTGGGATCACACTATTTGTCAGAGCAGTGACTGGGATCACGCTTTCCGTCAGAGCACTGACTGGGATCACACTATCCATCAGAGCGCTGACTGGGAATGCACTAACCATCAGAGCACTGACTGGGATCACACTATCCATCAAAGCACTGACTGCGATCAAATGATCCATCAGAGCACAGACTGGGATCACACTATCCATCAAGAGTACTGACTGGGATCGCACTATCCATCAGACCACTGACTGCGATCAAACGATCCATTAGAGCACAGAAGGGATCACACTATCCATCAAGAGTACTGACTGGGATCGCACTATCCATCAGACCACTGACTGGGATCACACTATCCATCAGAGCACTGACAGGGATCGCACTATCAAGCAAAGCACAAACTGGGATCGCCCTATCCATCAGAGCAATGACTGGGATCACACTATCCATCAAATCAATGACTGCGATCAAACGATCCATCAGAGCACAGACTGGGATCGCCCTATTCATCAGAGCACTGACTCGGATCACACTATCCATCAGAGCACTGACAGGGATCGCACTATCAAGCAAAGCACAAACTGGGATCACACTATCCATCGGAGCACTGACTGGGATCGCCCTATTCATCAGAGCAATGACTGGGATCACACTATCCATCAAAGCAATGACTGCGATCAAACGATCCATCAGAGCACTGACAGGGATCACACTATCCATCAAGAGTACTGACTGGGATCGCACTATCCATCAAGAGTACTGACTGGGATCGCACTATCCATCAGACCACTGCCTCGGATCGCTATAACTATCAGGGAACTGACTGGAATCGCACTATCCATTAGAGCACTGACAGGGATCGCTATAACTATCAGAGCACTGACTGGGATTGCACTATCTATCGCAGCACTGACAGGGATCGCTCGATCCATCAAAGCACTGACTGGGATCACACTATCCATCAGAGCACTGACTGGGATCGCAATATCCATCAGAGAACTGACTGGGATTGCACTATCCATCGGAGCACTGACTGGGATCACACTATTCATCAGAGCAGTGACTGGGATCACACTTTCCATCAGAGCAATGACTGGGATCTCTCTATCCATCAAGAGTACTGACTGGGATTGCACTATCCATCAGAGCACTGCCTGGGATCGCTCTATCCATCAGAGAACTGACTGGGAATGCACTATCCATCAGAGCACTGACTGGGATCACACTATCCATCAAAGCACTGACTGTGATCAAACGATCCATCAGAGCACAGACTGGGAGCACACAATCCATCAAGAGTACTGACTGGGATCGCACTATCCATCAGACCACTGCCTGGGCTCGCTATAACTATCAGGGAACAGACTGGGATCGCTCTATTCATTAGAGCACTGACAGGGATCGCTATAACTATCAGAGCACTGACTGGGATTGCACTATCCATTATAACACTGACAGGGATCATACTATACATCAGAGCACTGACTGGGATTGCACTATCCATCAGAGCACTGACTGGGATCACACTATCCATCAAAGCACTGACTGGGATCAAACGATCCATCAGAGCACAAACGGGGATCACACTCTCCATCAGAGCACTGACTGGGATCACACTCTCCATCAGAGCACAGACTGGACTCACACTCTCCATCAGATCACAGACTGGGATCACACTCTCCATCAGAGCACAGACTGGGATCACACTCTCCATCAGAGCACAGACTGGGATCACACTCTCCATCAGAGCGCTGACTGGGATCACACTCTCCATCAGAGCACAGACTGGGATCACACTCTCCATCAGAGCACAGACTGGGATCACACTCTCCATCAGAGCACAAACGGGGATCACACTCTCCATCAGAGCACTGACTGGGATCACACTCTCCATCAGAGCACAGACTGGACTCACACTCTCCATCAGATCACAGACTGGGATCACACTCTCCATCAGAGCACAGACTGGGATCACACTCTCCATTCAGAGCACAGACTGGGATCACACTCTCCATCAGAGCACAGACTGGGATCACACTCTCCATCAGAGCACAGACGGGGATCACACTCTCCATCAGAACACAGACTGGGATCACACTCTCCATCAGAGCACAGACTGGGATCACACTCTCCATCAGAGCACTGACTGGGATCACACTCTCCATCAGAGCACAGACTGGGATCACACTCTCCATCAGAGCACAGACTGGGATCACACTCTCCATCAGAGCACTGACTGAGATCGCACTATCCATCAGAGCACTGACTGGGATCACATGATTCATCAAAGCACAGACTGGAATCACACTATCCATCAGAGCACTGACTGGGATCGCACTATCCATCAGAGCACTGACTGGGATCGCACTATCCATCAGAGCACTGACTGGGATCGCACTATCCATCAAAGCACTGATTGGGATCACACTATCCATCAAAGCACTGACTGGGATTGCCCTATCCATCAAAGCACTGATTGGGATCATGCTATCCATCAGAGCACTGACAGGGATCACACTATCCATCAGAGATCGAACTGGGATCGCACTATCAATGAAATCAATGACTGGGATCAGACTATCCTTCAAATCAATGGCTGGGACCACACTATCCATTACATTGAGCACTGACTGTGATTGCACTATCCATCAGATCACTGACTGGGATCGCAGTACTCATCAAATTAATTACTTGGATCACACTATCTATCAGAGCACAGACTGGGATCATACTATCCACCAGAGCGCTGACTGGGATCACACTATTCATCAGAGCACTGACTGGAATTGCACCATCCATCAGAGATCTAACTGTGATCGCACTATCCATGAAATCAATGACTGGGACCACACTATCAATCAGAGCACTAACTGGGATCGCACTGTCCATGAAATCAATGACTGGGACCAAACTATCCATCAGCCACCGAACTGGGATCGCACTATCCATGAAATCAATGACTGGGATCAGACTATCCATCAAATCAATGACTGGGATCACACTATCCTTTTGAGCACTGACTGTGATTGCACTATCCATCAGATCACTGACTGGGATCGCAGTACTCATCAAATTAATGACTTGGATCACACTATCCATCAGATCACTGACTGGGATCACACTATCCATCAGATCACTGACTGGGATCACAATATCCATCAGAGCACAGACTGGGATCACAAAATCCATCAGAGATCTAACTGGGATCGCACTATCCATGAAATCAATGACTGGGATCAGACTATCCATCAAATCAATGACTGGGATCACACTATCCTTTTGAGCACTGACTGTGATTGCACTATCCATCAGATCACTGACTGGGATCGCAGTACTCATCAAATTAATGACTTGGATCACACTATCCATCAGATCACTGACTGGGATCACACTATCCATCAGATCACTGACTGGGATCGCTCTATCCATCAGATCACTGACTGGGATCGCTCTATCCATCAGATCACTGACTGGGATCACAATATCCATCAGAGCACAGGCTGGGATCACAAAATCCATCAGAGATCTAACTGGGATCGCACTATCCATGAAACCAATAGACTGGGATCACACTATCCATCAGACACCTAACTGGGATCGCGCTATCCATGAAATCAATGACTGGGAGCAGACTTTACATCAGAGCACTGACTGGGATCGCACTATCCATGAAATCAATGACTGGGAGCACACTTTCCATCAGAGCATTGACTGGGATCACACTATCCATCAAGAGTACTGACTGGGATTGCCCTATCCATCAGAGCACTGACTGGGATCACACTATCCATCAGAGCACTGACTGGGATCACACTATCCATCAGAGCACTGACTGGGATTGCAATATCCAGCAAAGCACAAACTGGGATCAAACAAACCATCAGAGCACAGACTGGGATCACACTATCCATCAAGAGTACTGACTGGGATCGCACTATCCATCAGACCACTGACTGGGATCGCTATAACTTTCAGGGAACTGACTGGGATCGCACTATCCATTAGAGCACTGACAGGGATCGCAATATCCATCAGAAAACTGACTGGGATCACACTATTCATCAGAGCAGTGACTGGGATCACACTATTTGTCAGAGCAGTGACTGGGATCACGCTTTCCGTCAGAGCACTGACTGGGATCACACTATCCATCAGAGCGCTGACTGGGAATGCACTAACCATCAGAGCACTGACTGGGATCACACTATCCATCAGAGCGCTGACTGGGAATGCACTAACCATCAGAGCACTGACTGGGATCGCACTATCCAGCGAAGCACAAACGGGGATCACTCTATCCATCGGAGCATTGATTGGGATCGCCCTATCCATCAGAGCATTGACTGGGATCACACTATCCATCAGAGCACTGACAGGGATCGCACTATCAAGCAAAGCACAAACTGAGATCACACTATCCATCAGAGATCTGACTGGGATCACCCTATCCATCAGAGCAATGACTGGGATCACACTATCCATCAAAGCACTGACTGTGATCAAACGATCCATCAGAGCACAGAAGGGATCACACTATCCATCAAGAGTACTGACTGGGATCGCACTATCCATCAGACCACTGACTGGGATCACACTATCCATCAGAGCACTGACAGGGATCGCACTATCAAGCAAAGCACAAACTGGGATCGCCCTATCCATCAGAGCAATGACTGGGATCACACTATCCATCAAATCAATGACTGCGATCAAACGATCCATCAGAGCACAGACTGGGATCGCCCTATTCATCAGAGCACTGACTCGGATCACACTATCCATCAGAGCACTGACAGGGATCGCACTATCAAGCAAAGCACAAACTGGGATCACACTATCCATCGGAGCACTGACTGGGATCGCCCTATTCATCAGAGCAATGACTGGGATCACACTATCCATCAAAGCAATGACTGCGATCAAACGATCCATCAGAGCACTGACAGGGATCACACTATCCATCAAGAGTACTGACTGGGATCGCACTATCCATCAGACCACTGCCTCGGATCGCTATAACTATCAGGGAACTGACTGGAATCGCACTATCCATTAGAGCACTGACAGGGATAGCTATAACTATCAGAGCACTGACTGGGATTGCACTATCTATCGGAGCACTGACAGGGATCGCTCGATCCATCAAAGCACAGGCTGGGATCGCACAATCCATCAGAGCACTGACTGGGATCGCATTATCCATCCGAGATCTAACTGGGTTCACACTATCCATGAAATCAATGACTGGGATCACACTATCCATCAGAGCACTAACTGGGATCGCACTATCCATGAAATCAATGACTGGGATCAGACTATCCATCAAATCATTGACTGGGATCTCATTATCTTTTTGAGCACTGACTGTGATTGCACTATCCGTCATATCACTGACTGGGATCGGAGTACTCATCAAATTAATGACTAGGATCACACTATCCATCAGAGCACAGACTGGGATCACACTATCCATCAGAGCAAAGACTGGGATCACACTATTCATCAGAGCACTGACTGGGATCGCAATATCCATCAGAGAACTGACTGGGATTGCACTATCCATCGGAGCACTGACTGGGATCACACTATTCATCAGAGCAGTGACTGGGATCACACTTTCCATCAGAGCAATGACTGGGATCTCTCTATCCATCAAGAGTACTGACTGGGATTGCACTATCCATCAGAGCACTGCCTGGGATCGCTCTATCCATCAGAGAACTGACTGGGAATGCACTATCCATCAGAGCACTGACTGGGATCACACTATCCATCAAAGCACTGACTGTGATCAAACGATCCATCAGAGCACAGACTGGGAGCACACAATCCATCAAGAGTACTGACTGGGATCGCACTATCCATCAGACCACTGCCTGGGCTCGCTATAACTATCAGGGAACAGACTGGGATCGCTCTATTCATTAGAGCACTGACAGGGATCGCTATAACTATCAGAGCACTGACTGGGATTGCACTATCCATTATAACACTGACAGGGATCATACTATACATCAGAGCACTGACTGGGATTGCACTATCCATCAGAGCACTGACTGGGATCACACTATCCATCAAAGCACTGACTGGGATCAAACGATCCATCAGAGCACAGACAGGGATCACACTATCCATCAAGGGTACTGACTGGGATCGCACTTTCCATCAGAGCAATGTCTGGGATCACACTATCCATCAGAGCACTGACTGGGATCACACTATCCATCAGAGCACAGACTGGGATCACACTATCCATCATGAGTACTGACTGGGATCGCACTATCCATCAGAGCACTGACTGGGATCGCACTATCCATCAGAGCACAGACTGGGATCACACTATCCATCAGAGCACTGACTGGGATCACACTATCCATCAGAGCACAGACTGGGATCACACTATCCATCATGAGTACTGACTGGGATCGCACTATCCATCAGAGCACTGACTGGGATCGCACTATCCATCAGAGCACAGACTGGGATCACACTATCCATCATGAGTACTGACTGGGATCGCACTATCCATCAGAGCACTGACTGGGTTCACACTATCCATCAGAGCACTGATTCGGATCACACTATCCATCAGAGCACTGATTGGGATCACACTATCCATCAGAGCACTGATTGGGATCACACTATCCATCAGAGCACTGACTGGGATCACATTATCCATCAGAGCACAGACTGGGATCACACAATCCATCAGAGCATTGACTGGGATCACATTATCCATCAGAGCACAGTCTGGGATCACACTATCCATCAAATCAATGACTGGGGTCACACTATCCATCAAATCAATGACTGGGATCACACTAACAATCAAAATAATGACTGGAATCACACTATCCATCAGAGATCTAACTGGGATTGCTCTATCTATGAAATCAATTACTCGGTACACACTATCCATCAAATTACTGACTCGGAGTAGAATATCCATCAGAATACTGACTGGGATCACACTATCCATCAAGAGTACTGACTGGGATCACACAACCCATCAGAGCACAGACTGGGATCACTCTATCCATCAGAGCACTGACAGGGATCACACTATCCATCACATCAACAACTGGGATCACATTATCCATCAGAGCACTGACTGGGAAAGCACTACCCATCAATTATTGACTGGGATCGCACGATCCATCAGAGCACTGACTGGGATCACACTATCCATCAGAGCACTGACTGGGATCACACGGTCCAACAGAGCACAGACTGGGATCACACTATCCATCAGAGCACAGACTGGGATCGCACGATCCATCAGAGCACTGACTGGGATCACACGGTCCAACAGAGCACAGACTGGGATCACACTATCCATCAAGAGTACTGACTGGGATCGCACTATCCATTAGAGCACTGCCTGGGATCGCGATATCTATCAGGGAACTGACTGGGATCGCACTATCCATTAGAGCACTGACAGGGATTGCAGTATCCATCAAAGCACAGGCTGGGATCACACGATACATCAGAGCACTGATTGGGATCGCACTATCCATGAAATCAATGACTGGAATCACACTGTCCAACAGACACACAACTGGGATCGCACTATCCATGAAATCAATGACTGGGATCAGACTATCCATCAAATCAATGCCTGGGATCACAATATCCATTACATCAATGGCCGGGATCACACTATCCTTTTGAGCACTGACTGTGATTGCACTATCCATCAGATCACTGACTGGGATCGCAGTACTCATCAAATTAATGACTGGGATCACACTATCCATCAGAGCACAGACTGGGATCACACTATCCATGAGAGCGCTGACTGGGATCACACTATTCATCAGAGCACTGACTGGGATCGCACTATCCATCAGAGATCGAACTGGGTTCGCATTATCCATGAAATCAATGACTGGGATCAGACTATCCATCAAATCATTGACTGGGAGCACACTATCCTTTTGAGCACTGACTGTGATTGCACTATCCATAGATCACTGACTGGGATCGGAGTACTCATCAAATTAATGACTGGGATCACACTATCCATCAGAGCACAGACTGGGATCACACTATTCATCAGAGCACTGACTGGGATCACACTTTCCATCAGAGCACTGACTGGGATCACACTATCCATCAGAGCAGTGATTGGGATCACACTATCCATCAGAGCACAGACTGGGATCACACTATTCATCAGAGCACTGACTGGGATCACACTTTCCATCAGAGCACTGACTGGGATCACACTATCCATCAGAGCAGTGATTGGGATCACACTATCCATCTGAGCACTGCCTGGGATCGCAATATCCATCAGAGAACTGACTGGGAATGCACTATCCATGAAATCAATGACTGGGATCAGACTATCCATCAAATCAATGACTGGGATCACACTATCCTTTTGAGCACTGAATGTGATTGCACTATCCATCAAATTACTGACTGGGATCGGAGTACTCATCAAATTAATGACTGGGATCACACCATCCATCAGAGCACTGACTGGGATCACACTATTCATCAGAGAACAGACTCGGAATGCACTATCCATCGGAGCACTGACTGGGATCTCATGATCCATCAAAGCACAGACTGGAATCACAGTATGCATTAGAGCACTGACTGGGATCGCACTATCCATCAGAGCACTGACTGGGATCACACTATCCATCAGAGGTCTAACTGGGATCGCACTATCCATGAAATCAATGACTGGAATCACTCTATCCATCAGACACATAACTGGGGTAACACTATCCATGAAATCAATGACTGGGATCAGACTATCCATCAATTCAATGGCTGGGACCACACTATCCATTACATCAATGACTGGGATCACACTATCCTATTGAGCACTGACTGTGATTGCACTATCCATCAGATCACTGACTGGGATCGCAGTACTCATCAGATTAATGACTTGGATCTCACTATCCATCAGAGCACAGACTGGGATCATACTATCCATCAGAGCGCCGACTGTGATCACACTATTCATCAGAGCACAGACTGGGATCACATTATCCATCAAGAGTACTGACTGGGATCGCACTATCCATCAAGAGTACTGACTGGGATCACACTATTCATCAGAGCACTGACTGGGATCACACTATCCATCAGAGCACTGACTGGGATCACATTATCCATCAAGAGTACTGACTGGGATCACACTATTCATCAGAGCACAGACTGGGATCACATTATCCATCAAGAGTACTGACTGGGATCACACTATCCATCAAGAGTACTGACTGGGATCACACTATTCATCAGAGCACTGACTGGGATCACACTATCCATCAGAGCACTGACTGGGATCACATTATCCATCAAGAGTACTGTCTGGGATCGCACTATCCATTAGAGCACTGACAGGGATCGTACTATCCATCAGAGCACTGACTGGGATTGCACTATCCATCAAAGCACTGACTGGGATCACACTATCCATCAAAGCACTGATTGGGATCGCGCTATCCATCAAAGCACTGACTGGTTCACACTATCCATCAAATCACTGATTGGGATCACACTATCCATCAGAGCACTGACTGGGGTCACACTATCCATCAAATCAATGACTGGGATCACACTAACCATCACATTAATGACTGGAATCACACTATCATCAGAGCACTGACTCGGAGTAGCCTATCCATCAGAATACTGACTGGGATCACACTATCCATCAAGAGTACTGACTGGGATCGCACTACCCATCAGAGCACAGACTGGGATCACACTATCCATCAAATCAACGACTGAGATCACATTATCCATCAGAGCATTGACTGGGAAAGCACTACCCACCAATTACTGACTGGGATCACACTATCCATCAGAGCACAGACTGGGATGACACGATCCATCAGAGCACTGACTGGGATTACACTATCCATCAAGAGTCCTGACTGGGATCGCACTATCCATCAGAGCACTGCCTGGGATCACGATATATATCAGGGAACTGACTGGGATCGCACTATCCATTAGAGCACTGACAGGGATCGCAATATCCATCAAAGCACAGGCTGGGATCACACGATACATCAGAGCACTGATTGGTATCGCACTGTCCATCAGACACACAACTGGGATCGCACTATCCAAGAAATCAATGACTGGGATCAGACTATCCATCAAATCAATGCCTGGGATCACACTATCCATTACATCAATGACTGGGATCACACTATCATTTTGAGCACTGACTGTGATTGCACTATCCATCAGATCACTGACTGGGATCGCAGTACTCATCAAATTAATGACAGGGATCACACTATCCATCAGAGCACAGACTGGCATCACACTATCCATCAGAGCGCTGACTGGGATCACACTATTCATCAGAGCACTGACTGGGATCGCACTATCATTCAGAGATCGAACTGGGTTCGCACTATCCATGAAATCATTGACTGGGATCAGACTATCCATCGGAGCACTATCTGGGATCGCACTATCCATGAAATCAATGACTGGGATCCGACTATCCATCAAATCATTGACTGGGATCACACTTTCCATCTGAGCACTGCCTGGGATCGCAATATCCATCAGAGAACTGACTGGGAATGCACTATCCATGAAATCAATGACTGGGATCAGGCTATCCATCAAATCATTGACTGGGATCACACTATCCATCAGAGCACTGACTGTGATTGCACGATCCATCAGATCACTGACTGGGATCGGAGTACTCATCAAATTAATGACTGGGATCACACTATCCATCAGAGCACTGACTGGGATCACACTATTCATCAGAGCACAGACTGGGATCACACTATTCATCAGAGCATTGACTGGGATCACACTTTCCATCTGAGCACTGCCTGGGATCGCAATATCCATCAGAGAACTGACTGGGAATGCACTATCCATGAAATCAATGATTGGGATCAGGCTATCCATCAAATCATTGACTGGGATCACACTATCCATCAGAGCACTGACTGTGATTGCCCTATCCATTAAATCACTGACTGGGATCGGAGTACTCATCAAATTAATGACTGGGATCACACTATTCATCAGAGCACTGACAGGGATTACACTTTCCATCAGAGCACTGACTGGGATCACACTCTCCATCAGACCACTGACTGGGATCACACTATTCATCAGAGCACTGACTGGGATCACACTTTCCATCAGAACACTGCCTGGGATCACACTTTCCATCAGAGCACTGACTGGGATCACACTATCCATCAGAGCACTGACTGGGATCACACTCTCCATCAAGAGTACTGATTGGGATCACACTCTCCATTAGAGCACTGCCTTGGATCTCAATATCCATCAGAGAACTGACTGAGAATGCACTATGCATGAAATCAATGACTGGGATCAGACTATCCATCAACTCATTGACTGGGGTCACACTATCCTTTTGAGCACTGACTATGATTGCACTATCTATCAAATCACTGACTGTGATCGGAGTACTCATCAAATTAATGACTGGGATCACACTATCCATCAGAGCACAGACTGGGATCACACTATCCATCAGAGCACAGACTGGGATCACACTGTTAATCAGAGCACTGACTGGGGTCACATTTCCATCAGAGCACTGACTGTGATCACACAATCCATCAGAGTACAGACTGGGATCACACTATCCATCAAGAGTACTGACTGGGATCGCACTATCCATCAGAGCAATGCCTGGGATCGCAATATCCATCAGAGAACTGACTGGGAATGCACTATCCATCAGAGCACAGACTGGGATCACACTATCCATCAGAGCACTGACTGGGATCACACAATCCATCAGAGTACAGACTGGGATCACACTATCCATCAAGAGTACTGACTGGGATCGCACTATCCATCAGAGCAATGCCTGGGATCGCAATATCCATCAGAGAACTGACTGGGAATGCACTATCCATCGGAGCACTAACTGGGATCACACTATTCATCAGAGCAATGACTGGGATCACACTTTGCATCAGAGCAATGTCTGGGATCACACTATCCATCAGAGCACTGACTGGGATCAAACGATCCATCGGAGCACAGACTGGGATCACACAATCCATCAAGTGTACTTACTGGGATCGCACTATCCATCAGACCACTGCCTGGGATCGCTATAACTATCAGGGAACTGACTGGGATCGCACTATCCATTAGAGCACTGACAGGGATCGCTATAACTATCAGAGCACTGACTGGGATTGCACTATCCATCAGAGCACTGACTGGGAACACACTATCCATCAAAGCACTGACTGGGACCGCACTATCCATCAGACCACTTCCTGGGATCGCAATATCTATCAGGGAACTGACTGGAATCGCTCTATCCATTAGAGCACTGATAGGATCGCTATAACTATCAGAGCACTGACTGGGATTGCACTATCCATTAGAACACCGACAGGGATCATACTATCCATCAGTGCCCTGACTGGGATTGCACTATACATCAAGGCACTGATTGGGATCACTCAATCCATCAAAGCACTGATTGGGGTCGTGCTATCCATCAATGCACTAACTGGGATCAAACGATCCATCAGAGCACAGAAGGGATCACACTATCCATCAAGGGTACTGACTGGGATCGCACTTTTCATCAGAGCACTGACTGGGATCACACAATCCATCAGAGCGCAGACTGGGATCACATTATCCATCTTGAGTACTGACTGGGATCGATCTATCCATCAGAGCACTGACTGGGATCACACTATCCATCAGAGCACAGACTGGGATCACATTATCCATCAAGAGTACTGACTGGGATCGCACTATCCATTAGAGCACTGACAGGGATCGTACTATCCATCAGAGCACTGACTGGGATTGCACTATCCATCAGAGCACTGACTGGGATCACACTATCCATCAAAGCACTGACTGGGATCACACTATCCATCAAAGCACTGACTGGTTCACACTATCCATCAAATCACTGACTGGGATCACACTATCCATCAGAGCACTGACTGGGGTCACACTATCCATCAAATCAATGACTGGGATCACACTAACCATCAAATTAATGACTGGAATCACACTATCCATCAGAGATCTCACTGGGATCGCACTATCTATGAAATCAATTCCTTGGAACACACTATCCATCAGAGCACTGACTCGGAGTAGACTATCCATCAGAATACTGACTGGGATCACACTATCCATCAAGAGTACTGACTGGGATCGCACTACCCATCAGAGCACAGACTGGGATCACACTATCCATCAAATCAACGACTGGGATCACATTATCCATCAGAGCACTGACCGGGAAAGCACTACCCACCAATTACTGACTGGGCTCACACTATCCATCAGAGCACAGACTGGGATCACACGATCCATCAGAGCACTGACTGGTATCGCACTATCCATCAGACACATAACTGGGGTAACACTATCCATGAAATCAATGACTGGGATCAGACTATCCATCAAATAAATGGCTGGGACCACACTATCCATTACATCAATGACTGGGATTACATTATCCATCAAGAGTACAGACTGGGATCACACTATTCATCAGAGCACAGACTGGGATCACATTATCCATCAAGAGTACTGACTGGGATCACACTATCCATCAAGAGTACTGACTGGGATCACACTATTCATCAGAGCACTGACTGGGATCACACTACCCATCAGAGCACTGACTGGGATCACATTATCCATTAAGAGTACTGTCTGGGATCGCACTATCCATTAGAGCACTGACAGGGATCATACTATCCATCAGAGCACTGACTGGGATTGCACTATCCATCAGAGCACTGACTGGGATCACACTATCCATCAAAGCACTGACTGGGATCACACTATCCATCAAAGCACTGATTGGGATCGCGCTATCCATCAAAGCACTGACTGGTTCACACTATCCATCAAATCATTGATTGGGATCACACTATCCATCAGAGCACTGACTGGGGTCACACTATCCATCAAATCAATGACTGGGATCACACTAACCATCAAATTAATGACTGGAATCACACTATCCATCAGAGATCTCACTGGGATTGCACTATCTATGAAATCAATTACTTGGAACACACTATCCATCAGAGCACTGACTCGGAGCAGACTATCCATCAGAATACTGACTGGGATCACACTATCCATCAAGAGTACTGACTGGGATCGCACTACCCATCAGAGCACAGACTGGGATCACACTATCCATCAAATCAACCACTGGGATCACATTATCCATCAGAGCACTGACCGGGAAAGCACTACCCACCAATTACTGACTGGGATCACACTATCCATCAGAGCACAGACTGGGATCACACGATCCATCAGAGCACTGACTGGGATCACACTATCAATCAAGAGTACATACTGGGATCGCACTATCCATCAGAGCACTGCCTGGGATCGCGATATCTATCAGGGAACTGACTGGGATCGCACTATCCATTAGAGCACTGACAGGGATCGCAATATCCATCAAAGCACAGGCTGGGATCACACAATACATCAGAGCACTGATTGGGATCGCACTATCCATCAGACACACAACTGGGATCGCACTATCCATGAAATCAATGACTGGGATCAGACTATCCATCAAATCAATGCCTGGGATCACACTATCCATTACATCAATGACTGGGATCACACTATCCTTTTGAGCACTGACTGTGATTGCACTATCCATCAGATCACTGACTGGGATCGCAGTACTCATCAAATTAATGACAGTGATCACACTATCCATCAGAGCACAGACTGGCATCACACTATCCATCAGAGCGCTGACTGGGATCACACTATTCATCAGAGCACTGACTGGGATCGCACTATCCATCAGAGATCGAACTGGGTTCGCACTATCCATGAAATCATTGACTGGGATCAGACTATCCATCGGAGCACCATCTGGGATCGCACTATCCATGAAATCAATGACTGGGATCAGACTATCCATCAAATCATTGACTGGGAGCACACTATCCTTTTGAGCACTGACTGTGATTGCACTATCCATCAGATCACTGATTGGGATCGGAGTACTCATCAAATTAATGACTGGGATCACACTATCCATCAGAGCACTGACTGGGATCACACTAGCCATCAAATCACTGACTCGGAGTAGACTATCCATCAGAATACTGACTGGGATCACACTATCCATCAAGAGTACTGACTGGGATCGCACTACCCATCAGAGCACAGACTGGGATCACACTATCCATCAAATCAACGACTGGGATCACATTATCCATCAGAGCACTGACCGGGAAAGCACTACCCACCAATTACTGACTGGGATCACACTATCCATCAGAGCACAGACTGGGATCACACGATCCATCAGAGCACTGACTGGGATCACACTATCCATCAGACACATAACTGGGGTAACACTATCCATGAAATCAATGACTGGGATCAGACTATCCATCAAATCAATGGCTGGGACCACACTATCCATTACATCAATGTCTGGGATTACATTATCCATCAAGAGTACAGACTGGGATCACACTATTCATCAGAGCACAGACTGGGATCACATTATCCATCAAGAGTACTGACTGGGATCACACTATCCATCAAGAGTACTGACTGGGATCACACTATTCATCAGAGCACTGACTGGGATCACACTACCCATCAGAGCACTGACTGGGATCACATTATCCATTAAGAGTACTGTCTGGGATCGCACTATCCATTAGAGCACTGACAGGGATCATATTATCCATCAGAGCACTGACTGGGATTGCACTATCCATCAGAGCACTGACTGGGATCACACTATCCATCAAAGCACTGATTGGGATCGCGCTATCCATCAGAGCACTGACTGGGGTCACACTATCCATCAAATCAATGACTGGGATCACACTAACCATCAAATTAATGACTGGTATCACACTATCCATCAGAGATTTCACTGGGATTGCACTATCTATGAAATCAATTACTTGGAACACACTACCCATCAGAGCACTGACTCGGAGCAGACTATCCATCAGAATACTGACTGGGATCACACTATCCATCAAGAGTACTGACTGGGATCGCACTACCCATCAGAGCACAGACTGGGATCACACTATCCACCAAATCAACCACTGGGATCACATTATCCATCAGAGCACTGACTGGGAAAGCACTATCCACCAATTACTGACTGGGATCACACTATCCATCAGAGCACAGACTGGGATCACACGATCCATCAGAGCACTGACTGGGATCACACTATCAATCAAGAGTACTGACTGGGATCGCACTATCCATCAGAGCACTGCCTGGGATCGCGATATCTATCAGGGAACTGACTGGAATCGCACTATCCATTAGAGCACTGACAGGGATCGCAGTATCCATCAAAGCACAGGCTGGGATCACACGATACATCAGAGCACTGATTGGGATCGCACTATCCATCAGACACACAACTGGGATCGCACTATCCATGAAATCAATGACTGGGATCAGACTATCCATCAAATCAATGCCTGGGATCACACTATCCATTACATCAATGACTGGGATCACACTATCCTTTTGAGCACTGACTGTGATTGCACTATCCATCAGATCACTGACTGGGATCGCAGTACTCATCAAATTAATGACAGGGATCACACTATCCATCAGAGCACAGACTGGCATCACACTATCCATCAGAGCGCTGACTGGGATCACACTATTCATCAGAGCACTGACTGGGATCGCACTATCCATCAGAGATCGAACTGGGTTCGCACTATCCATGAAATCATTGACTGGGATCAGACTATCCATCGCAGCACCATCTGGGATCGCACTATCCATGAAATCAATGACTGGGATCAGACTATCCATCAAATCATTGACTGGGAGCACACTATCCTTTTGAGCACTGACTGTGATTGCACTATCCATCAGATCACTGACTGGGATCGGAGTACTCATCAAATTAATGACAGGGATCACACTATCCATCAGAGCACTGACTGGGATCACACTATCCATCAGAGCACTGACTGGGATCACACGATTCATCAGAGCACAGACTGGGATCACACTATTCATCAGAGCATTGACTGGGATCACACTTTCCATCTGAGCACTGCCTGGGATCGCAATATCCATCAGAGAACTAACTGGGAATGCACTATCCATGAAATCAATGACTGGGATCAGACTATCCATCAAATCATTGACTGGGATCACACTATCCTTTTGAGCACTGACTGTGATTGCACTATCCATCAAATCACTGACTGGGATCGGAGTACTCATCAAATTAATGACTGGGATTACACTTTCCATCAGAGCACTGACTGGGATCACACTATCCATCAGACCCCTGACTGGGATCACACTATTCATCAGAGCACTGACTGGGATCACACTTTCCATCAGAACACTGCCTGGGATCACACTTTCCATCAGAGCACTGACAGGGATTACACTTTCCATCAGAGCACTGACTGGGATCACACTATCCATCAGACCACTGACTGGGATCACACTAGTCATCAGAGCACTGACTGGGATCACACTTTCCATCAGAACACTGCGTGGGATCACACTTTTCATCAGAGCACTGACTGGGATCACACTATCCATCAGAGCACTGACTGGGATCACACTCTCCATCAAGAGTACTGATTGGGATCACACTATCCATTCGAGCACTGCCTTGGATCTCAATATCCATCAGAGAGCTGACTGAGAATGCACTATGCATGAAATCAATGACTGGGATCAGACTATCCATCAACTCATTGACTGGGGTCACACTATCCTTTTGAGCACTGACTATGATTGCACTATCCATTAAATCACTGACTGGGATCGGAGTACTCATCAAATTATTGACTGGGATCACACTATCCATCAGAGCACAGACTGGGATCACACTATCCATCAGAGCACAGACTGGGATCACACTGTTAATCAGAGCACTGACTGGGATCACACTTTCCATCAGAGCACTGACTGTGATCACACAATCCATCAGAGCACAGACTGGGATCACACTATCCATCAAGAGTACTGACTGGGATCGCACTATCCATCAGAGCAATGCCTGGGATCGCAATATCCATCAGAGCACTGACTGTGATCACACAATCCATCAGAGCACAGACAGGGATCACACAATCCATCAAGAGTACTGACTGGGATCGCACTATCCATCAGACCACTGCCTGGGATCGCTATAACTATCAGGGAACTGACTGGGATCGCACTATACATTAGAGCACTGACAGGGATAGCTATAACTATCAGAGCACTGACTGGGATTGCACTATCCATCAGAGCACTGACTGTGATCACACAATCCATCAAAGCACTGACTGGGATCACACTATCCATCAAGAGTGCTAACTGGGATCGCACTATCCATCAGAGCAATGCCTGGGATCGCAATATCCATCAGAGAACTGACTGGGAATGCACTATCCATCAGAGCACTGACTGGGATCACACTATCCATCAGAGCACTGACTGGGATCACACTATCCATCAGAGCGCTGACTGGGATCACACTTTCCATCAGAGCACTGACTGGGATCAAACAATCCATCAGAGCACAGACTGGGATCACACAATCCATCAAGTGTACTGACTGGGATCGCACTATACATCAGACCACTGCTTGGGATCGCTATAACTATCAGGGAAATGACTGGGATCGCACTATCCATTAGAGCACTGACAGGGATAGCTATAACTATCAGAGCACTGACTGGGATTGCACTATCCATCAGAGCACTGACTGGGAACACACTATCCATCAAAGCACTGACTGGGACCGCACTATCCATCAGACCACTTCCTGGGATCGCAATATCTATCAGGGAACTGACAGGAATCGCACTATCCATTAGAGCACTGACAGGGATCGCGATAACTATCAGAGCACTGACTGGGATTGCACTATCCATTAGAACACCGACAGGGATCATACTATCCATCAGAGCCCTGACTGGGATTGCACTATCCATCAAAGCACTGATTGGGATCACTCAATCCATCAAAGAACTGATTGGGGTCGTGCTATCCATCAAAGCACTAACTGGGATCAAACGATCCATCAGAGCACAGACAGGGATCACACTATCCATCAGAGCACAGACTGGGATCACATTATCCATCAAGAGTACTGACTGGGATCGCACTATCCATTAGAGCACTGACAGGGATCGTACTATCCATCAGAGCACTGACTGGGATCACACTATCCATCAAAGCACTGATTGGGATCGCGCTATCCATCAAATCACTGACTTGGATCACACTATCCATCAGAGCACTGACTGGGGTCACACTATCCATCATATCAATGACTGGGATCACACTAACCATCAAATTAATGACTGGAATCACACTATCCATCAGAGATCTCACTGGGATTGCACTATCTATGAAATCAATTACTTGGAACACACTATCCATCAGAGCACTGACTCGGAGTAGACTATCCATCAGAATACTGACTGGGATCACACTATCCATCAAGAGTACTGACTGGGATCGCACTACCCATCAGAGCACAGACTGGGATCACACTATCCATCAAATCAACGACTGGGATCACATTATCCATCAGAGCACTGACTGGGAAAGCACTACCCACCAATTACTGACTGGGATCACACTATCCATCAGAGCACAGACTGGGATCACACGATCCATCAGAGCACTGACTGGGATCACACTATCCATCAAGAGTACTGACTGGGATCGCACTATCCATCAGAGCACTGCCTGGGATCGCGATATCTATCAGGGAACTGACTGGGATCGCACTATCCATTAGAGCACTGACAGGGATCGCAGTATCCATCAAAGCACAGGCTGGGATCACACGATACATCAGAGCACTGATTGGGATCGCACTATCCATCAGACACACAACTGGGATCGCACTATCCATGAAATCAATGACTGGGATCAGACTATCCATCAGAGATCGAACTGGGTTCGCACTATCTATGAAATCATTGACTGGGATCAGACTATCCATCAGAGCACTATCTGGGATCGCACTATCCATGAAATCAATGACTGGGATCAGACTATCCACCAAATCATTGACTGGGAGCACACTATCCTTTTGAGCACTGACTGTGATTGCACTATCCAGATCACTGACTGGGATCGGAGTACTCATCAAATTAATGACTGGGATCACACAATCCATCAGAGCACTGACTGGGATCACACTATTCATCAGAGCACAGACTGGGATCACACTATTCATCAGAGCATTGACTGGGGTCACACTTTCCATCTGAGCACTGCCTGGGATCGCAATATCCATCAGAGCACTGCCTGGGAATGCACTATCCATGAAATCAATGACTGGGATCACACTAACCATCAAATTAATGACTGGAATCACACTATCCATCAGAGATCTCACTGGGTTCGCACTATCTATGAAATCAATTACTTGGAACACACTATCCATCAGAGCACTGACTGGGTTCACACTATCCATCAAATCACTGTCTCGGAGTAGACTATCCATCAGAATACTGACTGGGATCACACTATCCATCAAGAGTACTGACTGGCATCGCACTACCCATCAGAGCACAGACTGGGATCACACTATCCATCAAATCAACGAATGGGATCACATTATCCATCAGGGCACTGACTGGGAAAGCACTACCCACCAATTACTGACAAGGTTCGCAGTATCCATCAAAGCACAGACTGGGATCACACGATACATCAGAGCACTGATTGGGATCGCACTATCCATCAGACAACCAACTGGGATCGCACTATCCATGAAATCAATGACTGGTATCAGACTATCCATCAAATCAATGCCTGGGATCACACTATCCATTACATCAATGACTGGGATCACACTATCCTTTTGAGCACTGACTGTGATTGCACTATCCATCAGATCACTGACTGGGATCGCAGTACTCATCAAATTAATGACAGGGATCACACTATCCATCAGAGCACAGACTGGCAGCACACTATCCATCAGAGCGCTGACTGGGATCACACTATTCATCAGAGCACTGACTGGGATCGCACTATCCATCAGAGATCGAACTTGGTTCGCACTATCCATAAATTCATTGACTGGGATCAGACTATCCATCAGAGCACTATCTGGGATCGCACTATCCATGAAATTAATGACTGGGATCAGACTATCCATCAAATCATTGACTGGGATCACACTATCCTTTTGAGCACTGACTGTGATTGCACTATCCATCAGATCACTGACTGGGATCGGCGTACTCATCAAATTAATGACTGGGATCACACGATCCATCAGAGCACAGACTGGGATCGTACTATCCATCAAAGCACAGACTGGGATCGCACTATCCAGCAGAGCACTGACTGGGGTCATACTAACCATCAGTGCACTGACCAGAATCGTACAATCCATCAAAACACTGACAGGGATCGCACTACCCATCAAATTAATGACTGGGATCACACGATCCATCAGAGCACAGACTGGGATCGTACTATCCATCAAAGCACAGACTGGGATCGCAGTATCCATCAGAGCACTGACTGGGGTCATACTAACCATCAGTGCACTGACCAGAATCGCAAAATCCATCAAAGCACTGACGGGGATCGCACTATCCATTAGAGCAATGCCTGGGATGGCGATATCAATCAACGAAATATTGGGATCGCACTATCCGTCCAATTTATGACTGGGGTCACACTACCCATCAAATTAATTACTGGAATCACACTATCCATCAGAGGTCTAACTGGGATTGCACTATCCATGAAATCAATGACTGGGAACACACTATCCATCAGAGCAATGACTGGGTTCACACTATCCATCAAATCAATGACTGGGAGTAGATTATCCATCAGAATAGTGACTGGGATCACACTCTCCATCAAGAGTACTGACTGGGATCGCACTACCCATGAGATCACAGACTGGATTCACACTATCCATCAAATTAATGACTGAGATCACACTATCCATCAGAGCACTGACTGTGATCGCACTATCCATCAGAACACTGACTGCGATCGCACTACCCATCATTAAATAACTTGGATCACACTATCCATCAGAGCACAGCCTGGGATCACACGATCCATCAGAGCACAGACTGGGATAACACTATCCATCAAGAGTACTGACTGGGATCACACTATCCATCAGAGCACTGATTGGGATTGCACTATCAATCAGAGTACTAACTGGGATCATACTATCCATCAAAGCACTCATTGGGATCACACTGTCCATCAAAGCACTGATTAGGATCGGTCTATCCATCAAAGCACTGACTGGGATCACGCTATGGATCAAAGCACTGACTCGTTCACACTATCCATCAAATCACTGACTGGGATCACACTATCCAACAGTGTACTGACTGGGATCATACTCTGCACCAAATCACTCACTTGGATCACACTATCCATCAAGTCACTGACTGGGATCGCACTACCCATCAATTAATAACTGGGATCACACTATCCATCAGAGCACTGACTGGGATCGCACTATCCATCAGAGCACTGACTGGGATGGCACTATCCAACAGAGCACTGACAGGGATCACACTATCCATCAGAGCACTGACTGGGATTGCACTCTCTATCAAGGCACTGACAGGGATCACACTATCCATCAAAGCACTGATTGGGATCACACTATCCATCAGAGCACTGACTGGGTTCACACCATCCATCAAAACACTGACTGGGATTACACTATCCATCAAAGCACTGACTGGTTCCCACTATCCATCAAATCACTGACTGGGATCACACTATCCATCAGTGTACTGACTGGGATGATACTCTCCATCAAATCACTCACTGGGATCACACTATCCATCAGAGCACTGTCTGGGATCACACTATCTGTCAAATTTCTGATTGGGATCACTCTATCCGTCGAATCACTGACTGCGATGACACTATCCATCAAATCACTGACTGGGATCACACTATCCATCAAAGCACTGACTGGGATCACACTATCCATCAAATCACTGAATGAGATCACACTGTCCTTAAGAGCAATGTCTGGGATCGCACTATCCATCCAATCACTGACTGGGATCACACTATCCATCAGAGCACTACTGGAATCGCACTATCCATTAAATCACGGACTTGGATCACACCATCCATCAAATGACTGACTGGGATCACACTATATTCCAAATCACTGATGGAAACGCACAATCCATCAAAGCACTGACTGGGATCACACTATCCATCAAGAGTACTAACTGGGATCGCACTATCCATCAGAGCACTGACTGGGAACCCACTATCGATCAGGGCACTCACAGGATTGCACTATCCATTAGAGCAATGCCTTGAATCGGGATATCCATTAGAGAACTTACTGGGATCACACTATCCATCAGAGCCTCATCTGGGATCACACTATCCATCAGACCTTGACTGGGATCGCACTATCCATCAGAGCACTGACTGGGATAACACTATCCGTCAAATCAATGACTGGGATCACACTATCCATCAGAGCACTGACTGGGATCACACCATCCAACAAAACACTGACTGGGATTACACTATCCATCAAACCACTGACTGATTCACACTAACCATCAAATCACTGACTGGGATCACACAATCCATCAGTGTGCTGACTAGGGGTCACACTATCCATCAAATCGCTGACTGGGATCGCATTATCGATCAAATCACTGCCTGGGATCACACAATTCATCAAATCACTGACTGGGATCACAGTATCCATCAAATCAATGACTGGGATCACATAATCCATCAATTCACTGGCTGGGATCGCACTATCCATCAGATACTGACTGGGATCACACTATCCATCAAATCACTGACTGGGATCACACAATCCATCAAATCACTGACATTGGATTTCACTATCCATCAGTGTAGTGACTGCGATCACACAGTCCATCAAAGCACTGATTAGGATCGGTCTATCCATCAAAGCACTTACTTGGATCAGGCTATGGATCAAAGCACTGACTCGTTCACACTATCCATCAAATCACTGACTGGGATCACACTATCCAACGGTGCACTGACTGGGATCATACTCTGCACCAAATCACTCACTTGGATCACACTATCCATCAAGTCACTGACTGGGATCGCACTACCCATCAATTAATAACTGGGATCACACTATCCATCAGAGCACTGACTGGGATCGCGCTATCCATCAGAGCACTGACTGGGATGGCACTATCCAACAGAGCACTGACAGGGATCACACTATCCATCAGAGCACTGACTGGGATTGCACTCTCTATCAAGGCACTGACAGGGATCACACTATCCATCAAAGCACTGATTGGGATCACACTATCCATCAGAGCACTGACTGGGTTCACACCATCCATCAAAACACTGACTGGGATTACACTATCCATCAAAGCACTGACTGGTTCCCACTATCCATCAAATCACTGACTGGGATCACATTATCCATCAGTGTACTGACTGGGATGATACTCTCCATCAAATCACTCACTGGGATCACACTATCCATCAGAGCACTGTCTGGGATCACACTATCTGTCAAATTTCTGATTGGGATCACTCTATCCGTCGAATCACTGACTGCGATGACACTATCCATCAAATCACTGACTGGGATCACACTATCCATCAAAGCACTGACTGGGATCACACTATCCATCAAATCACTGAATGAGATCACACTGTCCTTTAGAGCAATGCCTGGGATCGCACTATCCATCCAATCACTGACTGGGATCACACTATCCATCAGAGCACTACTGGAATCGCACTATCCATTAAATCACGGACTTGGATCACACTATCGAACAAATCACTGACTGGGATTGCACTGTCCTCCAAATCACTGATTGGGATCACATAATCCATCAAATGACTGACTGGGATCACACTATCTTCCAAATCACTCATGGAAACGCACAATCCATCAAAGCACTGACTGGGATCACACTATCCATCAAGAGTACTAACTGGGATCGCACTATCCATCAGAGCACTGACTGGGAACCTACTATCGATCAGGGCACTCACAGGATTGCACTATCCATTAGAGCAATGCCTTGAATCGGGATATCCATTAGAGAACTTACTGGGATCACACTATCCATCAGTGCCTCATCTGGGATCACACTATCCATCAGACCTCTGACTGGGATCGCACTATCCATCAGAGCACTGACTGGGATCACACTATCCGTCAAATCAATGACTGGGATCACACTATCCATCAGAGCACTGACTGGGATCACACCATCCAACAAAACACTGACTGGGATTACACTATCCATCAAAGCACTGACTGATTCACACTAACCATCAAATCACTGACTGGGATCACACAATCCATCACTGTACTGACTGGGGTCACACTATCCATCAAATCGCTGACTGGGATTGCATTATCGATCAAATCACTGCCTGGGATCACACAATTCATCAAATCACTTACTGGGATCACAGTATCCATCAAATCAATGACTGGGATCACATAATCAATCAATTCACTGGCTGGGATCGCACTGTCCATCAGAGCACTGACTGGGATCACACTATCCATCAAATCACTGACTGGGATCACACAATCCATCAAATCACTGACATTGGATTTCACTATCCATCAGTGTAGTGACTGCGATCACACTATCCATCAAATCACTGACTGGGATTACACTATCCATCAGAACACTGACATGGATGGCACAATCCATCAGAGCACAGATTGGGATCACACTGTCCAACAAATCACTCACTGGGATTACACTATCCATCACAGCACTGACATGGATCGCACAATCCATCAGAGCACAGATTGGGATAACACTATCCATCTAAGCACTGATTGGGATCGCGCTATCCATTAAAGCACTTACTGGCATCGCACAATCCATCAGACCACTGACAAGGTTCACACTATCCATCAAATCACTGACTGGGCGTACACAATCCATCAGAATACTGACTGGTATTACACTATCCATCAGAGCACTGACTGTGATCGCACTGTCCATCAAAACACTGACTGGGATTACACTATCCATCAAAGCACTGACTGGTTCACACTATCCATCAAATCACTGACTGGGATCACACTATCCATCAGTGTAATGACTGGGATCACACTATCCACCAAATCACTGACTGGGGTCACATTATCCATCAAATCACTGACTGTGATCACGCAATCCATCAAATCACTGACTAGGATCACACTATCCATCAGAGCACTGGCTGGGATCGCATTATCCATCAGAGCACTGGCTGGGATCGCACAATCCATCAGAGCACTGATTGGGATCGCACTATCCATCAAATCACTGACTGGGAATAAAGAATCCATCAGAATACTGAATGGGACCACACTATCCATCAGTGTACTGACTGCGATCACACTATCCATCAAATCACTCACTTGGATCACACTATCCATCAAGTCACTGACTGGGATCGCACTACTCATCAATTAATAACTGGGATCACACTATCCATCAGAGCACTGACTGGGATCGCACTATCCATCAGAGCACTGATTGGGATTGCACTATCCAACAGAGCACTGACAGGAATCACACTATCCATCAAAGCACTAATTGGGATCACACTATCCATCAGAGCACTGACTGGGTTCACACCATCCATCAAAACACTGACTGGGATTACACTATCCATCAGTGTACTGACTGGGATGATACTCTCAATCAAATCACTCACTGGGATCACACTATCCATCAGAGCACTGTCTGGGATCACACTATCTGTCAAATTTCTGATTGGGATCACTCTATCCGTCAAATCACTGACTGGGATGACACTATCCATCAAAACACTGACTGGGATCACACTATCCATCAAGTCACTGACTGGGATCGCACTACCCATCAATTAATAACTGGGATCACACTATGCATTAGAGCACTGACAGGGATCGCACTATCCATCAAAGTATGGACTGGGATCTCACTATCCATCAGAGCACTGACTGGGATCGCACTATCCATCAGAGCACTGACTGGGATGGCACTATCCAATAGAGCACTGACAGGGATCGCACTATCCATCAGAGCACTGACTGGGATTGCACTCTCTATCAAGGCACTGACAGGGATCACACTATCCATCAAAGCACTGATTGGGATCACACTATCCACCAGAGCACTGACTGGGTTCACACCATCCATCAAAACACTGATTGGGATTACACTATCCATCAAAGCACTGACTGGTTCCCACTATCCATCAAATCACAGACTGGGATCACACTATCCATCAGTGTACTGACTGGGATGATACTCTCCATCAAATCACTCACTGGGATCACACTATCCATCAGAGCACTGTCTGGGATCACACTATCTGTCAAATTTCTGAGTGGGATCACTCTGTCCGTCGAATCACTGACTGCGATGACACTATCCATCAAATCACTGACTGGGATCACACTATCCATCAAAGCACTGACTGGGATCACACTATCCATCAAATCACTGAATGAGATCACACTGTCCTTTAGAGCAATGTCTGGGATCGCACTATCCATCCAATCACTGACTGGGATCACACTATCCATCAGAGCACTACTGGAATCGCACTATCCATTAAATCACGGACTTGGATCACACCATCCATCAAATCACTGACTGGGATCACACTATCGAACAAATCACTGACTGGGATTGCACTGTCCTCCAAATCACTGATTGGGATCACATAATCCATCAAATGACTGACTAGGATCACACTATCTTCCACATCACTGATGGAAACGCACAATCCATCAAAGCACTGACTGGGAGCACACTATCCATCAAGAGTACTAACTGGGATCGCACTATCCATCAATGCAATGCCTGGGATCGCAATATCCATCAGAGAACTGACTGGGAATGCACTATCCATCAGAGCACAGACTGGGATCACACTGTTAATCAGAGCACTGACTGGGATCACACTTTCCATCAGAGCACTGACTGTGATCAAACGATCCATCAGAGCACAGACTGGGATCACACAATCCATCAAGTGTACTGACTGGGATCGCACTATCCATCAGACCACTGCCTGGGATCGCTATAACTATCAGGGAACTGACTGGGATCGCACTATCCATTAGAGCACTGACAGGGATAGCTATAACTATCAGAGCACTGACTGGGATTGCACTATCCATCAGAGCACTGACTGTGATCACACAATCCATCAGAGCACAGACTGGGATCGCACTATCCATCAAGAGTACTGACTGGGATCGCACTATCCATCAGAGCAATGCCTGGGATCGCAATATCCATCAGAGAACTGACTGGGAATGCACTATCCATCAGAGCACAGACTGGGATCACACTATCCATCAGAGCACTGACTGGGATCACACTATCCATCAAGAGTACTGACTGGGATTGCACTATCCATCAAGAGTACTGACTGGGATCACACTATCCATCAGAGCAATGCCTGGGATCGCTCTATCCATCAGAGAACTGACTGGGAATGCACTATCCATCAGAGCACAGACTGGGATCACACTGTTAATCAGAGCACTGACTGGGATCACACTTTCCATCAGAGCACTGACTGGGATCAAACAATCCATCAGAGCACAGACTGGGATCACACAATCCATCAAGTGTACTGACTGGGATAGCACTATCCATCAGACCACTGCCTGGGATCGCTATAACTATCAGGGAACTGACTGGGATCGCACTATCCATCAGAGCACTGACAGGGATAGCTATAACTATCAGAGCACTGACTGGGATTGCACTATCCATCAGAGCACTGACTGGGAACACACTATCCATCAAAGCACTGACTGGGACCGCACTATCCATCAGACCACTTCCTGGGATCGCAATATCTATCAGGGAACTGACAGGAATCGCACTATCCATTAGAGCACTGACAGGGATCGCGATAACTATCAGAGCACTGACTGGGATTGCACTATCCATTAGAACACCGACAGGGATCATACTATCCATCAGAGCCCTGACTGGGATTGCACTATCCATCAGAGCACTGACTGGGATCAAACAATCCATCAGAGCACAGACTGGGATAGCTATAACTATCAGAGCACTGACTGGGATTGCACTATCCATCAGAGCACTGACTGGGATCACACTTTCCATCAGAGCACTGACTGGGATCAAACAATCCATCAGAGCACAGACTGGGATCACACAATCCATCAAGTGTACTGACTGGGATCGCACTATCCATCAGACCACTGCCTGGGATCGCTATAACTATCAGGGAACTGACTGGGATCGCACTATCCATCAGAGCACTGACAGGGATAGCTATAACTATCAGAGCACTGACTGGGATTGCACTATCCATCAGAGCACTGACTGGGAACACACTATCCATCAAAGCACTGACTGGGACCGCACTATCCATCAGACCACTTCCTGGGATCGCAATATCTATCAGGGAACTGACAGGAATCGCACTATCCATTAGAGCACTGACAGGGATCGCGATAACTATCAGAGCACTGACTGGGATTGCACTATCCATTAGAACACCGACAGGGATCATACTATCCATCAGAGCCCTGACTGGGATTGCACTATCCATCAAAGCACTGATTGGGATCACTCAATCCATCAAAGAACTGATTGGGGTCGTGCTATCCATCAAAGCACTAACTGGGATCAAACGATCCATCGTGGCACAGACAGGGATCACACTATCCATCAGAGCACAGACTGGGATCACATTATCCATCAAGAGTACTGACTGGGATCGCACTATCCATTAGAGCACTGACAGGGATCGTACTATCCATCAGAGCACTGACTGGGATCACACTATCCATCAAAGCACTGATTGGGATCGCGCTATCCATCAAAGCACTGACTGGGATCACACTATCCATCAGAGCACAGACTGGGATCACATTATCCATCAAGAGTACTGACTGGGATCGCACTATCTATTAGAGCACTGACAGGGATCGTACTATCCATCAGAGCACTGACTGGGATCACACTATCCATCAAAGCACTGATTGGGATTGCGCTACCCATTAAATCACTGACTTGGATCACACTATCCATCAGAGCACTGACTGGGGTCACACTATCCATCATATCAATGACTGGGATCACACTAACCATCAAATTAATGACTGGAATCACACTATCGATCAGAGATCTCACTGGGTTCGCACTATCTATGAAATCAATTACTTGGAACACACTATCCATCAGAGCACTGACTGGGTTCACACTATCCATCAAATCACTGTCTCGGAGTAGACTATCCATCAGAATACTGACTGGGATCACACTATCCATCAAGAGTACTGACTGGGATCGCACTACCCATCAGAGCACAGACTGGGATCACACTATCCATTAAATCAACGAATGGGATCACATTATCCATCAGGGCACTGACTGGGAAAGCACTACCCACCAATTACTGACAAGGTTCGCAGTATCCATCAAAGCACAGGCTGGGATCACACGATACATCAGAGCACTGATTGGGATCGCACTATCCATCAGACAACCAACTGGGATCGCACTATCCATGAAATCAATGACTGGTATCAGACTATCCATCAAATCAATGCCTGGGATCACACTATCCATTACATCAATGACTGGGATCACACTATCCTTTTGAGCACTGACTGTGATTGCACTATCCATCAGATCACTGACTGGGATCGCAGTACTCATCAAATTAATGACAGGGATCACTCTATCCATCAGAGCACAGACTGGCATCACACTATCCATCAGAGCGCTGACTGGGATCACACTATTCATCAGAGCACTGACTGGGATCGCACTATCCATCAGAGATCGAACTTGGTTCGCACTATCCATGAATTCATTGACTGGGATCAGACTATCCATCAGAGCACTATCTGGGATCGCACTATCCATGAAATCAATGACTGGGATCAGACTATCCATCAAATCATTGACTGGGATCACACTATCCTTTTGAGCACTGACTGTGATTGCACTATCCATCAGATCACTGACTGGGATCGGCGTCCTCATCAAATTAATGACTGGGATCACACGATCCATCAGAGCACAGACTGGGATCGTACTATCCATCAAAGCACAGACTGGGATCGCACTATCCATCAGAGCACTGACTGGGGTCATACTAACCATCAGTGCACTGACCAGAATCGCACAATCCATCAAAACACTGACAGGGATCGCACTACCCATCAAATTAATGACTGGGATCACACGATCCATCAGAGCACAGACTGGGATCGTACTATCCATCAAAGCACAGACTGGGATCGCAGTATCCATCAGAGCACTGACTGGGGTCATACTAACCATCAGTGCACTGACCAGAATCGCAAAATCCATCAAAGTACTGACGGGGATCGCACTATCCATTAGAGCAATGCCTGGGATGGCGATATCAATCAACGAATTATTGGGATCGCACTATCCGTCCAATTTATGACTGGGGTCACACTACCCATCAAATTAATTACTGGAATCACACTATCCATCAGAGGTCTAACTGGGATTGCACTATCCATGAAATCAATGACTGGGAACACACTATCCATCAGAGCAATGACTGGGTTCACACTATCCATCAAATCAATGACTGGGAGTAGATTATCCATCAGAATAGTGACTGGGATCACACTCTCCATCAAGAGTACTGACTGGGGTCGCACTACCCATCAGATCACAGACTGGGATCACACTATCCATCAAATTAATGACTGAGATCACACTATCCATCAGAGCACTGACTGTGATCGCACTATCCATCAGAGCACTGACTGTGATCGCACTATCCATCAGAACACTGACTGCGATCGCACTACCCATCATTAAATAACTTGGATCACACTATCCATCAGAGCACAGCCTGGGATCACACGATCCATCAGAGCACAGACTGGGATAACACTATCCATCAAGAGTACTAACTGGGATCATACTATCCATCAAAGCACTCATTGGGATCACACTGTCCATCAAAGCACTGATTAGGATCGGTCTATCCATCAAAGCACTGACTGGGATCACGCTATGGATCAAAGCACTGACTCGTTCACACTATCCATCAAATCACTGACTGGGATCACACTATCCAACAGTGTACTGACTGGGATCATACTCTGCACCAAATCACTCACTTGGATCACACTATCCATCAAGTCACTGACTGGGATCGCACTACCCATCAATTAATAACTGGGATCACACTATCCATCAGAGCACTGACTGGGATCGCACTATCCATCAGAGCACTGACTGGGATGGCACTACCCAACAGAGCACTGACAGGGATCACACTATCCATCAGAGCACTGACTGGGATTGCACTCTCTATCAAGGCACTGACAGGGATCACACTATCCATCAAAGCACTGATTGGGAACACACTATCCATCAGAGCACTGACTGGGTTCACACCATCCATCAAAACACTGACTGGGATTACACTATCCATCAGTGTACTGACTGGTTCCCACTATCCATCAAATCACTGACTGGGATCACACTATCCATCAGTGTACTGACTGGGATGATACTCTCCATCAAATCACTCACTGGGATCACACTATCCATCAGAGCACTGTCTGGGATCACACTATCTGTCAAATTTCTGATTGGGATCACTCTATCCGTCGAATCACTGACTGCGATGACACTATCCATCAAATCACTGACTGGGATCACACTGTCCATCAAAGCACTGACTGGGATCACACTATCCATCAAATCACTGAATGAGATCACACTGTCCTTTAGAGCAATGTCTGGGATCGCACTATCCATCCAATCACTGACTGGGATCACACTATCCATCAGAGCACTACTGGAATCGCACTATCCATTAAATCACGGACTTGGATCACACCATCCATCAAATGACTGACTGGGATCACACTATATTCCAAATCACTGATGGAAACGCACAATCCATCAAAGCACTGACTGGGATCACACTATCCATCAAGAGTACTAACTGGGATCGCACTATCCATCAGAGCACTGACTGGGAACCCACTATCGATCAGGGCACTCACAGGATTGCACTATCCATTAGAGCAATGCCTTGAATCGGGAAATCCATTAGAGAACTTACTGGGATCACACTATCCATCAGAGCCTCATCTGGGATCACACTATCCATCAGACCTCTGACTGGGATCACACCATCCAACAAAACACTGACTGGGATTACACTATCCATCAAAGCACTGACTGATTCACACTAACCATCAAATCACTGACTGGGATCACACAATCCATCAGTGTACTGACTAGGGGTCACACTATCCATCAAATCGCTGACTGGGATCGCATTATCGATCAAATCACTGCCTGGGATCACACAATTCATCAAATCACTGACTGGGATCACAGTATCCATCAAATCAATGACTGGGATCACATAATCCATCAATTCACTGGCTGGGATCGCACTATCCATCAGAGCACTGACTGGGATCACACTATCCATCAAATCACTGACTGGGATCACACAATCCATCAAATCACTGACATTGGATTTCACTATCCATCAGTGTAGTGACTGCGATCACACAGTCCATCAAAGCACTGATTAGGATCGGTCTATCCATCAAAGCACTGACTGGGATCAGGCTATGGATCAAAGCACTGACTCGTTCACACTATCCATCAAATCACTGACTGGGATCACACTATCCAACGGTGCACTGACTGGGATCATACTCTGCACCAAATCACTCACTTGGGTCACACTATCCATCAAGTCACTGACTGGGATCGCACTACCCATCAATTAATAACTGGGATCACACTATCCATCAGAGCACTGACTGGGATCGCACTATCCATCAGAGCACTGACTGGGATGGCACTATCCAACAGAGCACTGACAGGGATCACACTATCCATCAGAGCACTGACTGGGATGGCACTATCCAACAGAGCACTGACAGGGATCACACTATCCATCAGAGCACTGACTGGGATTGCACTCTCTATCAAGGCACTGACAGGGATCACACTATCCATCAAAGTATGACTGGGGTCATACTAACCATCAGTGCACTGACCAGAATCGCAAAATCCATCAAAGCACTGACGGGGATCGCACTATCCATTAGAGCAATGCCTGGGATGGCGATATCAATCAACGAAATATTGGGATCGCACTATCTGTCCAATTTATGACTGCGGTCACACTACCCATCAAATTAATTACTGGAATCACACTATCCATCAGAGGTCTAACTGGGATTGCACTATCCATGAAATCAATGACTGGGAACACACTATCCATCAGAGCAATGACTGGGTTCACACTATCCATCAAATCAATGACTGGGAGTAGATTATCCATCAGAATAGTGACTGGGATCACACTCTCCATCAAGAGTACTGACTGGGATCGCACTACCCATCAGATCACAGACTGGATTCACACTATCCATCAAATTAATGACTGAGATCACACTATCCATCAGAGCACTGACTGTGATCGCACTATCCATCAGAACACTGACTGCGATCGCACTACCCATCATTAAATAACTTGGATCACACTATCCATCAGAGCACAGCCTGGGATCACACGATCCATCAGAGCACAGACTGGGATAACACTATCCATCAAGAGTACTGACTGGGATCACACTATCCATCAGAGCACTGATTGGGATTGCACTATCAATCAGAGTACTAACTGGGATCATACTATCCATCAAAGCACTCATTGGGATCACACTGTCCATCAAAGCACTGATTAGGATCGGTCTATCCATCAAAGCACTGACTGGGATCACGCTATGGATCAAAGCACTGACTCGTTCACACTATCCATCAAATAACTGACTGGGATCACACTATCCAACAGTGTACTGACTGGGATCATACTCTGCACCAAATCACTCACTTGGATCACACTATCCATCAAGTCACTGACTGGGATCGCACTACCCATCAATTAATAACTGGGATCACACTATCCATCAGAGCACTGACTGGGATCGCACTATCCATCAGAGCACTGACTGGGATGGCACTATCCAACAGAGCACTGACAGGGATCACACTATCCATCAGAGCACTGACTGGGATTGCACTCTCTATCAAGGCACTGACAGGGATCACACTATCCATCAAAGCACTGATTGGGATCACACTATCCATCAGAGCACTGACTGGGTTCACACCATCCATCAAAACACTGACTGGGATTACACTATCCATCAAAGCACTGACTGGTTCCCACTATCCATCAAATCACTGACTGGGATCACACTATCCATCAGTGTACTGACTGGGATGATACTCTCCATCAAATCACTCACTGGGATCACACTATCCATCAGAGCACTGTCTGGGATCACACTATCTGTCAAATTTCTGATTGGGATCACTCTATCCGTCGAATCACTGACTGCGATGACACTATCCATCAAATCACTGACTGGGATCACACTATCCATCAAAGCACTGACTGGGATCACACTATCCATCAAATCACTGAATGAGATCACACTGTCCTTTAGAGCAATGTCTGGGATCGCACTATCCATCCAATCACTGACTGGGATCACACTATCCATCAGAGCACTACTGGAATCGCACTATCCATTAAATCACGGACTTGGATCACACTATCGAACAAATCACTGACTGGGATTGCACTGTCCTCCAAATCACTGATTGGGATCACATAATCCATCAAATGACTGACTGGGATCACACTATCTTCCAAATCACTCATGGAAACGCACAATCCATCAAAGCACTGACTGGGATCACACTATCCATCAAGAGTACTAACTGGGATCGCACGATCCATCAGAGCACTGACTGGGAACCCACTATCGATCAGGGCACTCACAGGATTGCACTATCCATTAGAGCAATGCCTTGAATCGGGATATCCATTAGAGAACTTACTGGGAACACACTATCCATCAGAGCCTCATCTGGGATCACACTATCCATCAGACCTCTGACTGGGATCGCACTATCCATCAGAGCACTGACTGGGATAACACTATCCGTCAAATCAATGACTGGGATCACACTATCCATCAGAGCACTGACTGGGATCACACCATCCAACAAAACACTGACTGGGATTACACTATCCATCAAAGCACTGACTGATTCACACTAACCATCAAATCACTGACTGGGATCACACAATCCATCACTGTACAGACTGGGGTCACACTATCCATCAAATCGCTGACTGGGATTGCATTATCGATCAAATCACTGCCTGGGATCACACAATTCATCAAATCACTGACTGGGACCACAGTATCCATCAAATCAATGACTGGGATCACATAATCAATCAATTCACTGGCTGGGATCGCACTGTCCATCAGAGCACTGACTGGGATCACACTATCCATCAAATCACTGACTGGGATCACACAATCCATCAAATCACTGACATTGGATTTCACTATCCATCAGTGTAGTGACTGCGATCACACTATCCATCAAATCACTGACTGGGATTACACTATCCATCAGAACACTGACATGGATGGCACAATCCATCAGAGCACAGATTGGGATCACACTGTCCAACAAATCACTCACTGGGATTACACTATCCATCACAGCACTGACATGGATCGCACAATCCATCAGAGCACAGATTGGGATAACACTATCCATCTAAGCACTGATTGGGATCGCACTATCCATTAAATCACTTACTGGCATCGCACAATCCATCAGACCACTGACAAGGTTCACACTATCCATCAAATCACTGACTGGGCGTACACAATCCATCAGAATACTGACTGGTATTACACTATCCATCAGAGCACTGACTGTGATCGCACTGTCCATCAAAACACTGACTGGGATTACACTATCCATCAAAGCACTGACTGGTTCACACTATCCATCAAATCACTGACTGGGATCACACTATCCATCAGTGTAATGACTGGGATCACACTATCCACCAAATCACTGACTGGGGTCACATTATCCATCAAATCACTGACTGTGATCACGCAATCCATCAAATCACTGACTAGGATCACACTATCCATCAGAGCACTGGCTGGGATCGCATTATCCATCAGAGCACTGGCTGGGATCGCACAATCCATCAGAGCACTGATTGGGATCGCACTATCCATCAAATCACTGACTGGGAATAAAGAATCCATCAGAATACTGACTGGGATCACACTATTCAACAGAGCACTGACTGGGATCGCACTATCCATCAGAGCACTGACTGGTTCACACTATCCATCAAATCAATGATTGGGATCACACTGTCCATCAAATCAATGACTGGGATCACACTATCCATCAGTGTACTGACTGCGATCACACTATCCATCAAATCACTCACTTGGATCACACTATCCATCAAGTCACTGACTGGGATCGCACTACTCATCAATTAATAACTGGGATCACACTATCCATCAGAGCACTGACTGGGATCGCACTATCCATCAGAGCACTGATTGGGATTGCACTATCCAACAGAGCACTGACAGGAATCACACTATCCATCAAAGCACTAATTGGGATCACACTATCCATCAGAGCACTGACTGGGTTCACACCATCCATCAAAACACTGACTGGGATTACTCTATCCATCAGTGTACTGACTGGGATGATACTCTCCATCAAATCACTCACTGGGATCGCACTATCCATCAGAGCACTGTCTGGGATCACACTATCTGTCAAATTTCTGATTGGGATCACTCTATCCGTCAAATCACTGACTGGGATGACACTATCCATCAAATCACTGACTGGGATCACACTATCCATCAAGTCACTAACTGGGATCGCACTACCCATCAATTAATAACTGGGATCACACTATGCATCAGAGCACTGACAGGGATCGCACTATCCATCAAAGTACAGACTGGGATCTCACTATCCATCAGAGCACTGACTGGGATCGCACTATCCATCAGAGCACTGACTGGGATGGCACTATCCAATAGAGCACTGACAGGGATCGCACTATCCATCAGAGCACTGACTGGGATTGCACTCTCTATCAAGGCACTGACAGGGATCACACTATCCATCAAAGCACTGATTGGGATCAAACTATCCATCAGAGCACTGACTGGGTTCACACCATCCATCAAAACACTGACTGGGATTACACTATCCATCAAAGCACTTACTGGTTCCCACTATCCATCAAATCACTGACTGGGATCACACTATCCATCAGTGTACTGACTGGGATGATACTCTCCATCAAATCACTCACTGGGATCACACTATCCATCAGAGCACTGTCTGGGATCACACTATCTGTCAAATTTCTGATTGGGATCACTCTGTCCGTCGAATCACTGACTGCGATGACACTATCCATCAAATCACTGACTGGGATCACACTATCCATCAAAGCACTGACTGGGATCACACTATCCATCAAATCACTGAATGAGATCACACTGCCCTTTAGAGCAATGTCTGGGATCGCACTATCCATCCAATCACTGACTGGGATCACACTATCCATCAGAGCACTGACTGGGATCACACCATCCAACAAAACACTGACTGGGATTACACTATCCATCAAAGCACTGACTGATTCACACTAACCATCAAATCACTGACTGGGATCACACAATCCATCACTGTACAGACTGGGGTCACACTATCCATCAAATCGCTGACTGGGATTTCATTATCGATCAAATCACTGCCTGGAATCACACAATTCATCAAATCACTGACTGGGACCACAGTATCCATCAAATCAATGACTGGGATCACATAATCAATCAATTCACTGGCTGGGATCGCACTGTCCATCAGAGCACTGACTGGGATCACACTATCCATCAAATCACTGACTGGGATCACACAATCCATCAAATCACTGACATTGGATTTCACTATCCATCAGTGTAGTGACTGCGATCACACTATCCATCAAATCACTGACTGGGATTACACTATCCATCAGAACACTGACATGGATGGCACAATCCATCAGAGCACAGATTGGGATCACACTGTCCAACAAATCACTCACTGGGATTACACTATCCATCACAGCACTGACATGGATCGCACAATCCATCAGAGCACAGATTGGGATAACACTATCCATCTAAGCACTGATTGGGATCGCACTATCCATTAAAGCACTTACTGGCATCGCACAATCCATCAGACCACTGACAAGGTTCACACTATCCATCAAATCACTGACTGGGCGTACACAATCCATCAGAATACTGACTGGTATTACACTATCCATCAGAGCACTGACTGTGATCGCACTGTCCATCAAAACACTGACTGGGATTACACTATCCATCAAAGCACTGACTGGTTCACACTATCCATCAAATCACTGACTGGGATCACACTATCCATCAGTGTAATGACTGGGATCACACTATCCACCAAATCACTGACTGGGGTCACATTATCCATCAAATCACTGACTGTGATCACGCAATCCATCAAATCACTGACTAGGATCACACTATCCATCAGAGCACTGGCTGGGATCGCATTATCCATCAGAGCACTGGCTGGGATCACACAATCCATCAGAGCACTGATTGGGATCGCACTATCCATCAAATCACTGACTGGGAATAAAGAATCCATCAGAATACTGACTGGGATCACACTATTCAACAGAGCACTGACTGGGATCGCACTATCCATCAGAGCACTGACTGGTTCACACTATCCATCAAATCAATGATTGGGATCACACTGTCCATCAAATCAATGACTGGGATCACACTATCCATCAGTGTACTGACTGCGATCACACTATCCATCAAATCACTCACTTGGATCACACTATCCATCAAGTCACTGACTGGGATCGCACTACTCATCAATTAATAACTGGGATCACACTATCCATCAGAGCACTGACTGGGATCGCACTATCCATCAGAGCACTGATTGGGATTGCACTATCCAACAGAGCACTGACAGGAATCACACTATCCATCAAAGCACTAATTGGGATCACACTATCCATCAGAGCACTGACTGGGTTCACACCATCCATCAAAACACTGACTGGGATTACTCTATCCATCAGTGTACTGACTGGGATGATACTCTCCATCAAATCACTCACTGGGATCACACTATCCATCAGAGCACTGTCTGGGATCACACTATCTGTCAAATTTCTGATTGGGATCACTCTATCCGTCAAATCACTGACTGGGATGACACTATCCATCAAATCACTGACTGGGATCACACTATCCATCAAGTCACTGACTGGGATCGCACTACCCATCAATTAATAACTG
Organism: Scyliorhinus torazame; assembly: GCF_047496885.1. Lineage (NCBI taxonomy): Eukaryota > Metazoa > Chordata > Chondrichthyes > Carcharhiniformes > Scyliorhinidae > Scyliorhinus > Scyliorhinus torazame. Next base: position 102,992,318 of record NC_092722.1, read on the forward strand.
GGATCACACTATGCATCAGAGCACTGACAGGGATCGCACTATCCATCAAAGTACAGACTGGGATCTCACTATCCATCAGAGCACTGACTGGGATCGCACTATCCATCAGAGCACTGACTGGGATCGCACTATCCATCAGAGCACTGACTGGGATGGCACTATCCAATAGAGCACTGACAGGGATCGCACTATCCATCAGAGCACTGACTGGGATTGCACTCTCTATCAAGGCACTGACAGGGATCACACTATCCATCAAAGCACTGATTGGGATCAAACTATCCATCAGAGCACTGACTGGGTTCACACCATCCATCAAAACACTGACTGGGATTACACTATCCATCAAAGCACTTACTGGTTCCCACTATCCATCAAATCACTGACTGGGATCACACTATCCATCAGTGTACTGACTGGGATGATACTCTCCATCAAATCACTCACTGGGATCACACTATCCATCAGAGCACTGTCTGGGATCACACTATCTGTCAAATTTCTGATTGGGATCACTCTGTCCGTCGAATCACTGACTGCGATGACACTATCCATCAAATCACTGACTGGGATCACACTATCCATCAAAGCACTGACTGGGATCACACTATCCATCAAATCACTGAATGAGATCACACTGCCCTTTAAAGCAATGTCTGGGATCGCACTATCCATCCAATCACTGACTGGGATCACACTATCCATCAGAGCACTGACTGGGATCACACCATCCAACAAAACACTGACTGGGATTACACTATCCATCAAAGCACTGACTGATTCACACTAACCATCAAATCACTGACTGGGATCACACAATCCATCACTGTACAGACTGGGGTCACACTATCCATCAAATCGCTGACTGGGATTGCATTATCGATCAAATCACTGCCTGGGATCACACAATTCATCAAATCACTGACTGGGACCACAGTATCCATCAAATCAATGACTGGGATCACATAATCAATCAATTCACTGGCTGGGATCGCACTGTCCATCAGAGCACTGACTGGGATCACACTATCCATCAAATCACTGACTGGGATCACACAATCCATCAAATCACTGACATTGGATTTCACTATCCATCAGTGTAGTGACTGCGATCACACTATCCATCAAATCACTGACTGGGATTACACTATCCATCAGAACACTGACATGGATGGCACAATCCATCAGAGCACAGATTGGGATCACACTGTCCAACAAATCACTCACTGGGATTACACTATCCATCACAGCACTGACATGGATCGCACAATCCATCAGAGCACAGATTGGGATAACACTATCCATCTAAGCACTGATTGGGATCGCACTATCCATTAAAGCACTTACTGGCATCGCACAATCCATCAGACCACTGACAAGGTTCACACTATCCATCAAATCACTGACTGGGCGTACACAATCCATCAGAATACTGACTGGTATTACACTATCCATCAGAGCACTGACTGTGATCGCACAGTCCATCAAAACACTGACTGGGATTACACTATCCATCAAAGCACTGACTGGTTCACACTATCCATCAAATCACTGACTGGGATCACACTATCCATCAGTGTAATGACTGGGATCACACTATCCACCAAATCACTGACTGGGGTCACATTATCCATCAAATCACTGACTGTGATCACGCAATCCATCAAATCACTGACTAGGATCACACTATCCATCAGAGCACTGGCTGGGATCGCATTATCCATCAGAGCACTGGCTGGGATCGCACAATCCATCAGAGCACTGATTGGGATCGCACTATCCATCAAATCACTGACTGGGAATAAAGAATCCATCAGAATACTGACTGGGATCACACTATTCAACAGAGCACTGACTGGGATCGCACTATCCATCAGAGCACTGACTGGTTCACACTATCCATCAAATCAATGATTGGGATCACACTGTCCATCAAATCAATGACTGGGATCACACTATCCATCAGTGTACTGACTGCGATCACACTATCCATCAAATCACTCACTTGGATCACACTATCCATCAAGTCACTGACTGGGATCGCACTACTCATCAATTAATAACTGGGATCACACTATCCATCAGAGCACTGACTGGGATCGTACTATCCATCAGAGCACTGATTGGGATTGCACTATCCAACAGAGCACTGACAGGAATCACACTATCCATCAAAGCACTAATTGGGATCACACTATCCATCAGAGCACTGACTGGGTTCACACCATCCATCAAAACACTGACTGGGATTACTCTATCCATCAGTGTACTGACTGGGATGATACTCTCCATCAAATCACTCACTGGGATCACACTATCCATCAGAGCACTGTCTGGGATCACACTATCTGTCAAATTTCTGATTGGGATCACTCTATCCGTCAAATCACTGACTGGGATGACACTATCCATCAAATCACTGACTGGGATCACACTATCCATCAAGTCACTGACTGGGATCGCACTACCCATCAATTAATAACTGGGATCACACTATGCATCAGAGCACTGACAGGGATCGCACTATCCATCAGAGCACTGACTGGTTCACACTATCCATCAAATCAATGATTGGGATCACACTGTCCATCAAATCAATGACTGGGATCACACTATCCATCAGTGTACTGACTGCGATCACACTATCCATCAAATCACTCACTTGGATCACACTATCCATCAAGTCACTGACTGGGATCGCACTACTCATCAATTAATAACTGGGATCACACTATCCATCAGAGCACTGACTGGGATCGCACTATCCATCAGAGCACTGATTGGGATTGCACTATCCAACAGAGCACTGACAGGAATCACACTATCCATCAAAGCACTAATTGGGATCACACTATCCATCAGAGCACTGACTGGGTTCACACCATCCATCAAAACACTGACTGGGATTACTCTATCCATCAGTGTACTGACTGGGATGATACTCTCCATCAAATCACTCACTGGGATCACACTATCCATCAGAGCACTGTCTGGGATCACACTATCTGTCAAATTTCTGATTGGGATCACTCTATCCGTCAAATCACTGACTGGGATGACACTATCCATCAAATCACTGACTGGGATCACACTATCCATCAAGTCACTGACTGGGATCGCACTACCCATCAATTAATAACTGGGATCACACTATGCATCAGAGCACTGACAGGGATCGCACTATCCATCAAAGTACAGACTGGGATCTCACTATCCATCAGAGCACTGACTGGGATCGCACTATCCATCAGAGCACTGACTGGGATGGCACTATCCAATAGAGCACTGACAGGGATCGCACTATCCATCAGAGCACTGACTGGGATTGCACTCTCTATCAAGGCACTGACAGGGATCACACTATCCATCAAAGCACTGATTGGGATCAAACTATCCATCAGAGCACTGACTGGGTTCACACCATCCATCAAAACACTGACTGGGATTACACTATCCATCAAAGCACTTACTGGTTCCCACTATCCATCAAATCACTGACTGGGATCACACTATCCATCAGTGTACTGACTGGGATGATACTCTCCATCAAATCACTCACTGGGATCACACTATCCATCAGAGCACTGTCTGGGATCACACTATCTGTCAAATTTCTGATTGGGATCACTCTGTCCGTCGAATCACTGACTGCGATGACACTATCCATCAAATCACTGACTGGGATCACACTATCCATCAAAGCACTGACTGGGATCACACTATCCATCAAATCACTGAATGAGATCACACTGCCCTTTAGAGCAATGTCTGGGATCGCACTATCCATCCAATCACTGACTGGGATCACACTATCCATCAGAGCACTACTGGAATCGCACTATCCATTAAATCACGGACTTGGATCACACCATCCATCAAATCACTGACTGGGATCACACTATCGAACAAATCACTGACTGGGATTGCACTGTCCTCCAAATCACTGATTGGGATCACATAATCCATCAAATGACTGACTAGGATCACACTATCTTCCACATCACTGATGGAAACGCACAATCCATCAAAGCACTGACTGGGATCACACTATCCATCAAGAGTACTAACTGGGATCGCACTATCCATCAGAGCACTGACTGGGAACCCACTTTCGATCAGGGCACTCACAGGATTGCACTATCCATTAGAGCAATGCCTTAAATCGGGATATCCATTAGAGAACTTACTGGGATCACACTATCCATCAGAGCCTCGTCTGGGATCACACTATCCATCAGACCTCTGACTGGGATCGCACGATCCATCAGAGCACTGACTGGGATCACACTATCCGTCAAATCAATGACTGGGATCACACTATCCATCAGAGCACTGACTGGGATCACACCATCCAACAAAACACTGACAGGGATTACACTTTCCATCAAAGCACTGACTGATTCACACTAACCATCAAATCACTGACTGGGATCACACTATCCATCAGTGTACTGACTGGGGTCACACTATCCATCAAAGCGCTGACTGGGATCGCATTATCGATAAAATTACTGCCTGTGATCACACAATTCATCAAATCACTGACTGGGGTCACAGTATCCATCAAATCAATGACTGGGATCACATAATCCATCAATTCACTGGCTGGGATCGCACTATCCATCAGAGCACTGACTGGGATCACACTATCCATCAAATCACTGACTGGGATCACACAATCCATCAAATCACTGACATTGGATTTCACTATCCATCAGTGTAGTGACTGCGATCACACTATCCATCAAATCACTGACTGGGATTACACTATCCATCAGAACACTGACATGGATGGCACAATCCATCAGAGCACAGATTGGGATCACACTATCCAACAAATCACTCACTGGGATAACACTATCCATCACAGCACTGACATGGATCGCACAATCCATCAGAGCACAGATTGGGATAACACTATCCATCTAAGCACTGATTGGGATCGCGCTATCCATTAAAGCACTTACTGGCATCACACAATCCATCAGACCACTGACAAGGTTCACACTATCCATCAAATCACTGACTGGGCGTACACTATCCATCAGAATACTGGCTGGTATTACACTATCCATCAGAGCACTGACTGTGATCGCACTATCCATCAAATCACTGACTGGGATCACACTATCCATCAGTGTAATGACTGGGATCACACTATCCACCAAATCACTGACTGGGGTGACATTATCCATCAAATCACTGACTGTGATCACACAATCCTTCAAATCACTGACAGGGATCACACTATCCATCAAATCACTGACTGGGATCACACTATCCATCAGAGCACTGACTGGGATCACACTATCCATCAAATCACTGACTGTGATCACACAATCCATCAAATCACTGACTGGGATCACACTATCCATCAGAGCACTGGCTGGGATCGCATTATCCATCAGAGCACTGGCTGGGATCGCACTATCCATCAGAGCACTGATTGGGATCGCACTATCCATCAAATCACTGACTGGGAGTAAAGAATCCATCAGAATACTGACTGGGATCACACTATTCAACAGAGCACTGACTGGGATCGCACTATCCATCAGAGCACTGACTGGTTCACACTATCCATTAAATCAATGATTGGGATCACACTGTCCATCAAAACAATGACTGGGATCACACTATCCATCAATGTACTGACTGCGATCACACTATCCATCAAATCACTGACTGGGATCGCACTATCCATCAGAGCACTGATTGGGATCGCACTATCCATCAAATCACTGACTGGGAGTAAAGTATCCATCAGAATACTGACTGGGAGTAAAGTATCCATCAGAATACTGACTGGGATCACACTATTCAACAGAGCACTGACTGGGATCGCACTATCCATCAGAGCACTGACTGGTTCACACTATCCATCAAATCAATGATTGGGATCACACTATCCATCAGTGTACTGACTGCGATCACATTATCCATCAAATCACTGACTGCGATCACACTATCCATCAGAACACTGACAGGGATGGCACAATGCATCAGAGCACAGATTCGGATCACACTATCCATCAAATCACTGACTGGGATTACACTATCCATCACAGCACTGACATGGATCGCACAATCCATCAGAGCACAGACTGGGATCACACTATCAACCTAAGCACTGATTGGGATTGCGCTATCCATTAAAGCACTGACTGGCATCGCACAATCCATCAGACCACTGACAAGGTTCACACTATCCATCAAATCACTGACTGGACGGACACTATCCATCAGAATACTGACTGGGATCACACTATCCATCAAGAGTACTGACTGGGATCGCACTATCCGTCAGAGCACTGACAGGGATCACACTATCCATCGAAGTACAGACTGGGATCACAATATCCATCAGAGCACTGACTGGGATCGCACTATCCATCAGAGCACTGACTGGGATCGCACTATCCAACAGAGCACTGACTGGGATCGCACTATCCATCAAATCACTGACTGGGAGTACACTATCCATCAGAATACTGACTGGGATCACACTATTCAACAGAGCACTGACTGGTTCACACAATCCATCAAATCAATGTTAGGGATCACACTATCCATCAAATCAATGACTGGGATCACACTATCCATCAGAGCACTGACTGTGATCGCACTATCCATCAGAACACTGACTGGGATCGCACTACCCATCAAATTAATGACTGGGGTCACACGATCCATCAGAGCAAAAACTTGGATTGCACTATCCATCAGAGCACTGACAGGGATCGCACTATCCATCAAAGCACAGACTGAGATCACACTATCCATCAGTGCACTGACTGGGATCATACTAACATTCAGTGCACTGACCAGAATCGCACAACCCATCAAATCACTTACGGGGATCGCACTATCCATTAGAGCATTGCCTGGGATGGCGATATCCATCAGCGAATTTACTGGGATCGAACTATCCATCACATCTATGATTGGGATCACACTACCCATCAAATTAATGACTGGAATCACACTATCCATCAGCAATCTAAGTGGGATTGCACTATCCATGAAATCAATGACTGGGAACACACTATCCATCAGATCACTGACTGGGTTCACACTATCCATCAAATCAATTATTGGGAGTAGATTATCCATCAGAATACTGACTGGGATCACACTATCCATCAGAGTACTGACTGGGAACACACTACCCATCAGAGCACAGATTGGGATCACACTATCCATCAAATCAATGACTGGGAGTAGATTATCCATCAGAATACAGACTGGGATCACACTATCCATCAGAGCACTGACTGGGATCGCACTATCCATCAGAGCACTGACTGGGATTAAACTATCCATCAAAGCACTGACTGGGATCACACTATGGATCAAAGCACTGACTGGTTCACACTATCCATCAAATCACTGACTGGGATCACACTATCCATCAAATCACTGACTGGGATCACACGATCCATCAAAGCACTGACTGGGATCACACTATCCATCAAATCACTGAACGAGATCACACTGTCCTTTAGAGCAATGTCTGGGATCGCACTATCCATCCAATCACTGACTGGGATCACACTATCCATCAGAGCACTACTGGAATCGCACTATCCATTAAATCACTGACTTGGATCACAATATCCATCAAATCACTGATTGGGATCACAATATCGAACAAATCACTGACTGGGATTGCACTGTCCTCCAAATCACTGATTGGGATCACATTATCCATCAAATGACTGACTGGGATCACACTATCTTCCACATCACTGATGGAAACGCACAATCCATCAAAGCACTGACTGGGATCACACTATCCATCAAGAGTACAAACTGGCATCGCACTATCCATCAGAGCACTGACTGGGAACCCACTATCGATCAGGGCACTCACAGGATTGCACTATCCATTAGAGCAATGCCTTGAATCGGGATATCCATTAGAGAACTTACTGGGATCACACTATCCATCAGTGCCCCAACTGTGATCACACTATCCAGCAGACCTCTGACTGGGATCGCACTATCCATCAGAGCACTGACTGGGATCACACCATCCATCAAAACACTGACTGGGATTACACTATCCATCAAAGCACTGACTGGTTCACACTAACCATCAAATCACTGACTGGGATCACACTATACATCAGTGTACTGACTGGGATCACACTAACCATCAAATCACTGACTGGGATGGCATTATCCATCAAATCACTGACTGGGGTCACACAATCCATCAAATCACTGACTGGGATCACAGTATCCATCAAATCAATGACTGGGATCACACAATCCATCAATTCACTGGCTAGGATCGCACTATCCATCAAATCACTGACTGGGATCACACTATCCATCAAATCACTGACTGGGATTACACTATCCATCAGTACACTGACAGGGATGGCACAATCCATCAGAGCACAGATTGGGATCACACTATCCATCAAATCACTGACTGGGATTACACTATCCATCAGAGTACTGACATGGATCGCACAATCCATCAGAGCACAGATTGGGATAAACACTATCCATCTAAGCACTGATTGGGATCGCGCTATCGATTAAAGCACATATTGGCATCGCACAATCCATCAGACCACTGACAAGGTTCACACTATCCATCAAATCACTGACTGGGCGAACACTATCCATCAGACTACTGACTGGGATTACACTATCCATCAGAGCACTGACTGGGATCGCACTATCCATCAGAGCACTGATTGGGATCACACTATCCATCAAAACACTGACAGGGATTACACTATCCATCAAAGCACTGACTGGTTCACACTATCCATCAAATCACTGACTGGGATCACACTATCCATCAGTGTAATGACTGGGATCACACTATCCACCAAATCACTGACTGGGGTCACATTATCCATCAAATCACTGACTGGGAGTAAAGTATCCATCAGAATACTAACTGGGATCACACTATTCAACAGAGCACTGACTGGGATCGCACTATCCATCAGAGCACTGACTGGTTCACACTATCCATCAAATCAATGATTGGGATCACACTGTCCATCAAATCAATGACTGGGATCACACTATCCATCAGTGTACTGACTGCGATCACACTATCCATCAGAATACTGACTGGGATTACACTATCCATCAGAGCACTGACTGGGATCGCACTATCCATCAGAGCACTGATTGGGATCACACTATCCATCAAAACACTGACTGGGATCAAACTATCCATCAAATCACTGATTGTGATCACACAATCCATCAAATCACTGACTGGGATCACACTATCCATCAGAGCACTGGCTGGGATCGCATTATCCATCAGAGCACTGGCTGGGATCGCACTATCCATCAAATCACTGACTGGGAGTAAAGTATCCATCAGAATACTGACTGGGATCACACTATTCAACAGAGCACTGACTGGGATCGCACTATCCATCAGAGCACTGACTGCTTCACACTATCCATCAAATCAATGATTGGGATCACACTGTCCATCAAATCAATTACTGGGATCACACTATCCATCAGTGTACTGACTGCGATCACACTATCCATCAAATCACTGACTGGGATTACAATATCCATCAGAACACTGACAGGGATGGCACAATCCATCAGAGCACTGACTGGGTTCACACTATCCATCAAATCAATTACTGGGAGTAGATTATCCATCAGAATACTGACTGGGATCACACTATCCATCAGAGGACTGACTGGGATTGCACTATCCATCAAAGCACTCATTGGGATCACACTATCCATCAAAGCACTGATTGGGATCACGCTATCTATCAAAGCACTGACTGGGATCACACTATGGATCAAAGCACTGACTGGTTCACACTATCCATCAAATCACTGACTGGGATCACAATATCCATCAGAGCACTGACTGGGAACATACTCTCCATCATATCACTCACTTGGATCACACGATCCATCAAGTCACTGACTGGGATCACACTATCCATCAAATCACTGACTGGGATCACACAATCCATCAGTGTACTGACTGGGATCATACTCTCAGTCAAATCACTGACTGGGATCACATTATCCATCAAATCACTCACTGGGATCACACTATCCGTCAAATCATTAACTGGGATTACACTATCCATCAAAGCACTGGCTGGTTCACACTATCCATCAAATCACTGACTGGGATCACACTATCCATCAGTGTACTGACTGGGATGATACTCTCCATCAAATCACTCACTTGGATCACACTATCCATCAAGTCACTGACTGGGATCATACTCTCCGTCAAATCACTGACTGGGATCACATTATCCATCAAATCACTCACTGGGATCACACTATCCGTCCAATCATTAACTGGGATTACACTATCCATCAAAGCACTGACTGGTTCACACTATCCATCAAATCACTGCCTGGGATCACAGTATCCATCAGTGTAATGACTGGGATCACACTATCCACCAAATCACTGACTGGGGTCACATTATCCATCAAATCACTGACTGTGATCACACAATCCATCAAATCACCGACTGGGATCACACTATCCATCAGAGCACTGGCTGGGATCGCCCTATCCATCAGGGCACTTACTGGGATCACACTATCCATCAAATCACTGACTGTGATCACACAATCCATCAATTCACTGACTGGGATCACACTATCCATCAGAGCACTGGCTGGGATCGCATTATCCATCAGAGCACTGGCTGGGATCGCATTATCCATCAGAGCACTGATTGGGGTCGCACTATCCAGCAAATCACTGACTGGGAGTAAAGTATCCATGAGAATACTGACTGGGATCACACTATTTAACAGAGCACTGACTGGGATCGCACTATCCATCAAAACGCTGACAGGGATTACACTATCCATCAAAGCACTGACTGGTTCACACTATCCATCAAATCACCGACTGGGATCACACTATCCATCAGAGCACTGGCTGGGATCGCCCTATCCATCAGGGCACTGACTGGGATCACACTATCCATCAAATCACTGACTGTGATCACACAATCCATCAATTCACTGACTGGGATCACACTATCCATCAGAGCACTGGCTGGGATCGCATTATCCATCAGAGCACTGGCTGGGATCGCATTATCCATCAGAGCACTGATTGGGATCGCACTATCCAGCAAATCACTGACTGGGAGTAAAGTATCCATGAGAATACTGACTGGGATCACACTATTCAACAGAGCACTGACTGGGATCGCACTATCCATCAGAGCACAGACTGGTTCACACTATCCATCAAATCAATGATTGGGATCACACTGTCCATCAAATCAATGACTGGGATCACACTATCCATCAGAGTACTGACTGCGATCACACTATCCATCAAAACACTGACTGGGATCGCACTATCCATCAGAGCACTGACTGGTTCACACTATCCATCAAATCAATGATTGGGATCACACTGTCCATCAAATCAATGACTGGGATCACACTATCCATCAGTGTACTGACTGCGATCACACTATCCATCAAATCACTGACTGGGATCACACTATCCATCAGAACACTGACAGGGATGGCACAATTCATCAGAGCACTGACTGGGTTCACACTATCCATCAAATCAATTACTGGGAGTAGATTATCCATCAGAATACTGACTGGGATCACACTATCCATCAGAGGACTGACTGGGATTGCACTATCCATCAAAGCACTCATTGGGATCACACTATCCATCAAAGCACTGACTGGGATCACACTATGGATCAAAGCACTGACTGGTTCACACGATCCATCAAATCACTGACTGGGATCACAATATCCATCAGAGCACTGACTGGGAACATACTCTCCATCAAATCACTCACTTGGATCACACTATCCATCAAGTCACTGACTGGGATCACACTATCCATCAAATCACTGACTGGGATCACACTATCCATCAGTGTACTGACTGGGATCATACTCTCTGTCAAATCACTGACTGGGATCACATTATCCACTAAATCACTCACTGGGATCACACTATCCGTCAAATCATTAACTGGGATCACACTATGCATCAGAGCACTGTCTGGGATCACACTATCTATCAAATTTCTGATTGGGATCACTCTATCCGTCAAATCATAGCCTGGGATGACACTATCCATCCAATCACTGACTGGGATCACACTATCCATCTGAGCACTACTGGAATCGCACTATCCATTAAATCACTGACTTGGATCACACCATCCATCAAATCACTGACTGGGATCACACTATCGATCAAATCACTGACTGGGATTGCACTGTCCTTTATATCACTGATTGGGATCACACTATCCATCAAATGACTGACTGGGATCGCACTATCTTCCAAATCACTGATGGAAATGCACAATCCATCAAAGCACTGACTGGGATCACACTATCCATCAAGAGTACTAACTGGGATCGCACTAACCATCAGATCACTGCCTGGGATCGCTATATCCATCAGAGAACTGACTAGGATCGCACTATCCATCAGAGCACTGACTGGGAATGCACTGTCCATCAGAGCACTGACTGGGAACGCACTATCGATCAGGGTACTGACAGGATTGCACTATCCATTAGAGCAATGCCTTGAATCGGGATATCCATCAGAGAACTTACTGGGATCACACTATCCATCAAAGCACCTACTGGGATTACACTATCCATCAGACCTCTGACTGGGATCGCACTATCCATCAGAGCACTGACTGGGATCACACTATCCGTCAAATCAATGACTGGGATCACACTATCCATCAGAGCACTGACTGGGATCACACTATCCGTCAAATCACTGACTGGGCTCCCACTATCCATCAGAGCACAGACTGGGATCACACTATCCATCAGAGCACTGAATGGGATCACACTATCCATCAGAGCACTGACTGCGATCACACTATCCATCAAATCAGTGCCTGGGATCACACTATCCATCAGATCACTGACTAGGATCTCACTATCCATCAGAGCACTGACTGGGATCCCGATATCCATCAGGGCACTGACTGGGATCACACTATCCATCAAATCACTGACTGGGATCACACTAACCATCAGAGCACTGACTGGCATCACACTATCAATCAGAGCACTGACTGGGTTCACACTATCCATCAAATCACTGACTGGGATCACACTAACCATCAGAGCACTGACTGGGATCACACTATCCATCAGGGCACTGACTGGGATCGCACGGTCCATCAAAGCACTGACTGGGATTACACTATCCATCAAATCACTGTACGAGATCACACTGTCCGTTAGAGCAATGTCTGGAATTACACTATCCATCAGAGCACTGACTGGAATCGCACTATCCATTAAATCACTGACTTGGATCACACCATCCATCAAATCACTGACTTGGATCACACTATCCATCAAGTCACTGACTGGGATCACATTATCCATCAGAGAACTGACTGGGATCAAACTATCCGTCAAATCATTGACTGGGATCACACTATCCATCAGAGCAATTTCTGGGATCACACTATCGAGCAAATTTCTGATTAGGATCACTCTATCCGTCAAATCACTGACTGGGACCACACTATCCATCAAAGCACTGACTGGGATCACACTATCCATCAAATCACTGAACGAGATCACACTGTCCGTTAGAGCAATGTCTGGGATCGCACTAGCCATCAAAGCACTGACTGGGATCACACTATCCATCAAATCACTGACTGGGATCACACTATGCATCCAATCACTGACTGGGATCACACTATCCATCAGAGCACTACTGGAATCGCACTATCCATTAAATCACTGACTGGGATAGCACTGTCCTCCAAATCACTGATTGGGATCACACTATCCATCAAATGACTGACTGGGATCACACTATCTTCCAAATCACTGATAGAAACGCACAATCCATCAGAGCACAGGCTGGGATCACACTATCCGTCAAATCAATAACTGGGATCACACTATCCATCAGAGCACTGACTGGGATCACACTATCCATCAGAGCACTGACTGGGATTAAACTATCCATCAGAGCACTGACTGGGATCGCACTCTCCATCAGGGCACTGACTGGGATTGCACTATCCATCAAAGCACTCATTGGGATCACACTATCGATCAAAGCAATGATTGGGATCGCACTATCTATCTAAGCACTGACTGGGATCACACTTTGGATCAAAGCACTGACTAGTACACACTATCCATCAAATCACTGACTGGGATCACACTGTCCATCAGAGCACTGACTGGGATCATACTCTCCATTAAATCACTCACTTGGATCACACTATCCATCAAGTCACTGACTGGGATCACACTATCCATCAAATCACTGACTGGGATCACATTATCCATCAGAGCACTGACTAGGATCAAACTATCCGTCAAATCATTAACTGGGATCACACTATCCATCAGAGCACTGTCTGGGATCACTCTATCAAATTTCTGATTGGGATCACTCTATCCGTCAAATCACTGCCTGAGATAACACTATCCATCAAACCACTGAACGAGATCACACTGTTCGTTAGAGCAATGTCTGGGATCGCACTATCCATCAGAGCACTGACTGGGGTCACACTATCCATCAAATCAGTGCCTGGGATCACACTATCCATCAGAGCACCTACTGGGATCTCACTATCCATCAGAGCACTGACTGGGATCCCGATATCCATCAGGGCACTGACTGGGATCACACTATCCATCAAATCACTGACTGGGATCACACTATCCATCCAATCACTGACTGGGATCACACTATCCATCAGAGCACTACTGGAATCGCACTATCCATTAAATCACTGACTTGGATCACACCATCCATCAAATCACTGACTGGGATCACACTATCGATCAAATCACTGACTGGGATTGCACTGTCCTTTATATCACTGATTAGGATCACACTATCCATCAAATGACTGACTGGGATCACACTATCTTCCAAATCACTGATGGAAACGCACAATCCATCAAAGCACTGACTGGGATCACACTATCCATCAAGAGTACTAACTGTGATCGCACTAACCATCAGAGCACTGCCTGGGATCGCTATATCCATCAGAGAACTGACTAGGATCGCACTATCCATCAGAGCACTGACTGGGAACGCATTATCGATCAGGGTACTGACAGGATTGCACTATCCGTTAGAGCAATGCCTTGAATCAGGATATCCATCAGAGAACTTATTGGGATCGCACTATCCATCAGAGCACTGACTGGGATCACACTATCCGTCAAATCAATGACTGGGCTCCCGCTATCCATCAGAGCACAGACTGGGAGCACACTATCCATCAGAGCACTGAATGGGATCACACTATCCATCAGAGCACTGACTGCGATCACACAATCCATCAAATCAGTGCCTGGGATCACACTATCCATCAGAGCACTGACTGGGATCTCACTATCCATCAGAGCACTGACTGAGATCCCAATATCCATCAGGGCACTGACTGGGATCACACTATCCATCAAATCACTGACTGGGATCACACTATCCATCCAATCACTGACTGGGATCACACTATCCATCAGAGCACTACTGGAATCGCACAATCCATTAAATCACTGACTTGGATCACACCATCCATCAAATCACTGACTGGGATCACACTATCGATCAAATCACTGACTGGGATTGCACTGTCCTTTATATCACTGATTGGGATCACACTATCCATCAAATGACTGACTGGGATCACACTATCCATCAAGAGTACTAATTGGGATCGCACTATCCATCAGAGCACAGGCTGGGATCACACTATCCGTCAAATCAATAACTGGGATCACACTATCCATCAGAGCACTGACTGGTATCGCACTATCCATCAGAGCACTGACTGGGATTGCACTATCCATCAAAGCACTCATTGGGATCACACTATCGATCAAAGCACTCATTGGGATCGCGCTATCTATCTAAGCACTGACTGGGATCACACTTTGGATCAAAGCACTGACTAGTACACACTATCCATCAAATCACTGACTGGGATCACACTATCCATCAGAGCACTGACTGGGATCATACTCTCCATCAAATCACTCACTTGGATCACACTATCCATCTAGTCACTGACTGGGATCACATTATCCATCAGAGACATGACTAGGATCAAACTATCCGTCAAATCATTAACTGGGATCACACTATCCATCAGAGCACTGTCTGGGATCACACTATCTATCAAATTTCTGATTGGGATCACTCTATCCGTCAAATCACTGCCTGAGATAACAATATCCATCAAATCACTGACTGGGATCACACTATCCATCAAACCACTGAACGAGATCACACTGTTCGTTAGAGCAATGTCTGGGATCGCACTATCCATCAGAGCACTGACTGGGATCACACTATCCATCAAATCAGTGCCTGGGATCACACTATCCATCAGAGCACTAACTGGGATCTCACTATCCATCAGAGCACTGACTGGGATCCCGATATCCATCAGGGCACTGACTGGGATCACACTATCCATCAAATCACTGACTGGGATCACACTATCCATCCAATCACTGACTGGGATCACACTATCCATCAGAGCACTACTGGAATCGCACTATCCATTAAATCACTGACTTGGATCACACCATCCATCAAATCACTGACTGGGATCACACTATCGATCAAATCACTGACTGGGATTGCACTGTCCTTTATATCACTGATTGGGATCACACTATCCATCAAATGACTGACTGGGAACGCACTATCGATCAGGGTGCTGACAGGATTGCACTATGCGTTAGAGCAATGCCTTGATTCGGGATATCCATCAGAGAACTTACTGGGATCACACTATCCATCAGAGCACCTACTGGGATCACACTATCCATCCAGCCTCTGACTGGGATCACACTATCCGTCAAATCAATGACTGGGCTCCCACTATCCATCAGAGCACAGACTGGGAGCACACTATCCATCAGAGCACTGAATGGGATCACACTATCCATCAGAGCACTGACTGGGATCACACTATCCATCAAATCAGTGCCTGGGATCACACTATCCATCAGAGCACTGACTGGGATCTCACTATCCATCAGAGCACTGACTGGGATCCCAATATCCATCAGGGCACTGACTGGGATCACACTATCCATCAAATCACTGGCTGGGATCACACTATCCGTTAAATCAATGACGGGGATCACACCATCCGTCAGAGCACTGACTGGGATCACACTATCCGTCAAATCAATGACTGGGCTCCCACTATCCATCAGAGCACAGACTGGGATCACACTATCCATCAGAGCACTGACTGGGATCACACTATCCATCAAAGCACTGACTGGGATCTCACTATCCGTCAAATCAATGACTGGGATCACACTATCCATCAGAGCACAGGCTAGGATCACACTATCCATCAAATCACTGACTGGGATCACACTAACCATCAGAGCACTGACTGGGATCACACTATCCATCAGGGCACTGACTGGGATCGCACGGTCCATCAAAGCACTGACTGGGATCACACTATCCATCAAATCACTGTACGAGATCACACTGTCCGTTAGAGCAATGTCTGGGATCACACTATCCATCAGAGCACTGACTGGAATCGCATTATCCATTAAATCACTGACTTGGATCACACCATCCATCAAATCACTGACTGGGATCACACTATCGATCAAATCACTGACTGGGATTGCACTGCCCTTCAAATCACTGATTGGAATCACACTATCCATCAAATGACTGACTGTGATCACACTATCTTCCAAATCACTGATGGAAACGCACAATCCATCAAAGCACTGACTGGGATCACACTATCCATCAAGAGTACTAACTGGGAACGCACTATCCATCAGAGCACTGCCTGGGATCGCTATATCCATCAGAGCACTGACTGGGATCGCACTATCCATCAGAGCACTGACTGGGATCGCACTATCCATCAGAGCACTGCCTGGGATCGCACTATCCATCAGAGCACTGACTGGGATCGCACTATCCATCAGAGCACTGACTGGGATCGCACTATCCATCAGAGCACTGACTGGGATCGCACTATCCATCAGAGCACTGCCTGGGATCGCACTATCCATCAGAGCACTGACTGGGATCGCACTCTCCATCAGAGCACGGACTGGGATCAAACTATCCGTCAAATCAATGACTGTGATCACACCATCCGTCAGAGCACTGACTGGGATCACACTATCCGTCAAATCAATGACTGGGCTCCCACTATCCATCTGAGCACAGACTGGGATCACACTATCCATCAGAGCACTGACTGCGATCACACTATCCATCAGAGCACAGACTGGGATCACACTATCCATCAAAGCACTGACTGGGATCACACTATCCGTCAAATCAATGACTGGGATCACACTATCCATCAGAGCACAGGCTAGGATCACACTATCCATCAAATCACTGACTGAGATCACACTATCCATCAGAATACTGACTGGGATCTCACTATCCATCAGAGCACAGACTGGGATCCCACAATTCATCAAAGCACTGACTGGGGTCACAGGTACTTCTTCAGAGGTTAGGGTCTGCTTCCAACTCGGGCAGCAAATTCCAAACATTGGGACACCGTCTGCGAACCGACTATCCACTGGGACGTTGTCTGGGATCGGAATTACCACCGGGACGCTGTCTGGGATCGGAATTACCACTGGGACGCTGTCTGGGATCGGACTTTCCACTGGGACGGTGTCTGGGAACGGACTTTCCACTGGGAAGCTGTCTGGGATCGGACTTTTCATTGGGACGCTGTCTGGAATCGGACTTTCCACTGGGACGCGGTCTGGGATCAGACTTTTGACTGGGACGCTGTCTGGGACTGGGCTTTCCACTGGGACACTGTCTGGGATCGGACTTTCCACTGGGATGCTGCCTGGGATCGGACTTTCCTCTGGGATGCTGTCTGGGATCGGACTATCCACTGGGATGCTGTCTGGGATCGGGCATTCCACTGAGTCACTGTCTGGGATCGGACCTTCCACTGGGACGCTGCCTGGGATCAGAGTTTCCACTGGGACGCTGTCTGGGATCGGACGTTCCACTGGGATGCTGTCTGGGATCAGACTTTTCACTGGGACGCTGTCTGGGATCGGACTTTCCACTGGGACGGTATCTGGGATCGGACTTTCCACTGGGATGCTGCCTGGGATCGGACTTTCCTCTGGGATGCTCCCTGGGATCGGACTATCCACTGGGATGCAGTCTGGGATCGGGCATTCCACTCAGTCACTGTCTGGGATCGGACCTTCCACTGGGACGCTGCCTGGGATCAGAGTTTCCACTGGGACGCTGTCTGGGTTCGGACGTTCCACTGGGATGCTGTCTGGGATCAGACTTTTCACTGGGACGCTGTCTGGGATCGGACGTTCCACTGGAATGCTGTCTGGGATCGGATATTCCACTGGGACGCGGTCTGGGATCGGACTTTCCACTGGGTCGCTGTCTGGGATCGGAGTTTCCACTGGGACGTTGTCCGGGATCGGACTTTCCACTGGGGCGCTGTCTGGGATCGGACTATACACTGGGTCGGTATCTGGGAACGGACTTTCCACTGGGAAGCTGTCCGGGATCGGACTTTCCACTCAGTCATTGTCTGGGATCGGACTTTCCACTGGGACGCAGTCCGGGATCGGAGTTTCCACATTGACACTGTCCGGGATCGGACTTTCCACTGGGACGATGTCTGGGATCGGACTTTCCACTGGGACGCTGTCTGGGATCTGACTTTCCACTGGGACGCTGTCCGGGATCGGACTTTCCACTGGGACGCTTTCTGGGATCGGACTTTCCACTTTGACGCTGTCTGGGATCGGACTTTCCACTGGGACGCTGTCCGGGATCGGACTTTCCACTCAGTCACTGTCTGGGATCGGACATTCCGCTGGAATGCTGTCCGGGATCGGAGTTTCCACTTTGACACTGTCCGGGATCGGCCTTTCCACTGGAATGCTGTCCAGGGATCGGACTTTCCACTCAGTCACTGTCTGGGATCGGACTTTCCACTGGGACGCTGTCTGGGATCGGACTTTCCACTGGGACGCTGTCCGGGATCGGAGTATCCACTTTGACGCTGTCGGGGATCGGACTTTCCACTGGGACGCTGTCCGGGATCGGCCTTTCCACTGGGACGCTGTCCGGGATCGGCCTTTCCACTGGGACGCTGTCTGGGATCGGACTTTCCACTGGGTCGCTGTCCGGGATCGGACTTTCCACTGCGACGCTGTCTGGGATCGGACTTTCCACTGCGTCGCTGTCTGGGATCGGACTTTCCACTGGGACGGTATCTGGGATCGGACTTTCCACTGGGACGCTGTCTGGGATCGGACTTTCCACTGGGACGCTGTCTGGGATCGGACTTTCCACTGGGACGGTATCTGGGATCGGACTTTCCACTGGGATGCTGCCTGGGATCGGACTTTCCTCTGGGATGCTGTCTGGGATCGGACTATCCACTGGGATGATGTCTGGGATCGGGCATTCCACTCAGTCACTGTCTGGGATCGGACCTTCCACTGGGACGCTGCCTGGGATCAGAGTTTCCACTGGGACGCTGTCTGGGATCGGACGTTCCACTGGGATGCTGTCTGGGATCAGACTTTTCACTGGGACGCTGTCTGGGATGGGACGTTCCACTGGAATGCTGTCTGGGATCGGATATTCCACTGGGACGCGGTCTGGGATCGGACTTTCCACTGGGTCGCTGTCTGGGATCGGAGTTTCCACTGGGACGTTGTCCGGGATCGGACTTTCCACTGGGACGCTGTCTGGGATCGGACTATACACTGGGTCGGTATCTGGGAACGGACTTTCCACTGGGAAGCTGTCCGGGATCGGACTTTCCACTCAGTCATTGTCTGGGATCGGACTTTCCACTGGGACGCAGTCCGGGATCGGAGTTTCCACATTGACACTGTCCGGGATCGGACTTTCCACTGGGACGATGTCTGGGATCGGACTTTCCACTGGGACGCTGTCTGGGATCTGACTTTCCACTGGGACGCTGTCCGGTATCGGACTTTCCACTGGGACGCTTTCTGGGATCGGACTTTCCACTTTGACGCTGTCTGGGATCGGACTTTCCACTGGGACGCTGTCCGGGATCGGAGTTTCCACTTTGACACTGTCCGGGATCGGCCTTTCCACTGGAATGCTGTCCGGGATCGGACTTTCCACTCAGTCACTGTCTGGGATCGGACTTTCCACTGGGACGCTGTCTGGGATCGGACTTTCCACTGGGACGCTGTCCGGGATCGGAGTATCCACTTTGACGCTGTCGCGGATCGATCTTTCCACTGGGACGCTGTCCGGGATCGGCCTTTCCACTGGGACGCTGTCCGGGATCGGCCTTTCCACTGGGACGCTGTCTGGGATCGGACTTTCCACTGGGTCGCTGTCCGGGATCGGACTTTCCACTGCGACGCTGTCTGGGATCGGACTTTCCACTGCGTCGCTGTCTGGGATCGGACTTTCCACTGGGACGGTATCTGGGATCGGACTTTCCACTGGGACGCTGTCTGGGATCGGATTCCACTGGGACGCTGTCTGGGATCGGACTTTCCACTGGGACCATATCTGGGATCGGACTTTCCACTGGGACGGTATCTGGGATCGGACTTTCCACTGGGACGCTGTCCGGGATCGGACTTTCCACTCAGTCACTGTCTGGGATCGTACTTTCCACTGAGACGGTATCTGGGATCGGACTTTCCACTGGGACGCTGTCTGGGACCGGAGTTTCCGCTGGGACGCTGTCTGGGATCGGACTTTCTACTGAGACGTTGTCTGGGATCGGACTTTCCACTGGGACGCTGTCTGGGATCGGACTTTCCTCTGGGACGCTGTCTGGGATCGGACTTTCCACTGGGACGCTGTCTGGGATCGGACGTTCCACTCAGTCACTGTCTGGGATCGGACTTTCCACTGCGACGCTGTCCGTGATCGGAGTTTCCACTTTGTCGCTGTCCGGCATCGGACTTTCCACTGGGACGGTATCTAGGATCGGACTTTCCACTGGGACGCTGTCCTGGACCGGAGTTTCCGCTGGGACGATGTCTGGGATCGGACTTTCTACTGAGACGTTGTCTGGGATCGGACTTTCCACTGGGACGCTGTCTGGGATCGGACTTTCCACTGGGACGCTGTCTGGGATCGGACTTTCCACTGGGACGCTGTCCGGGATCGGACTTTCCAATCAGTCACTCTCTGGGATCGGACTTTACACTGGGATGCTGTCTGGGATCGGACTTTCCACTGGGGCGCTGTCCGGGATCGGAGTTTCCACTCAGTCACTGTCTGGGATCGGACTATCCACTGGGACGCTGTCTGGGATCGGACGTTCCACTCAGTCACTGTCTGGGATCGGACTTTCCAGTGCGACGCTGTCCGTGATCGGAGTTTCCACTTTGACACTGTCCGGCATCGGACTTTCCACTGGGACGGTATCTAGGATCGGACTTTCCACTGGGGCGCTGTCCGGGATCGGACCTTCCACTGGGACGCTGCCTGGGATCAGAGTTTCCACTGGGACGCTGTCTGGGATCGGACGTTCCACTGGGATGCTGTCTGGGATCAGACTTTTCACTGGGACGCTGTCTGGGATGGGACGTTCCACTGGAATGCTGTCTGGGATCGGATATTCCACTGGGACGCGGTCTGGGATCGGACTTTCCACTGGGTCGCTGTCTGGGATCGGAGTTTCCACTGGGACGTTGTCCGGGATCGGACTTTCCACTGGGACGCTGTCTGGGATCGGACTATACACTGGGTCGGTATCTGGGAACGGACTTTCCACTGGGAAGCTGTCCGGGATCGGACTTTCCACTCAGTCATTGTCTGGGACCGGACTTTCCACTGGGACGCAGTCCGGGATCGGAGTTTCCACATTGACACTGTCCGGGATCGGACTTTCCACTGGGACGATGTCTGGGATTGGACTTTCCACTGGGACGCTGTCTGGGATCTGACTTTCCACTGGGACGCTGTCCGGTATCGGACTTTCCACTGGGACGCTTTCTGGGATCGGACTTTCCACTTTGACGCTGTCTGGGATCGGACTTTCCACTGGGACGCTGTCCGGGATCGGAGTTTCCACTTTGACACTGTCCGGGATCGGCCTTTCCACTGGAATGCTGTCCGGGATCGGACTTTCCACTCAGTCACTGTCTGGGATCGGACTTTCCACTGGGACGCTGTCTGGGATCGGACTTTCCACTGGGACGCTGTCCGGGATCGGAGTATCCACTTTGACGCTGTCGCGGATCGGACTTTCCACTGGGACGCTGTCCGGGATCGGCCTTTCCACTGGGACGCTGTCCGGGATCGGCCTTTCCACTGGGACGCTGTCTGGGATCGGACTTTCCACTGGGTCGCTGTCCGGGATCGGACTTTCCACTGCGACGCTGTCTGGGATCGGACTTTCCACTGCGTCGCTGTCTGGGATCGGACTTTCCACTGGGACGGTATCTGGGATCGGACTTTCCACTGGGACGCTGTCTGGGATCGGATTCCACTGGGACGCTGTCTGGGATCGGACTTTCCACTGGGACCATATCTGGGATCGGACTTTCCACTGGGACGGTATCTGGGATCGGACTTTCCACTGGGACGCTGTCCGGGATCGGACTTTCCACTCAGTCACTGTCTGGAATCGGACTTTCCACTGAGACGGTATCTGGGATCGGACATTCCACTGGGACGCTGTCTGGGACCGGAGTTTCCGCTGGGACGCTGTCTGGGATCGGACTTTCTACTGAGCCGTTGTCTGGGATCGGACTTTCCACTGGGACGCTGTCTGGGATCGGACTTTCCTCTGGGACGCTGTCTGGGATCGGACTTTCCACTGGGACGCTGTCTGGGATCGGACGTTCCACTCAGTCACTGTCTGGGATCGGACTTTCCACTGCGACGCTGTCCGTGATCGGAGTTTCCACTTTGACGCTGTCCGGCATCGGACTTTCCACTGGGACGGTATCTAGGATCGGACTTTCCACTGGGACGCTGTCTGGGACCGGAGTTTCCGCTGGGACGATGTCTGGGATCGGACTTTCTACTGAGACGTTGTCTGGGATCGGACTTTCCACTGGGACGCTGTCTGGGATCGGACTTTCCACTGGGACGCTGTCTGGGATCGGACTTTCCACTGGGACGCTGTCCGGGATCGGACTTTCCAATCAGTCACTCTCTGGGATCGGACTTTACACTGGGATGCTGTCTGGGATCGGACTTTCCACTGGGGCGCTGTCCGGGATCGGAGTTTCCACTCAGTCACTGTCTGGGATCGGACTATCCACTGGGACGCTGTCTGGGATCGGACGTTCCACTCAGTCACTGTCTGGGATCGGACTTTCCACTGCGACGCTGTCCGTGATCGGAGTTTCCACTTTGACACTGTCCGGCATCGGACTTTCCACTGGGACGGTATCTAGGATCGGACTTTCCACTGGGGCGCTGTCCGGGATCGGACTTTCCACTCAGTCACTGTCTGGGATCGGACATTCCACTCAGTCACTGTCTGGGATCGGACTTTCTACTGGGACGCTGTCTGGGATTGGATTTCCACTGGGATGCTGTCTGGGATCGGACTTTCCACTGCGACGCTGTCTGGGATCGTACTTTCCACTGGGACGCTGTCTGGGATCGGATTTCCATTGGGACGCTGTCTGTGATCGGATTTTCCACTGGGACGCTGTCTGGGATCGGACTTTCCACTGGGATGCTGTCTGGGATCGGACTTTCCACTGGGACGCTGTCCGGGATCGGACTTTCCACTCAGTCACTGTCTGAGATAGGACTATCCACTCAGTCACTGTCTGGGATCGGACTTTCCACTGGGACGCTGTCCGTGATCGGAGTTTCCACTTTGACACTATCTGGGATCGGACATTCCGCTGGGACGCTGTCCGGGATCGGACGTTCCACTCAGTCACTGTCTGGGATCGGACTATCCACTGGGACGCTGTCTGGGATCGGACGTTCCACTCGGTCACTGTCTGGGATCGGACTTTCCACTGGGACGTTGTCCGTGGTCGGAGTTTCCACTTTCACACTGTCCGGGATCGGACTTTCCACTGGGGCGGTATCTGGGATCGGACTTTCCACTGGGACGCTGTCCGGGATCGGACTTTCCACTCAGTCACTGTCTGGGATCGGACATTCCACCCAGTCACTGTCTGGGATTGGACTTTCCACTGGGACGCTGTCCGGGATCGGTCTTTCCACTCAGTCAATGTCTGGGATCGGACATTCCACTCAGTCACTGTCTGGGATCGGACTTTCCACTGGGACGCTGTCTGGGATCGGATTTCCACTGGGATGCT
Source organism: Scyliorhinus torazame (assembly GCF_047496885.1). Classification (NCBI taxonomy): domain Eukaryota; kingdom Metazoa; phylum Chordata; class Chondrichthyes; order Carcharhiniformes; family Scyliorhinidae; genus Scyliorhinus; species Scyliorhinus torazame. The sequence continues at coordinate 103,017,635 of NC_092722.1, forward strand.
GTCTGGGATCGGACTTTCTACTGCGACGCTGTCTGGGATCGGACTTTCCACTGGGACGCTGTCTGGAACGGATTTCCACTGGGACGCTCACTGGGATCGGACTTTCCACTGGGACGCTGTCTGGGATCGGACTTTCGACTGGGACGCTGTCTGGGATTGGATTTCCACTGGGATGCTGTCTGGGATAGGACTTTCCACTGCGACGATGTCTGGGATCGGACTTTCCACTGGGACGCTGTCTGGGATCGGATTTCCACTGGGACGCTGTCTGGGATCGGACTTTCCACTGGGACGCTGTGTGGGATTGGACTTTCCACTGGGACGCTGTCTGGGATCGGATTTCCACTGGGACCCTGTCTGGGATCGGACCTTCCACTGGGACGCTGTCTGGGATCGGAATTTCCACTGGGACGCTGTCTGGGATCGGACTTTCCACTCAGTCACTGTCTGGGATCGGAGTATCCACTTTGACACTGTCTGGGATCTGACTTTCCACTGGGACGGTATCTGGGATCGGACTTTCCACTGGGACGCTGTCCGGTATCGGACTTTCCACTCAGTCACTGTCTGGGATCGGACATTCCACTCAGTCACTGTCTGGGATCGGACGTTCCACTGGGACGCTGTCTGGGATCGGATTTCCACTGGGATGCTGTCTGGGATCGGACTTTCTACTGCGACGCTGTCTGGGATCGGACTTTCCACTGGGACGCTGTCTGCGATCGGATTTCCACTGGGACGCTGTCTTGGATCGGACTTTCCACTGGGACGCTGTTTGGGATCGGACTTTCCACTGGGACGCTGTCTGGGATCGGATTTCCACTGGGACCCTGTCTGGGATCGGACCTTCCACTGGGACGCTGTCTGGGATCGGACTTTCCTCTGGGACGCTGTCTGGGATCGGACTTTCCACTGGGACGCTGTCTGGGATCGGACTTTCCACTGGGACGCTGTCCGGGATCGGACTTTCCAATCAGTCACTCTCTGGGATCGGACTTTACACTGGGATGCTGTCTGGGATCGGACTTTCCACTGGGGCGCTGTCCGGGATCGGAGTTTCCACTCAGTCACTGTCTGGGATCGGACTATCCACTGGGACGCTGTCTGGGATCGGACGTTCCACTCAGTCACTGTCTGGGATCGGACTTTCCACTGGGACGCTGTCCGTGATCGGAGTTTCCACTTTGACACTGTCCGGCATCGGCCTTTCCACTGGGACGGTATCTAGGATCGGACTTTCCACTGGGACGCTGTCCGGGATCGGACTTTCCACTGGGACGCTGTCCGGGATCGGACTTTCCACTCAGTCACTGTCTGGGATCGGACATTCCACTCAGTCACTGTCTGGGATCGGACTTTCCACTGGGACGCTGTCAGGGATTGGATTTCCACTGGGATGCTGTCTGGGATCGGACTTTCCACTGCGACGCTGTCTGGGATCGTACTTTCCACTGGGACGCTGTCTGGGATCGGATTTCCACTGGGACGCTGCCTGGGATTGGACTTTCCACTGGGACGCTGTGTGGGATTGGACTTTCCACTGGGACGCTGTCTGGGATCGGATTTCCACTGGGACGCTGTCCGGGATCGGACTTTCCACTCAGTCACTGTCTGGGATCGGACTTTCCACTCAGTCACTGTCTGGGATCGGACTTTCCACTGGGACGCTGTCTGGGATTGGAGCTTCCGCTGGGACGCTGTCTGGGATCGGACATTCTACTGAGACGTTGTCTGGGATCGGACTTTCCACTGGGACGCTGTCTGGGATCGGACTTTCCACTGGGACGCTGTCTGTGATCGGACTTTCCACTGGGACGCTGTCTGGGATCGGACTTTCCACTGGGAGCGTATCTGGGATCGGACTTTCCAATGCGACGCTGTCCGGGATCGGACTTTCCACTCAGTCACTCTCTGGGATCGGACTTTCCACTGGGATGCTGTCTGGGATCGGACTTTCCACTGGGATGCTGTCCGGGATCGGACTTTCCACTCAGTCATTGTCTGAGATCGGACTATCCACTCAGTCACTGTCTGGGATTGGACTTTCCACTGGGATGCTGTCCGTGATCGGAGTTTCCACTTTGACACTGTCCGGGATCGGTCATTCCGCTGGGACGCTGTCCGGGATCGGACGTTCCACTCAGTCACTGTCTGGGATCGGACTATCCACTGGGACGCTGTCTGGGATCGGACGTTCCACTCGGTCACTGTCTGGGATCGGACTTTCCACTGGGACGCTGTCCGTGGTCGGAGTTTCCACTTTGACACTGTCCGGGATCGGACTTTCCACTGGGACGGTATCTGGGATTGGACTTTACACTGGGACGCTGTCCGGGATCGGACTTTCCACTCAGTCACTGTCTGGGATCGGACATTCCACCCAGTCACTGTCTGGGATTGGACTTTCCACTGGGACGCTGTCTGGGATCGGACTTTCCACTCAGTCAATGTCTGGGATCGGACATTCCACTCAGTCACTGTCTGGGATCGGACTTTCCACTGGGACGCTGTCTGGGATCGGATATCCACTGGGATGCTGTCTGGGATCGGACTTTCTACTGCGACGCTGTCTGGGATCGGATTTTCCACTGGGACGCTGTCTGGAACGGATTTCCACTGGGACGCTCTCTGGGATCGGACTTTCCACTGGGACGCTGTCTGGGATTGGACTTTCGACTGGGACGCTGTCTGGGATTGGATTTCCACTGGGACACTGTCTGGGATCGGACTTTCCACTGCGACGCTGTCTGGGATCGGACTTTCCACTGCGACGCTGTCTGGGATCGGACTTTCCACTGGGACGCTGTCTGGGATCGGATTTCCACTGGGACGCTGTCTGGGATCGGACTTTCCACTGGGACGCTGTGTGGGATTGGACTTTCCACTGGGACGCTGTCTGGGATCGGATTTCCACTGGGATCCTGTCTGGGATCGGACCTTCCACTGGGACGTTGTCTGGGATCGGAATTTCCACTGGGACGCTGTCTGGGATCGGACTTTCCACTCAGGGATCGGACTTTCCACTCAGTCACTGTCTGGGATCGGACTTTCCACTGGGACGCTGTCTGGGATTGGAGTTTCCGCTGGGACGCTGTCTGGGATCGGACTTTCTACTGAGACGTTGTCTGGGATCGGACTTTCCACTGGGACGCTGTCTGGGATCGGACTTTCCACTGGGACGCTGTCCGGGATCCGACTTTCCACTGGGACGCTGCCTGGGATCGGAGTTTCCACTGGGACGCTGTCTGAGATCGGACTTTCCACTGGGACGGTGTCTGGGATCGGACTTTCCACTGGGACGCTGTCCGGGATCGGACTTTCCATTGGGACGCTGTCTGGGATCGGATTTCCACTGGGACCCTCTCTGGGATCGGACCTTCCACTGGGAGGCTGTCTGGGATCGGACTTTCCACTGGGACGCTGTCTGGGATCGGACTTTCCACTGGGACGGTGTCTGGGATCGGACTTTTCACTGGGACGCTGTCCGGGATCGGACTTTCCACTGGGACGCTGCCTGGGATCGGAGTTTCCACGGGGACGCTGCCTGGGGTCGGAGTTTCCACTGGGACGCTGTGTGGGATCGGACTTTCCACTGGGACACTGTCTGGGATCGGACATTTCACTGGGGCGGTGTCTGGGATCGGACTTTCCACTCAGTCACTGTCTGGGATCTGACTTTCCACTGAGACGCTGTCTGGGATTGGACATTCCACTGGGACGCTGACTGGGATCGGACTTTCCACTCAGTCACTGTCTGGGATCGGACTTTCCACTGGGACGCTGTCTGGGATTGGACCTGCCACTGGGAAGCTGTCTGTGATCGGACTTTCCACTCAGTCACTCTCTGAGATCGGACTTTCCACTGGGACGGTATCTGGGATCGGAATTTCCACTGGGACGGTATCTGGGATCGGACTTTCCACTGGGACGCTGTCCGGGATCGGACTTTCCACTCAGTCACTGTCTGGGATCGGACTTTCCACTGGGACGGTATCTGGGATCGGACTTTCCACTGGGACGCTGTCTGGGATCGGAGTTTCCGCTGGGACGCTGTCTGGGATCGGACTTTCTACTGAGACGTTGTCTGGGATCGGACTTTCCACTGGGACGCTGTCTTGGATCGGACATTCCTCTGGGACGCTGTCTGGGATCGGACTTTCCACTGGGACGCTGTCTGGGATCGGACCTACCACTGGGAGGGTATCTGGGATCGGACTTTCCACTGCGACGCTGTCCGGGATCGGACTTTCCAATCAGTCACTCTCTGGGATCGGACTTTACACTGGGATGGTGTCTGGGATCGGACTTTCCACTGGGGCGCTGTCCGGGATCGGAGTTTCCAATGCGACGCTGTCCGGGATCGGACTTTCCACTCAGTCACTCTCTGGGATCGGACTTTCCACTGGGATGCTGTCTGGGATCGGACTTTCCACTGGGACGCTGTCCTGGATCGGAGTTTCCACTCAGTCACTGTCTGAGATCGGACTATCCACTCAGTCACTGTCTGGGATCGGACTTTCCACTGGGACGCTGTCTGGGATCGGACGTTCCACTCAGTCACTGTCTGGGATCGGACTTTCCACTGGGACGCTGTCCGTGATCGGAGTTTCCACTTTGACACTGTCCGGCATCGGACTTTCCACTGGGACGGTATCTAGGATCGGACTTTCCACTGGGGCGCTGTCCGGGATCGGACTTTCCACTCAGTCACTGTCTGGGATCGGACATTCCACTCAGTCACTGTCTGGGATCGGACTTTCCACTGGGACGCTGTCTGGGATTGGATTTCCACTGGGATGCTGTCTGGGATCGGACTTTCCACTGCGACGCTGTCTGGGATCGTACTTTCCACTGGGACGCTGTCTGGGATCGGATTTCCACTGGGACGCTGTCTGGGATTGGACTTTCCACTGGGACGCTGTGTGGGATTGGACTTTCCACTGGGACGCTGTCTGGGATCGGATTTCCACTGGGACGCTGTCTGGGATTGGAGTTTCCGCTGGGACGCTGTCTGGGATCGGACTTTCTCCTGAGACGTTGTCTGGGATCGGACTTTCCACTGGGACGCTGTCTGGGATCGGACTTTCCACTGGGACGCTGTCTGTGATCGGACTTTCCACTGGGACGATGTCTGGGATCGGACTTTCCACTGGGAGCGTATCTGGGATCGGACTTTCCAATGCGACGCTGTCCGGGATCGGACTTTCCACTCAGTCACTCTCTGGGATCGGACTTTCCACTGGGATGCTGTCTGGGATCGGACTTTCCACTGGGACGCTGTCCGGGATCGGAGTTTCCACTCAGTCACTGTCTGAGATCGGACTATCCACTCAGTCACTGTCTGGGATCGGACTTTCCACTGGGACGCTGTCCGTGATCGGAGTTTCCACTTTGACACTGTCCGGGATCGGACGTTCCACTCAGTCACTGTCTGGGATCGGACTATCCACTGGGACGCTATCTGGGATCGGACGTTCCACTCGGTCACTGTCTGGGATCGGACTTTCCACTGGGACGCTGTCCGTGGTCGGAGTTTCCACATTGACACTGTCCGGAATCGGACTTTCCACTGGGACGGTATCTGGGATCGGACTTTCCACTGGGACGCTGTCCGGGATCGGACTTTCCACTCAGTCACTGTCTGGGATCGGACATTCCACCCAGTCACTGTCTGGGATTGGACTTTCCACTGGGACGCTGTCTGGGATCGGACTTTCCACTCAGTCACTGTCTGGGATCGGACTTTCCACTGGGACGCTGTCTGGGATCGGATTTCCACTGGGATGCTGTCTGCGATCGGACTTTCTACTGCGACGCTGTCTGGGATCGGACTTTCCACTGGGACGCTGTCTGGAACGGATTTCCACTGGGACCCTGTCTGGGATCGGACTTTCCACTGGGACGCTGTGTGGGATTGGACTTTCCACTGGGACGCTGTCTGGGATCGGATTTCCACTGGGACCCTGTCTGGGATCGGACCTTCCACTGGGACGCTGTCTGGGATCGGAATTTCCACTGGGAGGCTGTCTGGGATCGGACTTTCCACTCAGTCACTGTCTGGGATCGGACCTTCCACTCAGTCACTGTCTGGGATCGGACTTTCCACTGGGACGCTGTCTGGGATTGGAGTTTCCGCTGGGACGCTGTCTGGGATCGGACTTTCCACTGGGACGCTGTCTGGGATCGCACGTTCCACTCAGTCACTGTCTGGGATCGGACTTTCCACTGGGACGCTGTCTGGGATCGGACTTTTCACTGGGACGCTGTCCGGGATCGGACTTTCCACTCAGTCACTGTCTGGGATCTGACTTTTCACTGGGACGGTATCTGGGATCAGACTTTCCACTGGGACGCTGTCCGGTATCGGACTTTCCACTCAGTCACTGTCTGGGATCGGACATTCCACTCAGTCACTGTCTGGGATCGGACTTTCCACTGGGACGCTGTCTGGGATCAGATTTCCACTGGGATGCTGTCTGGGATCGGACCTTCTACTGCGACGCTGTCTGGGATCGGACTTTCCACTGGGACGCTGTCTGCGATCGGATTTCCACTGGGACGCTGTCTGGGATCGGACTTTCCACTGGGACGCTGTCTGGGATCGGACTTTCCACTGGGACGCTGTCTGGGATCGGACCTTCCACTGGGACGCTGTCTGGGATCGGACTTTCCACTGGGACGCTGTCTGGGATTGGACTTTCCACTGGGACGGTGTCTGGGATCGGACTTTCCACTGGGACGCTGTCCGGGATCGGACTTTCCACTGGGACGCTGCCTGGGATCGGAGTTTCCACTGGGACGCTGTCTGAGATCGGACTTTCCACTGGGACGGTGTCTGGGATCGGACTTTCCACTGGGACGCTGTCCGGGATCGGACTTTCCACTGCGACGCAGTCTGGGATCGGATTTCCACTGGGACCCTCTCTGGGATCGGACCTTCCACTGGGAGGCTGTCTGGGATCGGACTTTCCACTGGGACTCTGTCTGGGATCGGACTTTCCACTGGGACGGTGTCTGGGATCGGACTTTCCACTGGGACGCTGTCCGGGATCGGACTTTCCACTGGGACGCTGCCTGGGATCGGAGTTTCCACGGGGACGCTGCCTGGGGTCGGAGTTTCCACTGGGACGCTGTGTGGGATCGGACTTTCCACTGGGACACTGTCTGGGATCGGACATTTCACTGGGGCGGTGTCTGGGATCGGACTTTCCACTCAGTCACTGTCTGGGATCTGACTTACCACTGAGACGCTGTCTGGGATTGGACATTCCACTGGGACGCTGTCTGGGATCGGACTTTCCACTCAGTCACTGTCTGGGATCGGACTTTCCACTGGGACGCTGTCTGGGATTGGACCTGCCACTGGGAAGCTGTCTGTGATCGGACTTTCCACTCAGTCACTCTCTGAGATCGGACTTTCCACTGGGACGGTATTTGGGATCGGACTTTCCACTGGGACGGTATCTGGGATCGGACTTTCCACTGGGACGCTGTCCGGGATCGGACTTTCCACTCAGTCACTGTCTGGGATCGGACTTTCCACTGGGACGGTATCTGGGATCGGACTTTCCACTGGGACGCTGTCTGGGATCGGAGTTTCCGCTGGGACGCTGTCTGGGATCGGACTTTCTACTGAGACGTTGTCTGGGATCGGACTTTCCACTGGGACGCTGTCTGGGATCGGACATTCCTCTGGGACGCTGTCTGGGATCGGACTTTCCACTGGGACACTGTCTGGGATCGGACTTTCCACTGGGAGGGTATCTGGGATCGGACTTTCCACTGCGACGCTGTCCGGGATCGGACTTTCCACTCAGTCACTGTATGGGATCGGACTTTCCACTGGGACGGTATCTGGGATCGGACTTTCCACTGGGACGCTGTCTGGGATCGGAGTTTCCGCTGGGACGCTGTCTGGGATCGGACTTTCTACTGAGACGTTGTCTGGGATCGGACTTTCCACTGGGACGCTGTCTGGGATCGGACATTCCTCTGGGACGCTGTCTGGGATCGGACCTTCCACTGGGACACTGTCTGGGATCGGACTTTCCACTGGGAGGGTATCTGGGATCGGACTTTCCACTGGGGCGCTGTCCGGGATCGGAGTTTCCAATGCGACGCTGTCCGGGATCGGACTTTCCACTCAGTCACTGTCTGAGATCGGACTATCCACTCAGTCACTGTCTGGGATCGGACTTTCCACTGGGACGCTGTCTGGGATCGGACGTTCCACTCAGTCACTGTCTGGGATCGGACTTTCCACTGGGACGCTGTCCGTGATCGGAGTTTCCACTTTGACACTGTCCGGCATCGGACTTTCCACTGGGACGGTATCTAGGATCAGACTTTCCACTGGGGCGCTGTCCGGGATCGGACTTTCCACTCAGTCACTGTCTGGGATCGGACATTCCACTCAGTCACTGTCTGGGATCGGACTTTCCACTGGGACGCTGTCTGGGATTGGATTTCCACTGGGATGCTGTCTGGGATCGGACTTTCCACTGCGACGCTGTCTGGGATCGTACTTTCCACTGGGACGCTGTCTGGGATCGGATTTCCACTGGGACGCTGTCTGGGATTGGACTTTCCACTGGGACGCTGTGTGGGATTGGACTTTCCACTGGGACGCTGTCTGGGATCGGATTTCCACTGGGACGCTGTCCGGGATCGGACTTTCCACTCAGTCACTGTCTGGGATCGGACTTTCCACTGGGACGCTGTCTGGGATTGGAGTTTCCGCTGGGACGCTGTCTGGGATCGGACTTTCTACTGAGGCGTTGTCTGGGATCGGACTTTCCACTGGGACGCTGTCTGGGATCGGACTTTCCACTGGGACGCTGTCTGTGATCGGACTTTCCACTGGGACGCTGTCTGGGATCGGACTTTCCACTGGGAGCGTATCTGGGATCGGACTTTCCAATGCGACGCTGTCCGGGATCGGACTTTCCACTCAGTGACTCTCTGGGATCGGACTTTCCACTGGGATGCTGTCTGGGATCGGACTTTCCACTGGGACGCTGTCCGGGATCGGAGTTTCCACTCAGTCACTGTCTGAGATCGGACGTTCCACTGGGACGCTGTCCGTGATCGGAGTTTCCACTTTGACACTGTCCGGGATCGGACATTCCGCTGGGACGCTGTCCGGGATCGGACATTCCACTCAGTCACTGTCTGGGATCGGACTATCCACTGGGACGCTGTCCGTGATCGGAGTTTCCACTTTGACACTGTCCGGGATCGGACATTCCGCTGGGACGCTGTCCGTGATCGGAGTTTCCACTTTGACACTGTCCGGGATCGGACATTCCGCTGGGACGCTGTCCGGGATCGGACATTCCACTCAGTCACTGTCTGGGATCGGACTATCCACTGGGACGCTGTTTGGGATCGGACGTTCCACTCGGTCACTGTCTGGGATCGGACTTTCCACTGGGACGCTGTCCGTGGTCGGAGTTTCCACTTTGACACTGTCCGGGATCGGACTTTCCACTGGGACGGTATCTGGGATCGGACTTTCCACTGGGACGCTGTCCGGCATCGGACTTTCCACTCAGTCACTGTCTGGGATCGGACATTCCACCCAGTCACTGTCTGGGATTGGACTTTCCACTGGGACGCTGTCCGGGATCGGACTTTCCACTCAGTCACTGTCTGGGATCGGACATTCCACTCAGTCACTGTCTGGGATCGGACTTTCCACTGGGAAGCTGTCTGGGATCGGATTTCCACTGGGATGCTGTCTGGGATCGGACTTTCTACTGCGACGCTGTCTGGGATCGGACTTTCCACTGGGACGCTGTCTGGAACGGATTTCCACTGGGACGCTCTCTGGGATCGGACTTTCCACTGGGACGCTGTCTGGGATCGGACTTCGACTGGGACGCTGTCTGGGATTGGATTTCCACTGGGATGCTGTCTGGGATCGGACTTTCCACTGCGACGCTGTCTGGGATCGGACTTTCCACTGGGACGCTGTCTGGGATCGGATTTCCACTGGGACGCTGTCTGGGATCGGACTTTCCACTGGGACGCTGTGTGGGATTGGACTTTCAACTGGGACGCTGTCTGGGATCGGATTTCCACTGGGACCCTGTCTGGGATCGGACCTTCCACTGGGACGCTGTCTGGGATCGGAATTTCCACTGGGACGCTGTCTGGGATCGGACTTTCCACTCAGTCACTGTCTGGTATTGGACTTTCCACTCAGTCACTGTGTCGGATCGGACTTTCCACTGGGACGCTGTCTGGGATTGGAGTTTCCGCTGGGACGCTGTCTGGGATTGGACTTTCCACTGGGACGCTTTCCGGGATCGGACTTTCCACTCAGTCACTGTCTGGGATCGGACTTTCCACTGCGACACTGTCCGGGATCGGAGTTTCCACTGGGACGCTGTCTGGGATCGGACTTTATACTCAGTCACTGTCTGGGATCGGACTTTCCACTGGGACGCTGTCTGGGATTGGACATTCCACTGGGACGCTGTCCGGGATCGGACTTTCCACTTGGACGCTGTCTGAGATCGGACTTTCCACTGGGACGCTGTCCGGGATCGGACTTTTCACTGGGACGGTATCTGGGATCGGACTTTCCACTCAGTCACTGTCTGGGATCGAACTTTCCACTGGGACGCTGTCTGGGATCGGACTTTCCAGTGGGACGTTGTCCGGGATCGGACTTTCCATTGGGACGCTGTCCAGGATCGGACTTTCCACTGGGACGCTGTCTGGGATCAGACTTTCCACTGGGACGCTGTCTGGGATCGGACTTTCCACTGGGACGCTGTCCGGGATTGGAGTTTCCACTGGGACGCTGTGTGGGATCGGATTTTCCACTGGGACCCTGTCTGGGATCGGACCTTCCACTGGGACGCTGTCTGGGATCGGACTTTCCACTGGGATGCTGTCTGGGATTGGACTTTCCACTGGGACGGTGGCTGGGATCGGACTTTCCACTGGGACGCTGTCCGGGACCGGACTTTCCACTGGGACGCTGCCTGGGATCGGAGTTTCCACGGGGACGCTGCCTGGGATCGGAGTATCCACTGGGACGCTGTGTGGGTTCGGACTTTCCCCTGGGACGCTGTCTTGGATCGGGCATTTCACTGGGGCGGTGTCTGGGATCGGACATTCCACTCAGTCACTGTCTGGGATCTGACTTTCCACTGTGACGCTGTCTGGGATCGGACTTTCCACTTGGACGCTGTCTGAGATCGGACTTTCCACTGGGACGCTGTCCGGGATCGGACTTTTCACTGGGACGGTATCTGGGATCGGACTTTCCACTCAGTCACTTTCTGGGATCGAACTTTCCACTGGGACGCTGTCTGGGATCGGACTTTCCAGTGGGACGTTGTCCGGGATCGGACTTTCCATTGGGACGCTGTCCAGGATCGGACTTTCCACTGGGACGCTGTCTGGGATCAGACTTTCCACTGGGACGCTGTCTGGGATCGGACTTTCCACTGGGACGCTGTCCGGGATTGGAGTTTCCACTGGGACGCTGTGTGGGATCGGATTTTCCACTGGGACCCTGTCTGGGATCGGACCTTCCATTGGGACGCTGATTGGGATCGGACTTTCCACTGGGATGCTGTCTGGGATTGGACTTTCCACTGGGACGGTGGCTGGGATCGGACTTTCCACTGGGACGCTGTCCGGGACCGGACTTTCCACTGGGACGCTGCCTGGGATCGGAGTTTCCACGGGGACGCTGCCTGGGATCGGAGTATCCACTGGGACGCTGTGTGGGTTCGGACTTTCCCCTGGGACGCTGTCTTGGATCGGGCATTTCACTGGGGCGGTGTCTGGGATCGGACATTCCACTCAGTCACTGTCTGGGATCTGACTTTCCACTGTGACGCTGTCTGGGATCGGACATTCCACTGGGACGCTGTCTGGGATCGGACTTTCCACTCAGTCACTGTCTGGGATTGGACTTTCCACACAGTCACTGTCTGGGATCGGACTTTCCACTGGGACGCTGTCTGGGATCGGACTTTCCACTGGGAAGCTGTCTGTGATCGGTGTTTCCACTGGGACGCTGTCTGGGATCGGATTTTCCACTGGGACGCGGTCTGGGATCGGACTTTCCACTGGGACGCTGTCTGGCATCAGACTTTCCACTGGCACGCTTTCCGGGATCGGACTTTCCACTCAGTCACTGTCTGGGATCGGACTTTCCACTGGGACACAGTCCGGGATCGGAGTTTCCACTGGGACGCTGTCTGGGATCGGACTTTATACTCAGTCACTGTCTGGGATCGGAAATTCCACTGGGACGCTGTCTGGGATCAGACTTTCCACTGGGACGCTGTCCGGGATCGGACTTTCCACTTGGACGGTGTCTGGGATCGGACTTTCCACTGGGACGCTGTCCGGGATCGGACTTTTCACTGGGACGGTATCTGGGATCGGACTTTCCACTCAGTCACTGTCTGGGATTGGACTTTCCACACAGTCACTGTCTGGGATCGGACTTTCCACTGGGACGCTGTCTGGGATCGGACTTTCCACTGGGAAGCTGTCTGTGATCGGTGTTTCCACTGGGACGCTGTCTGGGATCGGACTTTCCACTGGGACGCGGTCTGGGATCGGACTTTCCACTGGGACGCTGTCTGGCATCGGACTTTCCACTGGCACGCTTTCCGGGATCGGACTTTCCACTCAGTCACTGTCTGGGATCGGACTTTCCACTGGGACACTGTCCGGGATCGGAGTTTCCACTGGAACGCTGTCTGGGATCGGACTTTATACTCAGTCACTGTCTGGGATCGGAAATTCCACTGGGACGCTGTCTCGGATCAGACTTTCCACTGGGACGCTGTCCGGGATCGGACTTTCCACTTGGACGCTGTCTGGGATCGGACTTTCCACTGGGACGCTGTGTGGGATTGGACTTTCAACTGGGACGCTGTCTGGGATCGGATTTCCACTGGGACCCTGTCTGGGATCGGACCTTCCACTGGGACGCTGTCTGGGATCGGAATTTCCACTGGGACGCTGTCTGGGATCGGACTTTCCACTCAGTCACTGTCTGGTATCGGACTTTCCACTCAGTCACTGTGTCGGATCGGACTTTCCACTGGGACGCTGTCTGGGATTGGAGTTTCCGCTGGGACGCTGTCTGGGATTGGACTTTCCACTGGGACGCTTTCCGGGATCGGACTTTCCACTCAGTCACTGTCTGGGATCGGACTTTCCACTGCGACACTGTCCGGGATCGGAGTTTCCACTGGGACGCTGTCTGGGATCGGACTTTATACTCAGTCACTGTCTGGGATCGGACTTTCCACTGGGACGCTGTCTAGGATTGGACATTCCACTGGGACGCTGTCCGGGATCGGACTTTCCACTTGGACGCTGTCTGAGATCGGACTTTCCACTGGGACGCTGTCCGGGATCGGACTTTTCACTGGGACGGTATCTGGGATCGGACTTTCCACTCAGTCACTTTCTGGGATCGAACTTTCCACTGGGACGCTGTCTGGGATCGGACTTTCCAGTGGGACGTTGTCCGGGATCGGACTTTCCATTGGGACGCTGTCCAGGATCGGACTTTCCACTGGGACGCTGTCTGGGATCAGACTTTCCACTGGGACGCTGTCTGGGATCGGACTTTCCACTGGGACGCTGTCCGGGATTGGAGTTTCCACTGGGACGCTGTGTGGGATCGGATTTTCCACTGGGACCCTGTCTGGGATCGGACCTTCCACTGGGACGCTGTCTGGGATCGGACTTTCCACTGGGATGCTGTCTGGGATTGGACTTTCCACTGGGACGGTGGCTGGGATCGGACTTTCCACTGGGACGCTGTCCGGGACCGGACTTTCCACTGGGACGCTGCCTGGGATCGGAGTTTCCACGGGGACGCTGCCTGGGATCGGAGTATCCACTGGGACGCTGTGTGGGTTCGGACTTTCCCCTGGGACGCTGTCTTGGATCGGGCATTTCACTGGGGCGGTGTCTGGGATCGGACATTCCACTCAGTCACTGTCTGGGATCTGACTTTCCACTGTGACGCTGTCTGGGATCGGACTTTCCACTTGGACGCTGTCTGAGATCGGACTTTCCACTGGGACGCTGTCCGGGATCGGACTTTTCACTGGGACGGTATCTGGGATCGGACTTTCCACTCAGTCACTTTCTGGGATCGAACTTTCCACTGGGACGCTGTCTGGGATCGGACTTTCCAGTGGGACGTTGTCCGGGATCGGACTTTCCATTGGGACGCTGTCCAGGATCGGACTTTCCACTGGGACGCTGTCTGGGATCAGACTTTCCACTGGGACGCTGTCTGGGATCGGACTTTCCACTGGGATGCTGTCTGGGATCGGACATTCCACTGGGACGCTGTCTGGGATCGGACTTTCCACTCAGTCACTGTCTGGGATTGGACTTTCCACACAGTCACTGTCTGGGATCGGACTTTCCACTGGGACGCTGTCTGGGATCGGACTTTCCACTGGGAAGCTGTCTGTGATCGGTGTTTCCACTGGGACGCTGTCTGGGATCGGATTTTCCACTGGGACGCGGTCTGGGATCGGACTTTCCACTGGGACGCTGTCTGGCATCAGACTTTCCACTGGCACGCTTTCCGGGATCGGACTTTCCACTCAGTCACTGTCTGGGATCGGACTTTCCACTGGGACACAGTCCGGGATCGGAGTTTCCACTGGGACGCTGTCTGGGATCGGACTTTATACTCAGTCACTGTCTGGGATCGGAAATTCCACTGGGACGCTGTCTGGGATCAGACTTTCCACTGGGACGCTGTCCGGGATCGGACTTTCCACTTGGACGGTGTCTGGGATCGGACTTTCCACTGGGACGCTGTCCGGGATCGGACTTTTCACTGGGACGGTATCTGGGATCGGACTTTCCACTCAGTCACTGTCTGGGATTGGACTTTCCACACAGTCACTGTCTGGGATCGGACTTTCCACTGGGACGCTGTCTGGGATCGGACTTTCCACTGGGAAGCTGTCTGTGATCGGTGTTTCCACTGGGACGCTGTCTGGGATCGGACTTTCCACTGGGACGCGGTCTGGGATCGGACTTTCCACTGGGACGCTGTCTGGCATCGGACTTTCCACTGGCACGCTTTCCGGGATCGGACTTTCCACTCAGTCACTGTCTGGGATCGGACTTTCCACTGGGACACTGTCCGGGATCGGAGTTTCCACTGGGACGCTGTCTGGGATAGGACTTTATACTCAGTCACTGTCTGGGATCGGAAATTCCACTGGGACGCTGTCTCGGATCAGACTTTCCACTGGGACGCTGTCCGGGATCGGACTTTCCACTTGGACGCTGTCTGGGATCGGACTTTCCACTGGGACGCTGTCCGGGATCGGACTTTTCACTGGGACGGTATCTGGGATCGGACTTTCCACTCAGTCACTTTCTGGGATCGGATTTTCCACTGGGACGCTGTCTGGGATCTGTCTTTCCACTGGGACGTTGTCCGGGATCGGACGTTCCATTGGGACGCTGTCCGGGATTGGACTTTCCACTGGGACGCTGTCTGGGATCGGATTTTCCACTGGGACGCTTTCCGGGATCGGACTTTCCACTCAGTCACTGTCTGGGATCGGACTTTCCACTGTGACGCTGTCCGGGATTGGAGTTTCCACTGGGACGCTGTGTGGTATCGGACTTTCCTCTGGGACGCTGTCTGGGATCGGACTTTATACTCAGTCACTGTCTGGGATCGGACTTTCCACTGGGACGCTGTCTGGGATTGGACATTCCACTGGGACGCTGTCCGGGATCGGACTTTCCACTTGGACGCTGTCTGAGATCGGACTTTCCACTGGGACGCTGTCCGGGATCGGACTTTTCACTGGGACGGTATCTGGGATCGGACTTTCCACTCAGTCACTTTCTGGGATCGAACTTTCCACTGGGACGCTGTCTGGGATCGGACTTTCCAGTGGGACGTTGTCCGGGATCGGACTTTTCACTGGGACGGTATCTGGGATCGGACTTTCCACTCAGTCACTTTCTGGGATCGAACTTTCCACTGGGACGCTGTCTGGGATCGGACTTTCCAGTGGGACGTTGTCCGGGATCGGACTTTCCATTGGGACGCTGTCCAGGATCGGACTTTCCACTGGGACGCTGTCTGGGATCAGACTTTCCACTGGGACGCTGTCTGGGATCGGACTTTCCACTGGGACGCTGTCCGGGATTGGAGTTTCCACTGGGACGCTGTGTGGGATCGGATTTTCCACTGGGACCCTGTCTGGGATCGGACCTTCCATTGGGACGCTGATTGGGATTGGACTTTCCACTGGGATGCTGTCTGGGATTGGACTTTCCACTGGGACGGTGGCTGGGATCGGACTTTCCACTGGGACGCTGTCCGGGACCGGACTTTCCACTGGGACGCTGCCTGGGATCGGAGTTTCCACGGGGACGCTGCCTGGGATCGGAGTATCCACTGGGACGCTGTGTGGGTTCGGACTTTCCCCTGGGACGCTGTCTTGGATCGGGCATTTCACTGGGGCGGTGTCTGGGATCGGACATTCCACTCAGTCACTGTCTGGGATCTGACTTTCCACTGTGACGCTGTCTGGGATCGGACATTCCACTGGGACGCTGTCTGGGATCGGACTTTCCACTCAGTCACTGTCTGGGATTGGACTTTCCACACAGTCACTGTCTGGGATCGGACTTTCCACTGGGACGCTGTCTGGGATCGGACTTTCCACTGGGAAGCTGTCTGTGATCGGTGTTTCCACTGGGACGCTGTCTGGGATCGGATTTTCCACTGGGACGCGGTCTGGGATCGGACTTTCCACTGGGACGCTGTCTGGCATCAGACTTTCCACTGGCACGCTTTCCGGGATCGGACTTTCCACTCAGTCACTGTCTGGGATCGGACTTTCCACTGGGACACAGTCCGGGATCGGAGTTTCCACTGGGACGCTGTCTGGGATCGGACTTTATACTCAGTCACTGTCTGGGATCGGAAATTCCACTGGGACGCTGTCTGGGATCAGACTTTCCACTGGGACGCTGTCCGGGATCGGACTTTCCACTTGGACGGTGTCTGGGATCGGACTTTCCACTGGGACGCTGTCCGGGATCGGACTTTTCACTGGGACGGTATCTGGGATCGGACTTTCCACTCAGTCACTGTCTGGGATTGGACTTTCCACACAGTCACTGTCTGGGATCGGACTTTCCACTGGGACGCTGTCTGGGATCGGACTTTCCACTGGGAAGCTGTCTGTGATCGGTGTTTCCACTGGGACGCTGTCTGGGATCGGACTTTCCACTGGGACGCGGTCTGGGATCGGACTTTCCACTGGGACGCTGTCTGGCATCGGACTTTCCACTGGCACGCTTTCCGGGATCGGACTTTCCACTCAGTCACTGTCTGGGATCGGACTTTCCACTGGGACACTGTCCGGGATCGGAGTTTCCACTGGGACGCTGTCTGGGATCGGACTTTATACTCAGTCACTGTCTGGGATCGGAAATTCCACTGGGACGCTGTCTCGGATCAGACTTTCCACTGGGACGCTGTCCGGGATCGGACTTTCCACTTGGACGCTGTCTGGGATCGGACTTTCCACTGGGACGCTGTCCGGGATCGGACTTTTCACTGGGACGGTATCTGGGATCGGACTTTCCACTCAGTCACTTTCTGGGATCGGATTTTCCACTGGGACGCTGTCTGGGATCTGTCTTTCCACTGGGACGTTGTCCGGGATCGGACGTTCCATTGGGACGCTGTCCGGGATTGGACTTTCCACTGGGACGCAGTCTGGGATCGGATTTTCCACTGGGACGCTTTCCGGGATCGGACTTTCCACTCAGTCACTGTCTGGGATCGGACTTTCCACTGTGACGCTGTCCGGGATTGGAGTTTCCACTGGGACGCTGTGTGGTATCGGACTTTCCTCTGGGACGCTGTCTGGGATCGGACTTTATACTCAGTCACTGTCTGGGATCGGACTTTCCACTGGGACGCTGTCTGGGATTGGACATTCCACTGGGACGCTGTCCGGGATCGGACTTTCCACTTGGACGATGTCTGAGATCGGACTTTCCACTGGGACGCTGTCCGGGATCGGACTTTTCACTGGGACGGTATCTGGGATCGGACTTTCCACTCAGTCACTTTCTGGGATCGAACTTTCCACTGGGACGCTGTCTGGGATCGGACTTTCCAGTGGGACGTTGTCCGGGTTCGGACTTTCCATTGGGACGCTGTCCAGGATCGGACTTTCCACTGGGACGCTGTCTGGGATCAGACTTTCCACTGGGACGCTGTCTGGGATCGGACATTCCACTGGGACGCTGTCTGGGATCGGACTTTCCACTCAGTCACTGTCTGGGATTGGACTTTCCACACAGTCACTGTCTGGGATCGGACTTTCCACTGGGACGCTGTCTGGGATCGGACTTTCCACTGGGAAGCTGTCTGTGATCGGTGTTTCCACTGGGACGCTGTCTGGGATCGGACTTTCCACTGGGACGCGGTCTGGGATCGGACTTTCCACTGGGACGCTGTCTGGCATCGGACTTTCCACTGGCACGCTTTCCGGGATCGGACTTTCCACTCAGTCACTGTCTGGGATCGGACTTTCCACTGGGACACTGTCCGGGATCGGAGTTTCCACTGGGACGCTGTCTGGGATCGGACTTTATACTCAGTCACTGTCTGGGATCGGAAATTCCACTGGGACGCTGTCTCGGATCAGACTTTCCACTGGGACGCTGTCCGGGATCGGACTTTCCACTTGGACGCTGTCTGGGATCGGACTTTCCACTGGGACGCTGTCCGGGATCGGACTTTTCACTGGGACGGTATCTGGGATCGGACTTTCCACTCAGTCACTTTCTGGGATCGGATTTTCCACTGGGACGCTGTCTGGGATCTGTCTTTCCACTGGGACGTTGTCCGGGATCGGACGTTCCATTGGGACGCTGTCCGGGATTGGACTTTCCACTGGGACGCTGTCTGGGATCGGATTTTCCACTGGGACGCTTTCCGGGATCGGACTTTCCACTCAGTCACTGTCTGGGATCGGACTTTCCACTGTGACGCTGTCCGGGATTGGAGTTTCCACTGGGACGCTGTGTGGTATCGGACTTTCCTCTGGGACGCTGTCTGGGATCGGACTTTATACTCAGTCACTGTCTGGGATCGGACTTTCCACTGGGACGCTGTCTGGGATTGGACATTCCACTGGGACGCTGTCCGGGATCGGACTTTCCACTTGGACGCTGTCTGAGATCGGACTTTCCACTGGGACGCTGTCCGGGATCGGACTTTTCACTGGGACGGTATCTGGGATCGGACTTTCCACTCAGTCACTTTCTGGGATCGAACTTTCCACTGGGACGCTGTCTGGGATCGGACTTTCCAGTGGGACGTTGTCCGGGTTCGGACTTTCCATTGGGACGCTGTCCAGGATCGGACTTTCCACTGGGACGCTGTCTGGGATCAGACTTTCCACTGGGACGCTGTCTGGGATCGGACATTCCACTGGGACGCTGTCTGGGATCGGACTTTCCACTCAGTCACTGTCTGGGATTGGACTTTCCACACAGTCACTGTCTGGGATCGGACTTTCCACTGGGACGCTGTCTGGGATCGGACTTTCCACTGGGAAGCTGTCTGTGATCGGTGTTTCCACTGGGACGCTGTCTGGGATCGGATTTTCCACTGGGACGCGGTCTGGGATCGGACTTTCCACTGGGACGCTGTCTGGCATCAGACTTTCCACTGGCACGCTTTCCGGGATCGGACTTTCCACTCAGTCACTGTCTGGGATCGGACTTTCCACTGGGACACAGTCCGGGATCGGAGTTTCCACTGGGACGCTGTCTGGGATCGGACTTTATACTCAGTCACTGTCTGGGATCGGAAATTCCACTGGGACGCTGTCTGGGATCAGACTTTCCACTGGGACGCTGTCCGGGATCGGACTTTCCACTTGGACGGTGTCTGGGATCGGACTTTCCACTGGGACGCTGTCCGGGATCGGACTTTTCACTGGGACGGTATCTGGGATCGGACTTTCCACTCAGTCACTGTCTGGGATTGGACTTTCCACACAGTCACTGTCTGGGATCGGACTTTCCACTGGGACGCTGTCTGGGATCGGACTTTCCACTGGGAAGCTGTCTGTGATCGGTGTTTCCACTGGGACGCTGTCTGGGATCGGACTTTCCACTGGGACGCTGTCTGGGATCGGACTTTCCACTGGGACGCTGTCTGGCATCGGACTTTCCACTGGGACGCTGTCTGGCATCGGACTTTCCACTGGCACGCTTTCCGGGATCGGACTTTCCACTCAGTCACTGTCTGGGATCGGACTTTCCACTGGGACACTGTCCGGGATCGGAGTTTCCACTGGGACGCTGTCTGGGATCGGACTTTATACTCAGTCACTGTCTGGGATCGGAAATTCCACTGGGACGCTGTCTCGGATCAGACTTTCCACTGGGACGCTGTCCGGGATCGGACTTTCCACTTGGACGCTGTCTGGGATCGGACTTTCCACTGGGACGCTGTCCGGGATCGGACTTTTCACTGGGACGGTATCTGGGATCGGACTTTCCACTCAGTCACTTTCTGGGATCGGACTTTCCACTGGGACGCTGTCTGGGATCTGTCTTTCCACTGGGACGTTGTCCGGGATCGGACGTTCCATTGGGACGCTGTCCGGGATTGGACTTTCCACTGGGACGCTGTCTGGGATCGGATTTTCCACTGGGACGCTTTCCGGGATCGGACTTTCCACTCAGTCACTGTCTGGGATCGGACTTTCCACTGTGACGCTGTCCGGGATTGGAGTTTCCACTGGGACGCTGTGTGGTATCGGACTTTCCTCTGGGACGCTGTCTGGGATCGGACTTTATACTCAGTCACTGTCTGGGATCGGACTTTCCACTGGGACGCTGTCTGGGATTGGACATTCCACTGGGACGCTGTCCGGGATCGGACTTTCCACTTGGACGCTGTCTGAGATCGGACTTTCCACTGGGACGCTGTCCGGGATCGGACTTTTCACTGGGACGGTATCTGGGATCGGACTTTCCACTCAGTCACTTTCTGGGATCGAACTTTCCACTGGGACGCTGTCTGGGATCGGACTTTCCAGTGGGACGTTGTCCGGGTTCGGACTTTCCATTGGGACGCTGTCCAGGATCGGACTTTCCACTGGGACGCTGTCTGGGATCAGACTTTCCACTGGGACGCTGTCTGGGATCGGACTTTCCACTGGGACGCTGTCTGGGATCGGACTTTCCACTCAGTCACTGTCTGGGATTGGACTTTCCACACAGTCACTGTCTGGGATCGGACTTTCCACTGGGACGCTGTCTGGGATCGGACTTTCCACTGGGAAGCTGTCTGTGATCGGTGTTTCCACTGGGACGCTGTCTGGGATCGGATTTTCCACTGGGACGCGGTCTGGGATCGGACTTTCCACTGGGACGCTGTCTGGCATCAGACTTTCCACTGGCACGCTTTCCGGGATCGGACTTTCCACTCAGTCACTGTCTGGGATCGGACTTTCCACTGGGACACAGTCCGGGATCGGAGTTTCCACTGGGACGCTGTCTGGGATCGGACTTTATACTCAGTCACTGTCTGGGATCGGAAATTCCACTGGGACGCTGTCTGGGATCAGACTTTCCACTGGGACGCTGTCCGGGATCGGACTTTCCACTTGGACGGTGTCTGGGATCGGACTTTCCACTGGGACGCTGTCCGGGATCGGACTTTTCACTGGGACGGTATCTGGGATCGGACTTTCCACTCAGTCACTGTCTGGGATTGGACTTTCCACACAGTCACTGTCTGGGATCGGACTTTCCACTGGGACGCTGTCTGGGATCGGACTTTCCACTGGGAAGCTGTCTGTGATCGGTGTTTCCACTGGGACGCTGTCTGGGATCGGACTTTCCACTGGGACGCGGTCTGGGATCGGACTTTCCACTGGGACGCTGTCTGGCATCGGACTTTCCACTGGCACGCTTTCTGGGATCGGACTTTCCACTCAGTCACTGTCTGGGATCGGACTTTCCACTGGGACACTGTCCGGGATCGGAGTTTCCACTGGGACGCTGTCTGGGATCGGACTTTATACTCAGTCACTGTCTGGGATCGGAAATTCCACTGGGACGCTGTCTCGGATCAGACTTTCCACTGGGACGCTGTCCGGGATCGGACTTTCCACTTGGACGCTGTCTGGGATCGGACTTTCCACTGGGACGCTGTCCGGGATCGGACTTTTCACTGGGACGGTATCTGGGATCGGACTTTCCACTCAGTCACTTTCTGGGATCGGACTTTCCACTGGGACGCTGTCTGGGATCTGTCTTTCCACTGGGACGTTGTCCGGGATCGGACGTTCCATTGGGACGCTGTCCGGGATTGGACTTTCCACTGGGACGCTGTCTGGGATCGGATTTTCCACTGGGACGCTTTCCGGGATCGGACTTTCCACTCAGTCACTGTCTGGGATCGGACTTTCCACTGTGACGCTGTCCGGGATTGGAGTTTCCACTGGGACGCTGTGTGGTATCGGACTTTCCTCTGGGACGCTGTCTGGGATCGGACTTTATACTCAGTCACTGTCTGGGATCGGACTTTCCACTGGGACGCTGTCTGGGATTGGACATTCCACTGGGACGCTGTCCGGGATCGGACTTTCCACTTGGACGCTGTCTGAGATCGGACTTTCCACTGGGACGCTGTCCGGGATCGGACTTTTCACTGGGACGGTATCTGGGATCGGACTTTCCACTCAGTCACTTTCTGGGATCGAACTTTCCACTGGGACGCTGTCTGGGATCGGACTTTCCAGTGGGACGTTGTCCGGGTTCGGACTTTCCATTGGGACGCTGTCCAGGATCGGACTTTCCACTGGGACGCTGTCTGGGATCAGACTTTCCACTGGGACGCTGTCTGGGATCGGACTTTCCACTGGGACGCTGTCCGGGATTGGAGTTTCCACTGGGACGCTGTGTGGGATCGGATTTTTCACTGGGACCCTGTCTGGGATCGGACCTTCCACTGGGACGCTGTCTGGGATCGGACTTTCCACTGGGATGCTGTCTGGGATTGGACTTTCCACTGGGACGGTGGCTGGGATCGGACTTTCCACTGGGACGCTGTCCGGGACCGGACTATCCACTGGGACGCTGCCTGGGATCGGAGTTTCCACGGGGACGCTGCCTGGGATTGGAGTCTCCACTGGGACGCTGTCTGGGATCGGACTTTATACTCAGTCACTGTCTGGGATCGGAAATTCCACTGGGACGCTGTCTCGGATCAGACTTTCCACTGGGACGCTGTCTTGGATCGGGCATTTCACTGGGGCGGTGTCTGGGATCGGACATTCCACTCAGTCACTGTCTGGTATCTGACTTTCCACTGTGACGCTGTCTGGGATCGGACATTCCACTGGGACGCTGTCTGGGATCGGACTTTCCACTCAGTCACTGTCTGGGATTGGACATTCCACTCAGTCACTGTCTGGGATCGGACTTTCCACTGGGACGCTGTCTGGGATCGGACTTTCCACTGGGAAGCTGTCTGTGATCGGTGTTTCCTCTGGGACGCTGTCTGGGATCGGACTTTCCACTGGGACGCGGTCTGGGATCGGACTTTCCACTGGGACGCTGTCTGGCATCGGACTTTCCACTGGCACGCTTTCCGGGATCGGACTTTCCACTCAGTCACTGTCTGGGATCGGACTTTCCACTGGGACACTGTCCGGGATCGGAGTTTCCACTGGGACGCTGTCTGGGATCGGACTTTATACTCAGTCACTGTCTGGGATCGGAAATTCCACTGGGACGCTGTCTCGGATCAGACTTTCCACTGGGACGCTGTCCGGGATCGGACTTTCCACTTGGACGCTGTCTGGGATCGGACTTTCCACTGGGACGCTGTCCGGGATCGGACTTTTCACTGGGACGGTATCTGGGATCGGACTTTCCACTCAGTCACTTTCTGGGATCGGACTTTCCACTGGGACGCTGTCTGGGATCTGTCTTTCCACTGGGACGTTGTCCGGGATCGGACGTTCCATTGGGACGCTGTCCGGGATTGGACTTTCCACTGGGACGCTGTCTGGGATCGGATTTTCCACTGGGACGCTTTCCGGGATCGGACTTTCCACTCAGTCACTGTCTGGGATCGGACTTTCCACTGTGACGCTGTCCGGGATTGGAGTTTCCACTGGGACGCTGTGTGGTATCGGACTTTCCTCTGGGACGCTGTCTGGGATCGGACTTTATACTCAGTCACTGTCTGGGATCGGACTTTCCACTGGGACGCTGTCTGGGATTGGACATTCCACTGGGACGCTGTCCGGGATCGGACTTTCCACTTGGACGCTGTCTGAGATCGGACTTTCCACTGGGACGCTGTCCGGGATCGGACTTTTCACTGGGACGGTATCTGGGATCGGACTTTCCACTCAGTCACTTTCTGGGATCGAACTTTCCACTGGGACGCTGTCTGGGATCGGACTTTCCAGTGGGACGTTGTCCGGGTTCGGACTTTCCATTGGGACGCTGTCCAGGATCGGACTTTCCACTGGGACGCTGTCTGGGATCAGACTTTCCACTGGGACGCTGTCTGGGATCGGACTTTCCACTGGGACGCTGTCCGGGATTGGAGTTTCCACTGGGACGCTGTGTGGGATCGGATTTTTCACTGGGACCCTGTCTGGGATCGGACCTTCCACTGGGACGCTGTCTGGGATCGGACTTTCCACTGGGATGCTGTCTGGGATTGGACTTTCCACTGGGACGGTGGCTGGGATCGGACTTTCCACTGGGACGCTGTCCGGGACCGGACTATCCACTGGGACGCTGCCTGGGATCGGAGTTTCCACGGGGACGCTGCCTGGGATTGGAGTCTCCACTGGGACGCTGTCTGGGATCGGACTTTATACTCAGTCACTGTCTGGGATCGGAAATTCCACTGGGACGCTGTCTCGGATCAGACTTTCCACTGGGACGCTGTCTTGGATCGGGCATTTCACTGGGGCGGTGTCTGGGATCGGACATTCCACTCAGTCACTGTCTGGTATCTGACTTTCCACTGTGACGCTGTCTGGGATCGGACATTCCACTGGGACGCTGTCTGGGATCGGACTTTCCACTCAGTCACTGTCTGGGATTGGACATTCCACTCAGTCACTGTCTGGGATCGGACTTTCCACTGGGACGCTGTCTGGGATCGGACTTTCCACTGGGAAGCTGTCTGTGATCGGTGTTTCCTCTGGGACGCTGTCTGGGATCGGACTTTCCACTGGGACGCGGTCTGGGATCGGACTTTCCACTGGGACGCTGTCTGGCATCGGACTTTCCACTGGCACGCTTTCCGGGATCGGACTTTCCACTCAGTCACTGTCTGGGATCGGACTTTCCACTGGGACACTGTCCGGGATCGGAGTTTCCACTGGGACGCTGTCTGGGATCGGACTTTATACTCAGTCACTGTCTGGGATCGGAAATTCCACTGGGACGCTGTCTCGGATCAGACTTTCCACTGGGACGCTGTCCGGGATCGGACTTTCCACTTGGACGCTGTCTGGGATCGGACTTTCCACTGGGACGCTGTCCGGGATCG